>NC_077234.1:217165551-217492218 GCF_027887165.1 Monodelphis domestica
TTGACATTGCTTGACTTATTAGGTCATCCTAATTCTTGGGAAAACATACTTTCTCTAATGGAGGTCTTTATTCATGTCTAATTTTATCAAGAAAAAAAATGAACAGAAAAAGCTCATTTTCTCTGAAAATTCTACTTTTGCTTGAGGGAGTTCAAAAAGAAGCTACATGTGGGAGCAAGAAACAAATTAAAATGTTAAATGCTGGGGCTTTTTTTTTCTTTTAGGAAAATATTAGATGGAGTTTGTTAGCTACTTTGATGCTTAAACACACATTTAAAATCTTTTTCTTTCATAGAATATGTCCCTAAACAACTCAGACGCCAAACAATATACTGTTGGCCAACTGAATGGAAAATTGTAAGTGGCAAAGCTACTAGACTATTTTTCAAGAGACAGAGATATGATTTGGTTCTTCAAATTAATGTCAGATTTTTTTCTTTGAAATTTTTATTTAAAATATGACAATCCTCAATAAAGTTATAAAGGAAATAGAGACCCGGTGTTTTTGCAAATTAGTAATATTTTTTCAAGTTTCAAATGATCACAATTCAGAAGCATATGGAAAATGGCACAGCTGAAATAATTTATTTTTTGACATGGGCACAAATGCCTTGTTACACAGTGTGTGGTGTCCTCTAGTGGTGAGTATTCGAGCAGAACAAAAAGCATTCCACCTTACCAACACCAGTTTTTTTCCTCTTTTTCTTTTTTAATCACATCATGGTTTGTTAACAGCAGGCAATAAGAGGCCAAAAAAGATGATCTAATTTGAGTTTTGTCTTTTTTATTGATTACCTTTTATAGCTAATTAATAAGCTTGTATAAACACAAGCTTTTGGTGAGCTCAGGATCATCAACAATTACGTTGTACAAATGGCTCTGGTAGACAGTCCAAACAACTTACAGTGAAGCAAGTGTTTTATCTATTGCAAAGATCAAGTAAAAATGAAATAGAAACATACCTCATTTGCACTTAAGTTATAATGCTGAAAACAACTCTATCACTATTCCATACTTCTTGATTGTGCTTCTACAAGGATGCTACCAAATTGGAATGCAAGGGCTTTAAAATGGACACTAGACACTAGAGGGTCCAACAGGTACTTAACTTCACCAGACCCCAGTTTTTACATCTGTGAAATGAGGGGATTGGACTGGATAGTTTCAAATATCCTTTTTTATTTCTAAACCTGTCATTTTCTACTTCATGTATTTTTTACCATTTTTTATAATTTTCGAAGTCACCTGCAAGTCAGCTATTTGAACATGAGCTTCCACATAACCTATAAAATCAAAATATTACATTAGACCATAGCCATGGAACTCTAGCTTTATGGAGGTTATTGTAGTAAAACTCTTGCAGAGCAATAGAATGCAAGTTTAAGCAACAGAGTTTATCCTTATAACCTCTGATTGCTCAAAAAATTATTTATGATGATTCCCAGCAGTTTTTTTTTTCCCCTGAGGAATTATTTTGCATCATGTTGTACTACTCCATTACCAAAAGATTCTGATATTCTTGCTATGAGAGCCAGGGACTTTCCAAAGCTCTGGGAAGGAGCCATTGAATGAAAAAAAAGTAGAGGCAAAGACTCATACTCACCTATTCATAAACTGTTAGCACTGGAAGAGATTAGAAACTCCCTCTGTGCCACCTTGCCAACTGTTTCTAGTAGTTGCTGTAGAAGTTGCTTAAATAAATTCTGATTATTCTTCTCTGGTTTCATTTAAGTATTTCATGCAGTCAGCCAAGTTATTTTCAAGAAATAGTTTTCACTAGAGAAATGTAAATTAAAACAACTCTAAGGTACCACCTCACATCTATCTGACAGGTTAACATGACAAAAAAAAGAAAGAAAAGAAAATGAGAAATGTTGGATGAGATGTGGGAAAATTGGGACACTAATACACTGTTGGTGGAGCTGTGAATTGATACAACCTTTCTGGAGAACAATCTGGAACCTTGCACAAAGTCCCATTTTAAAAATATCTTTTTATCTATCAGTACCATAATTAAGTCTATATCCTAAAGAGATTAAAGATGGGGGTAGGAAAAAATCAACATGCAAAAAACTATTTATAGCAGCTCTTCTATTTGTGGTGGCAAAGAACTAGAAACTGAAGGGATGTCCATCAATTGGGGAATGGCTGAAGAAGTTGTGGTATATTATTTTAATGGAATACTATCATGCCATAAGTAACAAACAAAATGATCACAAAAAAACTGGAAAGACCTAAATAAAGTGATGAAAAGTAAATTGAACAGGCCCAGGAGAACATTGAACATTGTAACAACAATCAAGTATGATGTCCAATTGTGAATGACTTAACGATCACCAATGAGGCAAGGATCGAGGACTCAAGGGACTCAAGACAAAAAAAAAGATATCCACCACTATAAAAAGAACAGAGTCCAAATACAGATTGAAACATTCTTCATTTTATTTCCTCCATGACTTTTTCTCTAGCATAAGCAATATGTTTTGTTTCACAATATCACCAACATGGAAATATATATTTATATATTTATGATAATATATGTATAATCTATTTTGTATTACCTGCCTTCTTGGGGAGGGGGGTTACTGGGGAAGAGGAAGAGAAGATGGATTGCAAAATATCAGAAGACTAATATTAAAAAATTCTATCAAACATGTAACCTGGAAAAAACAAAGATTTTTTAAAAGAAAGAAATGGCTTTTACCCAGGCGGGCATTGAGTTAGAAGACTTTTATAGAAAACTGACAAGTGTAGAGAGAGTCATCAGTTTATACCATGTGACCACGTGTAGCTGGTAACAATTGATAGTTGATCTTTGGGACTTAGAGAGATTTTTAATTTTTTAAAATTTTTAATTAAGCTAAAAGGGTATTAGAATTAATTTATTGCCCTATATATTTTACTTTAACTGGGGACTCAATGTTCTGAGAATTTTTTTTCAGGATTGCCACCTATTGTGTCCTTTTTTTTTTTGGACTCACCATTTTAGGTTGAGCTGGAGTGAAATCACTGGCAAATTGAAACAGGACTCCAAATTCATGCCCATTATACTTCAAGCCAGTTTGTCTTCTCATGCCCAGATTTGGTTCTAACTAGGAGGGCCAAATTCCATCTCAAGTCTTTTAATATTTTCCCTTGTTTAAAATGGAGAGGAAGTTAATATTCCACCACGTGTCAAAATCATAGTGCCTGGCACATAGTAAGAGCTTAATAAATGCTTCTTTGCCTGCCTGTTGCCTGATTCTGAGGATCATTGCCATAAAATAAACATTACATCCCATTTCTTTTTGAGTAAGGCTAATAAGAGCAGACAACAGTACTGTTTTCCTTGTTCTTTTCAGTATATATCAAGTAATTCAGAGAGATATATGGCTTACTTTTCCAGGGGGAAGGGGAGAAGGAAGGACCTACTATGTACAATCAAATTCTTCTAAACATGTACTCACTCATCTCCCACAGAGTACTTAATGTTTGCTTTATGAATATTCAACAAATAACTAAAATTTTTGTAAAGTATTTTTGCTGTAATGAGATGAACATCATTGTGGAGATAAGGACTGGGTTCTAATCCTTGCTCTGTCACTGTGATCATGGATAAATCATTTAACCACTCTTGCCTTATTTTTCTTTATTAAGATAAAGGCGTTAACCCAGCCATAGCACTGCTGGGTCTGTACCCCAAAGAGATAATGGACACAAAGACTTGTACAAAAATATTCATAGCTGCGCTCTTTGTGGTGGCCCAAAACTGGAAAATGAGGGGATGCCCATCAATTGGGGAATGGCTGAACAAACTGTGGTATATGTTGGTGATGGAATACTATTGTGCTAAAAGGAATAATAAAGTGGAGAAGTTCCATGGAGACTGGAACAACCTCCAGGAAGTGATGCAGAGCGAGAGGAGCAGAACTAGGAGAACATTGTACACAGAGACTAATACACTGTGGTATAATTGAACGTAATGGACTTCTCCATTAGGGGTGGTGTAATGTCCCTGAACAACTTGCAGGGATCCAGGAGAAAAAAACACCATTCATAAGCAAAGGATAAACTATGGGAGTGGAAACACCGAGAAAAAGCAACTGCCTGAATACAGAGGTTGAGGGGACATGACAGAGGATAGACTCTAAATGAACACTCTAATGCAAATACTATCAACAAAGCAATGGGTTCAAATCAAGAAAACATCTAATGCCCAGTGGACTTACGCGTCGGCTATGGGGGGTGGGGGGGGGGAGGAAAAGAAAATGATCTATGTCTTTAACGAATAATGCTTGGAAATGATCAAATAAAATATATTAAAAAAAAAGATAAAGGCGTTAGACAATTTCTAAAATCCCTTATATATCTACCATTTTGATTTTGCTATTAAAAGGAATTATCTCTTTATTATGTTATCATTTAATTGACTGTCACAGGCAGAGAAAATTATTATAAGTATTATATCTGTATTATAAACAGAAAAATTAGCTTGAGGAGAAACATAAAGAGTTCTGAGAGAAACTGAGAAAAATGCAGCTTCTCTTCTTAAAAAGCATGGGGAAATCCTAGATCCTGAGAGGACTGGAATGAAAATATGTCCTTCAAAAGAAAAGGTATTGACTAAAGTTAAAAATGGCTGAAGTTCATTGTTTCCAAACTAATTTGTAGTATTACTCCATTTCAAGGCTTTGAAATTTGTTGCTGGAAACCTCTGAATCAAAGAATTCATTATCTTATGATAATAGATAGAAATATAGATTTGTTTGAGGGATTTTTTTTAGTCTAATGGAGAGTTGAGTCATTATTCACAAGGTGTCCCTGATTTCAAGCAGAAGAGTTGTTGATAAGCCACTTGAGAAACAAAATGAGAGGATTCAGAGAAAACAATGGGGGGGGGGGGATACTTGTAGAAGACAAAATACAGAAGTCATTAGAGGTAAGAAGGTTCCAGAAGAAAAGCAAAGAGAAAACAACAAATATTAAGTAATTGACAGAAACTGAACACAATTAATTAATGTCAGTTAACTAGAGACAAAGAGAGTCATCAATTGATACGGGGAGCTGATCTGATTGAAGGAAAGGTTTGATGCTGGCAGCTAACTGGTAAAGGCACCATCCTATGCCATGTGGTATGGTCTGCCTTGTTCTACACCTTGTTTTATACAATTTAAGATACCCTTTACCCATAAACTCCACTTTCATTCTTGGATATATGTTCATTATTCTAAGTTCATTTTATCCTAAGGCTCTGGGTCTTCTCTGGAAAGAAATTTGGCAATTGAAGTTATCTCAAAAACCCAGTATTTCTCAAAGGACTTGAATGATAAAACTAAGTTAAACAATTCTTCCCCTTATTTCTGGTTTAGGCATACCCCAGAAGTCAATGTCAGGAACCAAAGTCTCTTTTCAACTCGCTATTCTATCCTCCCTCCTCCCTCTCTCACCCTCTCCCTCTTCCTGTCTCTATTGGTCTGTCTGTCTCTCCTTTAACCATCTGTCTCCTTTTATAAGTCTGATTTCAACAATACCCTGACCCCTTGATATATTTTATTTGAAGGGTGAGGAATTATGAGTGTATCATATTAAATAAATTACAGAAAAAAACTCACTGAGCATTGCTGGAGAAATGTGTATTTGGAAAAACTGTAATTTAAAGACAAAAAACATCAATAAACTTTTTTTAAAGAAAGAAAAATGTTTACTGCCTTCAAAGAGCTTATAATCTACTATATTTCTAAAATGGCTTAATAAAGTATAAAACTAAGCAATTATATTATGAATCAATAAACATTTTTAAAGACTTATACATATTATGGTTTTTGAAATGTGTATAAGAATTTTACCACATTTCCTTGTTTCTACCAATAGTGATAGTGATTGAGGCAGCTGATATCATATGATGAGTATCATAGGATTTAAAGCTAGAAAAAGACCTAAGGATCATCTAATCTAAGACCCTAATTTTACCACATTCCCAATGATAACCTAGCCAAGATTACATCCATTCTAAATAGCTGAGCAGGGATTTGAACAAAAATTCAATACAAGTACTAGAGAGATTGAAGATTTATCTCAGTCCTTTTGATGAATTATAGTCTATAAATTCCCCCCCAAAAAAATGCAATCTAAGGAATCCAAACAACTGGAAGATGTAATTGTTGAGTTACTGTTAGGAAATGAATGATCATGGATATTGGGAGAGATGCCACAGGACTGAATAAGGATAAATATTCCTTTTTTTTTTAAATGGAAGAGAGTAGTCTATAAATTATAAACCAATGAGTTTCAGACAAATTCTTTTCAGACACTAGAAGTAGAATCATAATTGGGTATCATTAGTAATCATGACACTAAGTAGTGACCTACTCCTTATCTTTTCAACTTCTTTTACCCAATATAAATTTTTAAATACATTTTTTTTGTGAGTCTTACTTTTCCTTGCCAGGTTTAGCCTAAGCTGAACTTTAGCACTCCTGACATTATTTATACAGGCCCATGCCATGTTTTTGCCAAACTGCTTCTCCAACATTTGGAAGATTGTGTTTAGTTCTTGGCATCATATCTTTAAAGAGAAAGGGGAGAAACTGATCAACTGTTTTACTACAAGAAGAGAAAAATAAGAAGATACATGATAATTCTCTTAAAATATTTGAATAGTACTTAGGAGAAAAACTGAAAATACTCCTATGCTTTTTCAGAATAATATTTCCTAATCTTATAGACGTTGCCAAAGATTGTTATATGTTAGATGATCTTCTGATTATTAAGTGAGAGCTTAAAAGAGAGAGATGTGAGCTTGCCAAAGGTGTAGGCCACTGTCAGGGAGAATTTTCAGTACAGAGTCTAAATAGAGGGGAAATAACTTACAGATTGTCAGAACCTCCAGATGTTCCTATTTGGAAATGATGTGCAGATAGCATGAAGCCCTAAAATATTTTTGGGCATTTTGAATGTTATACATAATCAAAGGAAGTAGAGTATGGTAGACAGAATTTTGGTTTTGAAGTCAGAAAAAACTGGGTTTAAAACCTATTAAAAGGAAATTTCAAAGACTACATGCTGAAGAATAGTTTGCCTTATTCAAAGAACTAAATTAAATTATACCACATCTTGACTATATACATATATACATGCAGATGTATCACTAGAAATATATTTATATATTAGTAGGAATGTACACATCACTAGAAAATATATATGTATACCACTATACACATATCAGTTTATGTTTTCATCAGCACCAGAGAAATGATATTATTACTATTTAATAATTATTTTAAATTTAAATATAACTAAGAATTAGGAAAATACTGTTTAAATTAAGTACTGTTTCTTTGGGGAATGGGCTGGCTTAAGTATATTGTGGGGAAATGGTATACATGGTATAAATTTGAAATGTAAAAATAAAGAATTGCAAATCAATATGGTCTTGGTCTATGAATGAGAGAGAAGATATTTTGGCAGAAGGAATATGTTTGCAAAGAAGGACCATGGAATGCAGTGGAGCAGTGATTGACTAAATTTTTTCATATATGATTTCTTCATGACCAGTTTGTGTATATGACTTCACACATGCACGCATGTGTTTTGGGATTTTACTTTTAAATCAACACTTTAAAAAAAGTCATTCAATCATCTTAAGTCAGGTCATTTAAGATTGTACATCTTTTGATTATTTTGTATTGTCAGATTTTAAAGCATGTCTGTGATTATGTAAAAGATAATCTATCATAGTTTTATGTATGAAATATTATCTCTTGTATCTGTATATATATATATATATTCATATATATATCCTAAGAACTCAATGAAGTTTTATATTAGATACTATGGGTAATAAAGCAATATTTACCAAACGAACTATGTAGGGAGATTTAAGTGGAGAAGAAAACCCAAGTGCATAAAGAATGTCTGTTAGCCAAACAATGATATGTGTCTATATATGTGTGTGAACATTATGTGTAACTTACATACATATACAAACCTGAAAAGTAAGGGAGACTTATGATATATCTATAAAATTATGTTTACCTCTAAAATTCCAAATTTGAATTTGAAGTCATTGAAACCGTTACCATGAACATCGTAGAAAAGTGTGCTTGATTTTAAAAGACATAAAGATAGATAGAAAGAAAGAAAGAAAGAAAGAAAGAAAGAAAGAAAGAAAGAAAGAAAGAAAGAAAGAAAGAAAGAAAGAAAGGAAGGAAGGAAGGAAGGAAGGAAGGAAGGAAGGAAGGAAGGAAGGAAGGAAGGAAGGAAGGAAGGAAGGAAGGAAGGAAGGAAGGAAGGAAGGAAGGAAGGAAGGAAGGAAGAAAGATTGATATATGCAGGCATGCATATATAAATACATACATCTAATATGTGTGTACATTATATATAGATTACTTGTATGTATATTTCTATCTTATGATGGGAAGAATCATGTTCAAGTCCTTTTTTTGGCACATCCCTGTCTTATATTCCTACACAAGTCACTTAACCTCTCAGAGGTCAAGGTAACTCTGTGTGACTGTAAGTTGCAAATAGTGATGTCCTGTGTTGATTAAACATATTTCCTCATTGGGAGTTCCCTATACTAATGAAATCTCAAGTTCAATACTAATCCTAAATACATTAAACATATAGAAAATCACATAGCAAGAATAAGAGGTAATAAATATAAATTCTACACTGTATCAGTGTCCATACTGAGAAAAAGCTAAAAAGAAAACTCCTGTTTCACTCTGATCTTTCTAAAGCTTTATTGAAAACGGAAAAGCTACCTGAGGGCCCCTCCTCCCCTGAAATTAACTCCCACTTTCACTTCTAGCAACCCCATTCACCACCTTCATTCACAAAAGAGCAGCCACCCTCCCTTACCCTCAGGTGAGGGATTGGTCCTTAGAAGTAAGAGGCATGGTCCCTGCTTAGCACCAGACTGGTCCAATTCAAGATCAATCCCACAGAAGTAGGGGGCGTGGTCCCCCCAGCATGAGATTGGTCCATTCAAGACCAATCTCATGACCAATCTCATGTCAGGAAATAGGAGGGACACCTGAGGCACGCTGGGGAATGCGGTCCCCCCCCCCCCCCCCCCCCAGTATTTTGAAACTAACAAAATATTGTTAAGGTCAAGAGTCTTAGAAGTCCTCCCAGAAAACTAGGTGAATTAACTAATCCTTTTATAGGAGAAAATGGACAAAGGTACAAGATGACCTCCATTGGGAAAAGTATCCATATTAATGAGCTCGTAGATCACAAAAGTATTGAAGTAAGATGTCAGATAATAAAGTTCTCATTAAATCAGTCCAAAGAGAATTGCGATTACAATTTTTCTTTCCTCAAAAAGAGTAGAATTTTGTGGGTTTTTCCCCGCAGAGAATAACCTTAAGTTACTATTTCACTTTGCTTTTATGGATACACATACCCTTTTTTACCTTTTTTTTTTGATATTTTTTTACACATGTTGAGGTTTATATTGCAATTTAAAACGGAAAATAAAGGCAATTATCCAAACAACTAATGAGCTACTAAACTCTACTATACACCTCTGCAACTCTTAACTTAGATCTACATTGTTTAGGCAAGTATCATGGGGCTCAGTCATTGGCATTATATGATTGTCTCCATAGCATGCAATGGCCTCTTGCTACTTATAAGAAGAGAAAAAGATTGGACATATCTTTTAATATGATGCCTTGTTTCTGAAATGAGGACATTTGCTAAATGTTCCTCACTGACAAGGAGAACTTCCAGTTTAATCCTGATGATATATAACAAATATTCATGAAAGAGAAATTGAACTTTTTTTCTCAAGAAAAGTTTGCTTGTTTCCTTAGACAAAAGGAATAAAGTCCTGACTATAAAGGTAATTAGATATGATTGTGGCCTACCAAGAGAATCAATGTAATATATGTCCCTAAACATTCCACAGATTGTGATTAAAAGCTATCTACCTTTGATAATTTGTTGCAAACCTGCTACAGAAAAGAACACATGCCATCTTGACATCATTTCCAGCTCCACAGTTTTATGATTTTAGGAAAATATGGCTTTGAGTGACTGGCACCTGGGCCACCCACCCTGTAGAGAAATTACTGGTAACTACAATGTTCACTCAAGGCTATTTTCCCTTGCAGAAGTACAGGAGGCACAGAAAACTAACAGCCAGAAGTTCAATACAAACAGCAACTATCAACAATTACCTTCAAAACTAGTGGTCAGATTGACTGGTTCCCATTACAGAATGTCTATAAAATGTTTGATGGTATCAGCGAATGGGAATGGGTTTAACCTGTACAGTGAGTAGTACATAAAGCTATTTTAAAATCTTAAATTACCAGATGACACTGGCAGAACTATTTTTGCCAACAATATTATTCACTTTGTAGAATGGTATAACAAAAAGAGTACTTTCTGTAGTAGAAGATGTGTTTTTCTGCCATCTCTGCCACTGGCTAGTTATGTAATCTTAAGAAATTCTCTTAAATTCTCCTAGTCTCAGTTTGTGTACTTACTAAATAAGGGAAAGTCAGTGAAATAATCTAGAAAATAAATTATATGAGAGTTAGATTTTTGGTCATTTAAGATTCCATTATGGACTTTGTGGATCAATGTATGTGTTTTAAAAACACACGTATATTTGGTTAGTTGCCCCTATTTGCCCACACTGAATATTGCAAATTTGAGTACAAGCTGTGTTTGTTTACAATGGGAAAAAATAAAGTATTTGTGAATAGATCTCTACAGGTTCCTCATTACTACAGGAGAAGTAACCCAAAATGCAAGTCCCACTAATGCTTATGTTCTTTGTGTATAAAGGACAATATAATTTATATGACCAAAAATCTTGAAAATTGCTTTTAGCAGTCATTTCCTAAAAATTCAATATCCTACATCCAAACTGTAATGAAATGTGACAGATATCATTTCATATCATCCTGAATTCTTTAGTGTCAGTCTAGCAGAGCAAAGAACCAGCTCTGATGTCAGAAAAACCTAGTTCAAATCTTTCTTCTCACATGTATTGTCAGTATGTACTCATTTGCCCATAGTGCTAGATTTGAAACCAAGAAAACTTGAGTTTCAAGTCCTGTCTCTGACACGTACTAGCATGAAATAGTGTGCTGTCATTTTCCTTTTTAAATCTCAGTTTTGTCACTTGTAAATGTGAGGGAGATTGGACAAAATGGTTTATATCAGTTGGCTGGTATCAATTCCCTTCTAGTTCCTAATTTATGATCTTATAATCCTTAGAAAACTCTAAAATAATAATATATAGATAAACTGATGATCAGTAGTAAGGAAGGGATTTTCTACATCTATAAAATTACAGTCACAAACAAAAAAGTACTATTATCAGATGATGCTCTACCAAGTGATAATGGGTAAGCTCACCAAGGGGAGTGTGGTTAGGTGGTATAACTTAAGGAGATGATGATGATGATGATGATGATACCTAGTGTTTATATAGTGCTATTAAGTTTGCAAATCATTTTATAAATACTATCTATAAAAGTTAAATGGCATCAAGGTTCACACAGTGTATTAAGCAAAATTTGAACTCAAGTGTTTTTTACTCCAAGTCCAGTTGTCTATTCATTATATAATCTAGTAGCAACATATTAAAATTACTTATACTAGAGTATCCTAATTCATAATTTCATCAGGTCTTGGCTAGGAGCAATTCAGCTATGGGAGAAAATGAAAGGGCTGCAGGGTTGATTTGGAGCTGTGTGTGTGTGTGTGTGTGTGTGTGCCATATGTGAAAAAAGAGCAAAATTTTATTTTTCTCAATCACTTATAATTATGATAGGCATAGTGATTCTTTTCCCTCTTTAAATAGCTACAACTATTTTTTTCAAAAGGGAAAGAGAGAAGTTGAATGGGAGGAATCTTTATTAAATTGAAAAATATGATTTAAAACTTTTTTGCAGTATTTTTGGAAACATGGAAAGAGTTTCTGGCATCCTTACATGGAAATTCTATTTAATTTTAGTAAGTCTTTCCAGAAAAAAAATCCTTTGCTCAGATGGTTATGGCACAGCTTTCTATAGATGCTTGGTGCCTTGTGTCTGCCTAGATTTCCTTGTGTAGATTATTATCATCTAACTATTAGAAGTCAGAATTTATTGCACAATCAAAAATTGCAAGGAAAGTATTCAAGATTTAATTTTTTTAATTCAATGTGATTCTGCCTTTTCATATAAAAGCCTAAAGTATGTGCATGAGATTAAGCATGTAGAAGAATTTTGTTCAGTTATTTTTCTGTTATGTCTGACTCTTCATGATCTCGTTTTGGGTTTTCTTGGTAAAGATATTAGAATGGTTTGCCCTTTCCTTCTCCAGCTCATTTTACAGATGAGGCAAAATGATGCAAAGTGATTAAGTGACTGCCCAAGGTCACATAGTTTATAGGTATCTGAGGCCAGTCTTGAACTCAGGAAGCTGAGTATTTCTGACTTCAGAGCTAGTACTTTATCATGGTACCAGCTAGTTACTCTTGCATATAGGCATATAAATGTACAACAATTCAGTAAGTATAATTTTCCATTCAGAGGAGATCTAGTATTTTGCAATCTGGAAAATTGGAGTGGACATGGCTACTGATCTACTCAACATTATCATTTGCCCTGAGTTCATTCCTTGCAATTTCAGGATACATTTTTGACTGGCAGCAGAAATAATAACAATTGGCCTGAATATAGGCACTTTCTGAATATTTTGTTCATACAGTGGATCAAGGCCAGTGCAATGGCCCATATTAACTCTGGTGAATAAGCAATCTGGTGGTCCAAGGATACCATCTTTTATGTGGAGGGTAGAACTATCTGACCCAATATGTCTTTCCAAATGCTCCTTTTCTTCATTTTACACATATCCAATATTTTTTTTTCATCTATCCTTCTCACAATTCAGGTAATTCTGCCTCAGGGAGACTGTAGCAGTCCTGACTATGGGCAAGGGAAACAGTTAATGTGTACAGAGTGGCTTAGAAGAGAGCATGCTCAGTCTTGAGCATGCTCAGTCTTGCCCATGGCTAGGAAAGCCTCTGACCCTTGACCCCAGCTTCCCCCAGGTTAGGCGGGAAAACAGGTTTCTTTGTGCTCACCTGGCTAAGAGAAACCACACCTATACCTTGTCATTAACCAATGATAATCATCCCTGTGTATTGTGTCATATCAAAGAGATTAAATACCAGGCCACAGCAAGCTCCTTCTCTCTTCCTCACTTGGATCTCAGCTCTCACTGATGCCTGTCCTTGCTAGAGCTTGGCCTCTGGCCAAGCTCCATCTTTGATTCCTTTACTGATCTATCTCTCCCACCTGGGACCTGGCCTTCAGCCAGGCACTTTCTTTTCTCCATCATGTCTCTGACCTGTGTGGTATTAAATTTGGATCACTGGACGGGTATAAGCCTTCTGAGTAGTCCTCTGATCAGAGTTTTTGCTGTGGCTCCTTGATAATTAATAAGGCCTGGATTTCTGACTCATTCCTGCCACCTCATATCTCTAATTTGGCTCCGCCACCCCCCTCGCAGCATATAGAACTTCTATCCTTCCTCTATCTTCCTATCTTGAGGCTTCTCGCTGGTTCGAGGAAGCTTCAGAGACACTAAGTGATCTGCAGATAGATAAATCATAGTTATAAAAAAAAATCAAGCAAGAGATGGTATTCATTGTATAACCTTGGACAAATCTCAGTTTCTCTAGATTTGTATCCTCGTCTATAAAATAAATGGGATTGGATTAAATAGCACTAAGGTTATTTTCAACCTTAAATATATACTCTATGATCTTGTGGGAACATAGTATGAGTAGTTGCCCTGAATAGAAGAATGCTGATCCCATACTTTGGATTCTGAGTAGAGTCAATCATTCTGTTGATAGCTACACTCATTTGGTACTCCTTTGTCTTGAGTACTCCCTCTTGTAAACCATTCCACTCTGATTTGCTTATACTGAAAGACTTTCTATTTACCTCTTCTATTTCCTTAATCTTTCTTCTCTCTCTTATTTTCTGATGAACTATTGTCTACTCCAGATTGTTACATTTGTTTAGAAGAAAAAGCTATTTCTCTATTTAAAAGTTGGATCTTTTTAAATCTTCTTCTAAATTTTGCTGTTACATTGGGAAATTCTTCTTGCACATATTTATTTTATTTATGAGACAAAAGAAAAAAGAAAAGAAAAACCCATCCTAATAATGGTTAATAAGTAATATATAGATTTATGTCATATTTTATTATATATAGTAAAAGTATAACAGAGTATATATAGTATGTGTTATATATGCTATATATAGTATAAATATTACATTATGTTTTAGAAATACCATTTCCTTCATCAAGTAAAAGGAGAGAGATCTTAGAAATCAATGACAGTAATGATCATTTCAGATTATTGGTATTTTTTGAAAAGTACTTTATGATATACAATGTGCGTGGCATTATACACAGTGTGCAAAACATATCTCATTTGGCTATCATGATTTTAAAAACCCAATACGAAATCAATACTATCAGTCTCTATAGACCATGACCAGTTTTTTCTCAGAACTGAACCAAAAAAAAAAATCTCCATCTACTTCATCCTCATCTGGTAGAAGTTGTTTTTCCTCAGTGTCAGTTTTTCTTTAATTTCATACGAAATTTTATTTTTTGTTTTATTCAGGTACTACTATTGAAACAAAATTGATTTTTAAAAAATAAATTGTTTTACATATAATTATTTTACTAAGCAATTACAGTAATGCAACTATATAACCTTGAACAAGTCTTTCAGCTTCTCTAGACCTTAATTTCCTTAACTAGGAAATGGAGAGGTTAAAATAATGGTCATCTGCAGAATTTTTTCTAGCTCTGAAATTCTATGATTCTATAAAATAGATTTTTGTGTATGTGTGAACTACCACTAGACGCTTCCTTCATTTTTTTTAAGTTGCTTGAAAACTGAGCACAAAGTTCAAGGTCAGTGATGGGCAAAATTCACCAAAAAATCAAGCATAACTCAGGTGGTGTTTCACTTCAAGAAAAAGCCATAATTTCATGATACAGTACAATAGTAGTCTCTCGGTAACCAAGGATGATGATTGTCTTTGTGTGCTTTCATCTGTGATGTAGACGAGTGTGCTCAAAAACACTTGTGTGTGAAGGAGATTTAAGTGGAAAAGTCAATGCACAGAGACAGTCCCACTCTCTTGGCGTTGGAAGCCTGGGTCCAGTGGCATGAAAAATTGTTACACCTGGAGACTTCCTCAGCTGCATTGGATGGCCATGTTGTCTTTTGTGCTCCAATACGCCCTAAGCACTCCACAGTGCTTTGCTGTGTCGCCCTCTCAGCCGTTGAACCTTCTTATTGGTTTCTTCCCTCTGTTCGGCCGAAGTAGTCTTCACATGCTGGGTGAGCAAAGCCTTAGTTCACCAGGGGTCTATGACCCGATGGCTACCCTCACAAGGTTTAGCCGGCCTGTCGAAGCTGTTGCCCGGGGTGTGGCCACTGCTGCATGCTAGCAGCTATTAGGAGCCACAAGTGAGAGCTGGGTGTCTGGTGAGGGTCAGAAGTTGGAGAGCTGCCCTAAGAGGGCATGACAAGCCCTCCATACCAGAGATACTACTCCTCCCTGAGCACCCCATACACCCCAGTTATATACTATATGCACATATATTAACTATATAAAATAGATTGAAAATAATGATAGAGAAGGCACTAGAAGTTGAGGAGATTAAGGAAGGCTTCAAAGAAAGTGATATTGGGAAAGAATCTTGAAGGAAGTCAAGGAAACTAAGAGGAAAATGCAGGATATTCCAGGGGACATCTGGTACATGGGCTAGGAGACAAGAGATGTGAGGTCATGTATGTGGAATAAGGTGGTATAGCTGGATTATGGATGTGTGGAAATGATTCGGATTTAAGAAGATTGAAAAGGTTGAACAGGCCAGATCATGAAGAGCTTTAAAACTCAAATCTCCAACCTAGACTGTCAGAGCAGCAGGAGACAGAGCCAGTCTCCATAACCTAAACCTATATAAACCCAAAATCCCAAAGTGCTACAGAATTGGTGAATAATGAGTCCCCCTTGGGGCCTTCCAAGAAACCAGCACCCTAGCAGCTTGCTCTGCAGTACCAGCAGGTGTGTAGGACTAAGACAACTTGTTTCAGAGTAAAAAAAAAGAGAGAGAGACAAAACTAGAATGTTACCTAGAAAAACACAGAGCACCATAGGAAGAAGGATATCCAAGCAGGAAGCCTGGCTGCTAGAAGCCACCTGAAAGCCAAGACTCAGAGCTCCAGGGCCCAAGCAATCTACTTTGGAGCCAGAGAAGGCAATAAATAAAGCAAGGAGTGCAATGTCTGGGCATCCTCAGGACTGAGTAATCCTGCAAGAGGCCTGGAATGAATTTCATGATATTTATGGTTTAAATAACAAAAATGTATAATTATAATATATAACTGTATTTAATAAATAAAAAACTAATTATTTAACTTACCTGCATAGTGACTTCTTTGTTCATCTGTCAGTTGGTTTCTTTTGTTGATCTTGATATTATTTAACTTATGTGGGGTCCCATAAATTAAGATAAGTGAGGGAGAGGGGGAATTCTTTAACCTGCCCATTAGGGACTTTTTTGTTGCTGAGTTTCATTGGTTAAATCTTCAATTGAAGGTTGGTATTGTGTATACTTCAAGCCCAAGCAAGCACTACTAACTTCATCTGTCAATGTGTTATTTTTGTTGGTTTTGATATTATTTAATGCTGAGAATAAGGTCTCACAAAAGTATGTAGAGGGAAAAATTGTGAGTAAAGCCATTGCTATATTTTTCAGGGTGCTAAAAGTGTCTGGTAATTGGTTCCAGGCACTCCTCCATTGCATGTGGGCCAGAGCCCCACCCAGTCTTCTGCAGCCCTACCCTGTCCCCCTACCCCATCCTTCCCTAGCTGGCTGGGCCAGGGGCCCTGGGAGAGCAGTGGCTGCCACCCACCAACCTGCCTACCTGCACATGCTCCTTTCACACAGACATGCTCCTTCTCCCCACCCCCAAGGAAGCCTCACATGCCTCAGCCTTCTGGCACATGAAACCTGCTGCTCACCACCCCCACCAGTCCCCACGGCCAGTAGAGCAGCCCTCCCCACCTGGGCTGGCCAGGGCATGACCATGGCCACAGCTTCAGGCTCACAGCTCCCCAAGTGGCTCCTGGGCCCTAAGGCACTCTTAGCCCACATGTGGCTGCATGTCATCAAAAATGGCTATGTGTCAGTGCTGACATGCATGTCATAGGTTTGACATCAAGGCTCTAGGTGATTAATTTCTAAAATTCTAGAAGGTGGTTTATTTGTAAACTGAAAATTTCATGTACTTTGCAACATCTGCAGCAAGCTTGATTAAGAAAAAATGAAGGAAAATCAGTCAATTGTCCTGCTGCTCATTCTATCATGCGCTTCAAAATATCATGCGCATTGAAGATCCTATTCAATCTGCTTTTATTGTCATCATTTATAATGTTTTCAAAGATAGCACTTGATATTTTGTAGAGGAGAATTCCTTTATTCTTTAGGTCAAAATTATTTTAAAATGTAATAAGGTTTAAGAAAATGTATCTATAGTATTTTGATTTTTTTAAAAGAAACTTGTATTTTCCACACTAGAATCATTTCACCAGACATTATTCACCCAAAAACTAATCTAACAACAACTTTAGTCATTAGAATCGACATCTCCTCAGCATATATCTAATTCACTGGCTTCTTCAGGATTTTTTAAAAATAAAAATACAGTAGAAGTAATATGAAAAGTTTATCCTTTTCTTTCAATTCAGTATTTTTTCCACATGAAGAAGATATTGGGATTACTGTACTCACCTTCCTAAATAAAAGTATCTATATCCATTTAAATTAAACTTTTTAAAAAATGATTGTCCTTTATTTAAGATTAAATGGGACTTTTATATGTATTTAGAAAAAAAATTCAGAAATAAAGACATAAAGGGCAGATACTATATATTCTTTAGACTAGAGTTTTCCATATCCTGGGGACTTCATCAAAATGCATCTTGGCCAGACTAAAGTAGGTAGAGTGAATTCCTATCACCATTAAAATATTTTGCTGTGTAGTCCAGGTTTATGTGAGCCTTCCTCCCACCTCTTCTTAAAAAACAAAAAACTAACAATTAACTTATTTGTTTATTACATTTAAATGCCCAGTTAACTCCCTCCCTCCCTCCCTTCCTAACCCTAACCCTCTCTCATTAAAAAAGACATCATTTGATAAAAAGATATGTGTATTGTATTAAAAAAAGATAAAAGAGTTAAATTTTGTACCCCAAGGGAAGTTTGGACTTTTGGTATGGAGAAGAGGAAAGAGAGGAGAATCCCCTTCTCAAAGCAGGGTTCAGGGAAGACAGCAGATGTAATGAGTTGACTCAGAGAGAGGAGAGGGGGTTTGAAGATTTCTCCCCTTCTGCCTTCTCTCCTTAGCTAAAGCTGCTCTCCCAGATTCACTCTTGTCCCTCTTGTCTTCCCTCCACTACTCAAGACCAAAGGTCTCCCCTTGATCCATTCACTCCCACTCAGCTTGGGGAACAGATAACTTTTAATGTTAACTCAATCAGGTTATACAAAAGGAATAACTGGCAGGGAAGAATGGGAAAAGGAAAGTGGGGAAAAGGGGGTCCCTGTCTATCTAAACCCTTTTCCTCCCTCTTTGAGTTTGGGGGAACTCGGGCCTTGGAAGCCTGAACCCCCCTGAGAGAAAGTCAGGTTGACTAACCCTGGCCAACAGGAGTTGAGGTAAAGTCTGCTCAGGTTTTGCTTCAGAAAGTCCCTTCAATTGGGAAGTGTTGGGGGAGGGGAAGATTTCCAGTCACCAGCAGGAAAATGGGTAACCCACAGGATAAAGTCTTTTTCCACCTTCTCTCTTTGGCTTCTCAAGACTGAGAGACTCACTGCTGTCTCCACCAGAGACTACTCCTCCTTCCAGATTCCCCTCTTGGGGCCCCTCCCCCATCGAGATGATCAATTTCACATACTCTTCAGTCTGGAACTTTTTCTCTATGTCTTACTTATTCCTATTTGTCATCTTAAAGAGAGATGTCAGTCCCACCAGGAGAATATATTTTAGTGATGTAGCTGCTTTAGCATTTACCCACTATATTGTATGACCTGGTTACTATGGGGATATGTTTCAAAACACTTAATCCAAAGGTGCTATCCAAATGTTAAATCTTGAATAATGGAATGAACTAATCTTACTCCTAAAATTCAGTAAGAATCTTTTAGTAGCTCTTTAACTTAGAGTCAAAAAGTGTTTAGACTTGCAAAGGATCATAAAGAATTTCAGTTCAAACACGTTATTTTAAAGATGAAAAACAAAATTCCAAAGAGGCCAACTTCATCTGGAATATAAAGGGCTTGCTATAGATAATCTAAAATACAGTCTTTTGGCTCTACAATGCTATTGTAAAAGATCTAAACTGGACAATGATTTTTTGGATAAATATGGATATTTGGTTGTAGATATGAGTATTAAAAAACAGATATTTTGACTCCTAATTAATAACTCACTAATCTCAGAATAACAAAACTAAGGGGGCATTAAGTACCCTATTTGGCCAAGAATTCTCTCTATCACATTGAAAAAAAATGGTAATGCAACCCTTGAATTAAGATTTTAGGAGGAGAAACACAGTATCTCCTTCCTACTGAAGCAAATTCTATTTTGAAACAGTTCTATTTACTAGGATTTCACCCTAACATTAAATCTGACTTCTTGTAACTTCTAGCCATTGCTCCCAGTTTTCTTCTTTGGAGCCAGCTAGAATAATTCTAAAATTCTTCTTCCATATGACATCTTCAAATATTTATGGACAGATATAATATTTTTCCAAATCTTTGCTCATTCAATGTAATCTTTCTCAGTTTCTTTAATTAATTCTCATATGGCATGGCATTCAAGCCATAACTACTTTCATTGCCCTCTTCTGAATTAGTGTCATCCTAAAAACATCCTTTCTAAAATGTGGGATCCATATTCTAATAGATTACTACAGATGTTGTTTAATCAGGAGAGAAATGACTTTCTTTTACTTAATATTATATCTCTCTTCCTGAAGTTTAACATGTTATTTGTATTCATGGTAGACATTTCATTCTTATAATTCATATTGTAGTAGAGGCTGGGGAGAGAAAGAGCTTGTAAACAAAGATGCAAGGTTGGAGACCTAGCTCTAGCTATCAAGAGAAAGTTCCAACGGAATGTTCCCAGGAGAGGCAGTTGGGGGTTTGCTTGCCACACTGAGAAGAGAAACTTGGCTTTTGGACTTTGTCTCTGTCTCTCTGACTCTGGGTAGTTGAAGCTGATAGGAAAAAGAAACTTGGCTTTTGAGTTGGTGGTCTATTTGAGAGTTGAGCTGGCCAGGAGAAACTTAGAGACTTTGAACTTTGTTTTTCTCTGGGGTTGAAGCTGAGAAAGGAGACAAGCCAGGAAGAATTTTGGATAAGAAAGAAGATTTTAAACTGCTATTGTCCTCCATCTCCCTAACTGTCTAAGAGTTACAGTTTGTGACTTCTCAATCCTTCATTTAGATTAGGGATTTCCTCATCCCTCTTACCTCAGATTCCCATTCTGTTATCCCAATAAACCCCTTGACTGAGAAAACTAGAGTATCTTTATAGTTCACTCAGGAGGGAGGTGTAAAAATGGAGACTTGAATCCAGGACTTCAATCCCCAGAAGTCCTTGCTCCACTTCCCCAGAATGCTTTGTAATCTCACTGAATTCTCACCTGGGCCGAGAGCAAATTATTATTTAAAGGAGTTCTCCACCTACTGAAGCCTCTTTTCTACTTCTGCTTTGGAGCAGATGCATCTCTCATGATGTGAGTAAAATTGAATTGGGCCTCTCGGCCCACCTAGCATGTGCCTTTCTTACTTGTATTTTCTTAAATTCTCAACTTTTAATAAAACTCTAAAAATATAATACTCCTTGCAGAGAGAAACTAATTTCTACCTGCCTCAGTTTCCCCCAATTTTAATCTTTACAGAGGGAAGAAGCAAAAGGCTTCCAGAAGATTGGGAGGTGAGGGAGGCAAAAGGAGAGGGTTGGTTAAGGGAGGAAGTGAGGGAGGAAGGACGTTAGGAAATAGGATCCATCAACCATCAATAGGGATCAGTAGGCAGAATCCCAGAGCAAACCCCAGAGCAGCAGTCCCTTGTGTACCAGTATCCCTGTGTGGCATCCCTCAGCATTTTTCTGTTCTATCTCCATTACAAATAAGCAATTTCAGGACCCATTAGCAGCCCTCTCTAGTCAAAGCCAGAGAACAGCAGTCATTGTAAGAAGAAACAATTTCCCCTCAGTTCAGCTCTCTCTTTCAACAAGTAGTAGTTCCCACTCAGTTCACCTCTCTATTTCAAGCAATAACATTTTTCTTCAGTTTATTCTCTATTTCAACAAGTAATAGTTCTCTCCCAGTTTACTCTTTTATTTCAATATTGAGTTTAGAGACTACTAAAGCCACTTGAATGTTTTTACATGAATGCTTGTCTAATACTCCCCATGTGGTATATTGATCAAACTGATTTTTTTTAAATCCAAGTGCAAAACTTTGCATTAACCTACATTAAATTTCATTTTATGAGATCTGATCCATTGTCCTAGCCAGCTAAAATAATATTATACTAAATTTGTCATTAAATGCTTTAACTATCCATCTTAGAACTGTGTTCTCTGTAAATTAGTCAAGCATTCTTATGATAAACAGATAAACATCAAGAATAGATCTTTGGGGCTATTCTCCTAGATTCACACTCTAAATTGACATAAAAGCTTCAGCTTCCACTCTTTAGATCTGGTCATTCAATCAGTTCTGAATCCACTTAGACGTACTATTGTGTACTGAATATCTATTCATCATGTCCAAAAAATTATCATGAAAGGTGGCATACCTTCTTTGTCAGAATCTACTCATGCTTTGCATACAACATTCCTCCTGAGATTCCTAGGTTATTAATTCCTTCCAAAAATAAAATGAAGTTAGTTTGGTATGATTTATTCTCAATGAAGCAATTGTATTTCTATTTTTGTCCTCACTCTATGATTTCATTAGAATTTTGAACTCCCAAATAGAAAATACTCTCCATGTAACCTAAAGAGTTGTCATGAGGCACTAAAAAGTTAAATAATGTACCTAGTATTATACAACCATTATGTGTCAGAATTGGAACTTGAATCCAAGTTTTCCTGACTCCAAGGTTAGCTTTCTATTCCCTATGACATACTTTCATATTGATTCTTTAATGTCTATTGGTTACTTTCTTCTAAGTTCACTAACCATCTTTTTTATAATTTGTTCTAGAATTTTTTTAAGGAAAAGTCAATGTGACTAGCCTATAGTTCTCTCTTTTTCCCTTGTAAAACTTTAGAACATTTCCCCTTTTTGCAGTCTTATAATCTCTCCTATTCTCCACAGTCTTTCAAAAGACACTGATTGAGGCTCAACAATAATGTCTACTAGTTCTTTCCTTTCCCTAATGCAGTACAACTCTTATTACTATTGTTATTTTAGTCTTCTCAATTTGAAGGTCATTCTCCTTAGCAGAGAAAAAAGAAGCAAACCAGCAACAATGTAGTTTAGTATGTTGTATGTGCAACCACTGTCTTTTGTATCTATGTTATATTGTCCCTTTTTTCTACTTGGTGTCTTTTGAATAAAGAATTTCTCCTCCAGACAAAAATTCTAGGCCTGAATTCCAGCCCATCAAATCTCAGGGGAAATTACTTTTATCTTTTTGCATTGGAGACTTTTAAAAATAGCTATTTGGGGGGGCAGCTGGATAGCTCAGTGGATTGAGAACCAGGCCTAGAGACGGGAGGTCCTAGGTTCAAATCTAGCCTCAGCCACTTCCTAGCTGTGTGACCCTGGGCAAGTCACTTGACCCTCATTGCCTAGCCCTTACCACTCTTCTGCCTTGGAGCCAATACACAGTATTGACTCCAAGACAGAAGGTAAGGGTTTTTTAAAAAAAAAATAGCTATTTGATAGTTTGGATTTCTTTCTTGGAGAACTCCCTGTCTACATATTTTACAATAGGATCTTTAGTTCAACTCATTTATTAGTTATATTTTTTGTATTTATATACATATGACTGAGATCACAAATTTTATGGCTATCTTCTTCCAAATTTTCTCCCATGAATTATCTTTTATTTATTCTGCTATTCTTCTTCCTAAATTATTCATTCTGTGCTCTATGGCATCAGGATTGTGGTCAATCTGATCCCTTTCTCTTTAATTACATGAAATTAAGTGGTTTTTTTTTTCCCCAAAACAAACCCAATGCATTTAAGATTAGAAGAGAAAAAGTCAACTGAGCAAAAATTATTTGTAGCAAGTTTCCCTGATAAATGTCTCATTTTAAAGATATATAAGGAACTGTATTGATAAGAATTCATAAGAATAATAGTCATTCTCCAATTGATAAATGTTCTAAGAATATGAGCAGATAGTTCTCAAAGGAGGAAACCCAGACTATTAATAGGCATTTGAAAAAACAGATAGCACTTCATTTAATGATCTCTGCATTTGTGATACATTTTCCAACTGAGGACAAAAATCCCCTTTGAAATCATAGCATACTCACTGCATGACATATTCCAAATGCATATCTGGAGTTGGTGTAAATTGTTTCCTTCTTAACTTTGGCAATTATACAGACATGTTTAAATTCTGCACCTTGAGCACTTATATTTGAGAGCAGTGAAGGTGACTCCACAGTGGCAAATTCTGTGACTACAGCAGCTCTAATGTAGCATATGTCATCCCTCATGAAAGAGGAACCATCAGTGAATAAAACTAAGTCTGGATTGTCTAAAGGAGTGTCCAAAAGATTATCTTGAGGCTTTTCAGCCAGGGACACTAAAGATTCACAACTGTGCAATGGTTCTCCTGAAACTGGTAAATCTGGAAACAAGGTGGCAGGATTAAATACTGTATCACATTTTGAGGTAATAATTTTGTTACCTAACAAGGTTGCTTCATATCTAGTAAGTCTTTGATGAGAAAATACTTGTGTTCTATGACTAAGCAACAATGCTTCTGCTTCATGTGGGCACATTATGGTTAATGGGCAGCCTAATACTAAATCAGTAGATTTAGTTACTAACAAATCTGTGGCAGCTACACCTCTAAGACATAGTGGGATTCTTGAAGCTGCTGGGTCCACCTGGACCAAATAATAAGCAACTAGATGTTGAATAGGTTCTAAACTTTGAGTTAAAACACCTGAAACTAGCCCTCTCTGTTCATGTATTTATAAAGTAAAATTTTTTTTTGTAATCTGGATTGTCTAGAGCAGGGGCAGATAGAATAGCCTGTTTTAATTTTGAAAGAGGTGATAGGTGTTCTCTCTCTAATCTAACCAGTTCAGGGACTAAATTTTTTGTCAGAGCTAAAATGGATTTAGTGATTTCCTATATCCACTGTCTACAAAACCTTGTTGCTCCTAAAATTACTCTCAACTGTTTCTTAGTGGAGGGGGAGTTCAATTTCTGAATGTCTTCAATGAGCTTAGGGGAAATGGAGTAGGCACCAGCAGTTAAAATGAACCCTAAATATTCCACTTTGGGGAGACATCACTGAACCTTTGCCACCTTGTAGGCTCTCCTATGTAGCTCTAAAAGAAGATGTTTGCTATATTCTTGGCATACTGTGGTCTTTGGGTGAGGCCAAAAGCAAATCATCTACAAATTGAAAAAAATTACTATTTTCTAAATCCTTTTTTAAAATTTATAAGAACAATGTGGGACTGTCCATAAACCGGTGTGGCAGGCTGGACCAGATTCACTAGGAGCCTTTCCAGGTAAAGGCAAATATATTCCTGGAATTTTTATAAATAGGGATTGAGAAGAATGCTGAGCACAGATCTACCACAGTAAAATATGTGGCTATGATGGGAATAGAGGAGATAATTGTGGCTGGGTTGGGAACCACAGGGTGCCTTTTTATGACATGATTATTTAAATCCCTTAAATCCTGTACAAATTTACATTTTTTACAGGTAGAATAGGTGTATTATATTTGAATTTGCATGGAATTATTATTCCTTGCTCAATTAATGAATGTATTACTGAGATAATTCCCTTAATTGCCTCTATTTATAGGGGATCCTGAGGAATGGAAGGAGGTGGACCACATTTTGTTTTAATTTGAACAGAGGCAGTTGATTTGAGTAGGCCTACATCAGAAGAAGATGTGACCCAGAGAGACCCAGGTACATCAGCTGGGATTTTAAATGTGGGAGGCTCCTTCATCTCCTAATGGTCTAAAAGGAATACAGGGAGCAAGTTTAAGGATTCCTCAGGCAATTCTAGCATTATAGAGTCATCTTGAGAGTCTGTTATTGTGGCTCTGAGTTTTCATAAAAGGTCTTGAGTTCAATTCTCTCTTTATGATGGCATACTATTGTGCTAGACAAAGTGAGGGCCAAAAAGAATTTTTTAAATTCTTTTTCCACAGGATAATTCATCAAGTACTTGATGATAACTCTCATGCTCCCTATGACTCCTCTTCTACAGGCTAAATAGTCGCAATTCCTCTGTGAGGTATAATAAGGGATAATATTATCAGAAATGGGACTAGATATTAGACAAATATCTATCTTGGTATTCCTCAGGAGAAAGTTTTTAGTCAACATTACTAATTTCCAGAATATCTGGACCAATGTACATCTCCAACAACAGTAAATTAATCTGCTTATTTTCTCACAATCCCTCCAGCATCTGATTTTTTCTCTTCTATTGACTTCACAAGTCTAAAGGCTATAAGGAAGAACCTCAAGGCTGCTTTGAATGGCTAGTTCATAATAATTAGTAATTTGGAGCATTTTCCCATATGTTTTCATATATGCATTGATGAGATTTCCTCTCTAGCAAATGTACTGTCTATATCTTTTCATCAATTGAAAAATGATCATTATTTTTATAAATTTGCATGAATTTGCTATATATTTGGGAAATGACATCTTCAAAGAAAATTTGGCAAAGAGTTACCCAATTTAACTACTTCCTTTTTGTGTTTAGAAGCATTGTTTAGTTGGTTTTGTAAACAACTTTTTAATTTTATGTAACCAGAATTGTTCTCTTTTTCTTATTATTTTTTTCCTTCTCACCATTACTTAGTGACATCTCTTCTAATAAGCCTTATGCTTTGGAGTGTAAATTAGTGTTTTCTTTTTCTGAGATGTCCTAGCTCCCCTCTCTAAAAGAACATCTTCCTACTTATTATTTATATAAATATTCAGTTCACTGTCTTCTCACTCTTCTATGATACGTTTCCTCCAACTCCTAACACAGGAGAAATCTAGGCTTCTTCATTCCCTCTTCCATACATGCAACTACTTCAGAGGATAAATTATTCATGCTATCAGAACCTATCTATATAGGGATGACTAATTTGAAATATGAAGTATGCCTGAAAGACAACATAATAGCTTCTACTGTACTGGAAAAAAATCATTCAGATCACTAGAGTTAGGAGAGTAAGTTTCATCTTAAAATGAAATTAGAAACACTTGGTGGCCAAAAATATTTAGCTTCTTAAAGTGTGTTGTGGAACAACATGGAGGAATTATTAATACAGAGGAGAATAGTTGGCATAGAATGCTGACAGAGAAGGAGCAGTAACACATCAAATATGCCGAACGTAAGGTTTTCTGCCCAAAGAGATCTTTCTAGGAGTTGGTACTGTTATGGGCATGGAAGGATACCCTTTTGGGTTCGGGAAGGATGCCTTTTGCAAGCATGCAATGACTTCAAAATTTAGCTTAAAAACAAAAGATTTATTAATTTAGAAAGTAATGTTGAGAGTGGCCAGGAGGATAGCAAGGTAGAACATCAAGATGGGGAGCAGTTCCCTGGGAGGACAACGTGAAAGGAAAGGCTGTTCCCCCATGGGGACAGCATGGATGGAGAGGCTGTCCCCCAGACAACATCAGTTCTGGGGATTTTATACATTCTTCACAACAGTTAGTCACTCAGGCATGAGGTGGGGTGATCATACTGGGGTCTGCCTGGGGACATAAAGATTCCTTAGTTTTAGGGGACAAACAGATGTCCGATAGGATGAGGTGTGGTCTGAGGGTGCATCTTTCTGACCATCTAGAGGACGATCAAAGGAAGATAGTCATCTCCGGACTTTAGGTGGGGTCATTGGGTGTTTTTAGTCTCAGAGTCAGAAAAAAACAACAAGGGAGTTCCCCTGACAATAGTTTGCCTGGGTTTCTGGGGTACAGTGCCCATGTCAATACCAAGGAACTACAACTAAATATCACATAAAAAAGTATTTATAAGAGGCCATGTAGAATAGAGCATGTATTAAGCTCCCACTATGTGCCAGACACTGTGCTAAACAGTTTACAAATTATAATCTCATTTGATACAACAACTTTGGAACGTAGGAGCTAGTATTATGCCCATTTTACAGTTGATAAAACCAAGGCAAAAAAGGGTAAATAACATGCTCAGGGCCATACAGCAAAGATGTGCCTAAGATTGATTTTGAACTAAGGTCTTCCTATCTTCAGACACAGTGAAATATAAAATGTAAACTGAGGAAACTGTTTCTGATTGAAGTAACTGGATGTACTTCATCAGAATTGGCTATGACTAGAGAGCTGCTACAGGAGCCTGAAACTGCTTGGTTGTAATAGAGCTAGGAATGAGAAATGCTGAGGGATGCTAGTACAGGGATGCTGCCACACAGGGGAACTGCTCTGGGGAATGCTCTGGGGTTTGCCTACTGATCCCCACTGATGGCTGATGGATCAGTATATCTTTCTAACCTCCTCCTCCCTTCACTCCCTCCCTTCTCCAACCCTCTCCTTCCTGCCTCCCTCACCTCCCAGTTCTTCTTAAAGCCTTTGGCTTTTTCCCTCCCACCTTGAGTAAACTATAAAGATACTCTTTTCTTTTCCTTTTTCAAGTCAAGGGGTTTATTGGGATAGCAGGATAAGAAACTGAGGTAAGAGGGATGAGGATGTCCCTAATCTAAAATGAAGGAGAATTTGAGGGTTTGAGAAAGTAGTCCAGTCACAAACTATGCCTCTAAGACAGCAAAATGGAGGACAACAGCTGTTTAAGATCTCCCTTCGATTTCTGGTCAAGATGGCAGCTTAGAGAAAGCTAAAGTTCAGAGCTCCAGAAACCCTTCCTTACCGATCTCAAACTGAATGCTCCTAGGGCACCAGAATTCAAAACAAACAACAGAATATACCCCAGGAACACTCCTCCCGGACCTGGATCAAAAGGTAAGTCCCCTCAAAAGTCAGAACCTGAGATCACTCGGATCTAAGGGGTAGGCAAAAGGAAGGTCCAAGGACCCATCCCCCCCAATCCAGAGTGCTGAATCCCAGGCAGCAGCAGGAACCTCAGGGCAGGCAAAAGGGCCTCGGAGCTCGCTATTCTGAAGGCCGCACCCTGAAAACAACCTGAGCCAGTC
Organism: Monodelphis domestica; assembly: GCF_027887165.1. Classification (NCBI taxonomy): domain Eukaryota; kingdom Metazoa; phylum Chordata; class Mammalia; order Didelphimorphia; family Didelphidae; genus Monodelphis; species Monodelphis domestica. The sequence goes on from NC_077234.1 coordinate 217,194,001, forward strand.
GCGGGGGCACCCAGACAGCAGGGAAACAGAGAGAGACGGGGGGAGCCTGTACCCCCCTGACCAGATCCTTCCATCTGAGTCTCACCAAAGGTCCCTGCCTCAGGGCATACTCAGTCTGAGGTTAATCCTATCACCAGCCCTCAGAGCTCCTGGAAGCCATGGGCCCTACCCCTCAGAGTGCAGGCTCCTCTGGCCAGCAAAGGCATTGAAATACATCTGAGAGTGTCAAGCCAGGTGCAGAGCATAGAAGTAAGGCAACAGAGAAGCATTGGGAGGGAACTGAAGAGGGTAGTAACACTGAAACACTGAAACACCAGCAATTCCATGCTTCCTGGGGAAGACAGACAATTTACCTGGGGCTAAAGCCACTGAACACCAGACAGATAAAAGAAGAGTCAGTCCCCCTCACTCAGATAGAGATGGTAAACAGCACAGAAGCAAAAAAGCCTCAAAACAACAGGAAAAACAAGAAGGGGGCAACTTTGGACACATTTTATGGAGCAAAAATACAAAATACAGAGGAGATAAAAGAGGAAACACAAGCAAATGCGCCAAAACCTTCCAAAGGAAATGGAAACTCTCCACAAACTTTTGAAGAATTTGAATCGAAAATGATCAAAAAGATGGAAGCCTTCTGGCAGGAAAACTGGGAATTAATGCAAAAGAATTTCATGCAACTACAAAACCAGTTTGACCAAACTGAAAAGGAAAACCAGGCTTTAAAGGTCAGAATTAGGCAACTGGAAGACAACGAGCAGGTAAAAGAGCAAGAATCAATAAAGCAAAGCCAAAAGATCAAGAAATTAGAAGAGAACATAAAACATCTCACTGACAAGGTGACAGACTTGGAAAATTGAGGGAGAAGAGACAATTTAAGAATAATTGGACTACCAGAAAATCCAGAAGTAAACAGCAAACTCGACATCTTAATACAAGATATTATCAAAGAAAATTGCCCAGAGATTCTAGAACAAGGAGGCCACTGAAAGAGCTCACAGAACACCCTCTACATTAAATCCCCAAAAGACAACTCCCAGGAATGTAATTGCCAAATTCCAAAGCTTTCAAGCAAAAGAAAAAATCCTACAAGAAGCCAGAAAAAGACAATTTAGATATAAAGGAATGCCAATCAGGGTCACACAAGACCTTGCAAATTCCACTCTGAATGATCATAAGGCATGGAACATGATTTTCAGAAAGGCAAGAGAGCTGGGTCTTCAACCAAGAATCAGCTACCCAGCAAAACTGACTATATACTTCCAAGGGAAAGTATGGGCATTCAACAAAATAGAAGATTTCCAAGTTTTTGCAAAGAAAAGACCAGAGCTCTGTGGAAAGTTCAACACCGAAAAACAAAGAGCATGGAATACCTGAAAAGGTAAATATGAATGAAAGGGAAAAGGAGAAAATTGTTATCTTTTCATTTATTCAAACTCTCTTCTATAAGGACTACATTTATATCAATCTATGTATACTAACATGTGGGGAAAATGTAATGTGTAAATAGGGGGAAAAGAAAGATCAAATAGAATAATCTTTCTCACACAAAGATTCACATGGGAAGGGGAGGAGAAAGAAACTTCTATAAGAAGGAGAGGAAGAGAGTTTTTACTTAAACCTTACTCTCAGGGAAATCAACTATGAGAGGGAAAAACATCCAGATCCATTGGGATCTTGAATTCTATCTTACCCAACAAGGGTAGGGAGAAGGGAAAACCAAGGGGTGGAGAGGGGGAGGGAAAACAAAAGGGGAGGGAAGGAGAGGGGGGAGGGGAGGGAACATAAAGTGAGGGGCTAGAAAGGGAAACATATCAAGGGAGGGGACAAGGAGGACGGATTTAAAGTAAATCACTGGATTAAAAGGTTAGAGCTAAAGAAGAAAGGTTAGAATTAGGGAAGGATATCAAAATGCCAGAGAAGTCACAAGTCACAATCATAACTTTGAATGTGAATGGGATGAACTCACTCATAAAATGTAGATGAATCGCAGAATGGTTTAGAATCCCAAACCCTACCATATGTTGTCTTCAGGAAACACACATGAGGCGGGTTGACACCCACAAGGTCAGAATTAAAGGATGGAGTAAGACCTTCTGGGCCTCAACTGATAGAAAGAAGGCAGGAGTGTCAATCATGATATCTGATAAAGCCAAAGCAAAAAGAGACCTGATAAAAAGGGATAGGGAAGGTAATTATATTTTGTTAAAAGGGACTTTAGATAATGAGGAAATATCACTAATCAACATGTATGCACCAAATAATATAGCACCCAAATTACTAATGGAGAAACTAGGAGAATTGAAGGAAGAAATAGACAGTAAAACAATATTAGTGGGAGATTTGGACCAACCATTATCAAATTTAGATAAATCAAATCAAAAAATAAATAAAAAAGAGGTAAAATAAGTGAATGAAATCTTAGAAAAATTAGAGTTAATAGACATATGGAGAAAAATAAATAGGGACCAAAAGGAATACACCTTCTTCTCAGCACCACATGGCACATTCACAAAGATTGACCATACACTAGGTTACAGAAACATGGCATACAAATGCAGAAAAGCAGAAATAATGAATGCAGCCTTTTCAGATCACAAGGCAATAAAAATAATGATCAGTATCAGAACATGGAAAACCAAATCAAAAACTAATTGGAAATTAAAGAATATAATACTCCAAAATCGTTTAGTTAGAGAAGAAATCACAGAAACAATTAATAATTTCATCAAGGAAAATGACAATGGCGAGACATCCTTTCAAACCTTTTGGGATGCAGCCAAAGCAGTAATCAGGGGTAAATTCATATCCCTGAGTGCATATATTAACAAACTAGGGAGAGCAGAGATCAATCAATTGGAAATGCAAATAAAAAAACTCGAAAGCGATCAAATTAAAACCCCCCAGCAGAAAACCAAACTAGAAATCATAAATATTAAGGGAGAAATTAATAAAATAGATAGTGATAGAACTATTGATTTAATAAATAAGACTAGAAGCTGGTACTTTGAAAAAACAAACAAAATAGACAAAGTACTGGTCAATCTAATTAAGAGAAGGAAAGAAGAAAAGCAAATTAACAGCATCAAAGATCAAAAGGGGGATATCACCTCCAATGAAGAGGAAATCAAGGCAATCATTAAAAATTCCTTTGCCCAATTATATGGCAATAAATACAGCAATCTAGGCGATATGTATGAATATATACAAAAATACAAACTGCCTAGACTAACAGAAGATATAGAATTCTTAAATAATCCCATATCAGAAAATGAAATCCAACAGGCTATCAAAGAACTCCCTAAGAAAAAATCCCCAGGGCCCGAAGGATTCACAAGTGAATTCTATCAAACCTTCAGAGAACAGTTAATCCCAATACTATACAAACTATTTGACAAAATAAGCAAAGAGGGAATTCTACCAAACTCCTTTTATGACACAAACATGGTACTGATCCCAAAACCAGGCAGATCAAAAACAGAGAAAGAAAATTATAGACCAATCTCCCTAATGAATATAGATGCAAAAATCTTAAATAGGATACTAGCAAAGACTCCAGCAAGTGATCAGAAGGGTCATCCACCATGATCAAGTAGGATTTATACCAGGGATGCAGGGCTGGTTCAATATTAGGAAAACTATCCACATAATCGACCATATCAACAAGCAAACCAACAAAATTCACATGATTATTTCAATGGATGCAGAAAAAGCCTTTGATAAAATACAACATCCATTCCTTTTGAAAACACTAGAAAGCATAGGAATAGAAGGGTTGTTCCTAAAAATAATAAACAGTATATATCTAAAACCATCAGCCAATATCATCTGCAATGGGGATAAACTAAATGCATTCCCAATATTTGACATTGTACTAGAAACACTAGCAGTAGCAATTAAAGAAAAAGGAATTGAAGGCATCAAAATAGGCAAGGAGGAGACTAAGCTATTGCTCTTTGCAGATGACATGATGGTCTACTTAAAGAATCCTAGAGATTCAACCAAAAAGCTAATTGAAATAATCAACAACTTTAGCAAAGTTGTAGGATACAAAATAAACCCGCATAAGTCATCAGCATTTCTATACATCTCCAACATAGTTCAGCAGCAAAAACTAGAAAGAGAAATCCCATTCAAAATCATCTTAGACAAAATAAAATACCTAGGAATCTATCTCCCAAGACAAACACAGGAACTATATGAACACAACTACAAAACACTCTCCACACAACTAAAACTAGACTTGAGCAATTGGAAAAACATTAACTGCTCATGAGTAGGACGAGCCAATATAGTAAAAATGACCATCCTACCCAAACTTATCTATCTATTTAGTGCCATACCCATAGAACTTCCAAAAAATTTCTTTACTGATTTAGAAAAAAATAACAAAGTTCTTTTGGAATAACAAAGGATCAAGGATATCCCGGGAAATAATGAAAAAAAAATCCAAAGGAAGGGGGTCTTGCAGTCCCAGACCTCAAACTATATTACAAAGCAGCAGTCATCAAAACAATTTGGTACTGGCTAAGAGACAGAAAGGAGGATCAGAGGAATAGACTTGGGGCAAGTGACCTCAGCAAGACAATATATGATAAACCCAAAGATCCCAGCTTTTGGGTCAAAAATCCACTATTTGATAAAAACTGCTGGGAAAACTGGAAGACAGTGTGGGAGAGATTAGGATTAGATCAACACCTCACACCCTACACCAAGATAAATTCAAATGGGTGACTGACATGAACATAAAGAAGGAAACTATAAGTAAATTAGGTAAACACAGAATAGTATACATGTCTGACCCTTTGGGAAGGGAAAGACTTTAAAACCAAGCAAGACATAGAAAGAGTCACAAAATGTAAAATAAATAATTTTGACTACATCAAATTAAAAAGCTTTTGTACAAACAAAACCAATATAACTAAAATCGGAAGGAACGCAACAAATTGGGAAGCAATCTTCATAAAAACCTCTGACAAAGGTCTAATTACTCAAATTTACAAAGAGCTAAATCAATTGTACAAAAAATCAAGCCATTCTCCAATTGATAAATGGGCAAGGGACATGAACAGGCAGTTCTCAGCCAAAGAAATAAAAACTATTAATAAGCACATGAAAAAGTGCTCTACATCTCTTATAATCAGATAGATGCAAATCAAAACAACTCTGAGGTATCACCTCACACCTAGTAGATTGGCTAACTTGACAGCTAGGGAAAGTAATGAATGCTGGAGGGGATGTGGCAATGTAGGGACATTAATTCATTGTTGGTGGAGTTGTGAACTGATCCAACCATTCTGGAGGGCAATTTGGAACTATGCCCAAAGGGCGATAAAAGACTGTCTGCCCTTTGATCCAGCCATAGCACTGCTGTGTTTGTACCCCAAAGAGATAATAAGGAAAAAGACTTGTAGAAGAATATTCATAGCTGTGCTCTTTGTGGTTGCCAAAAATTGGAAAATGAGGGGATGCCCTTCAATTGGGGAATGGCTGAACAAATTGTGGTATATGTTGGTGATGGAATACTATTATGCTAAAAGGAATAATAAAGTGGAGGAATTCCACGGAGACTGGAACAACCTCCAGGAAGTGATGCAGAGCGAAAGGAGCAGAACCAGGAAAACATTGTACACAGAGACTGATACACTGTGGTACAATCGAAGGTAATGGACTTCTCCACTAGGGTCAATGCAATGTCCCTGAACAATCTGCAGGGATCTAAAAAATACTATCCACAAGCAGAGGATAAACTGTGGGAGTAAAAACACCCAGGAAAAGCAACTGCTTGACTTCAGGGGCTGAGAGGAAATGACTGAGGAGAGACTCTAAATGAACACTCTAGTGCAAATACCAACGACATGGAAATGGGTTCGAACCAAGAACACATGTGAAACCAAGTGGAATTGTGCACCGGCTATGGGAGAAATGGTGGGAGGGGGCGGTGGGGGGAGGGGGAGAGAGGAAAAGATAATGATCATTGTTTCCAATGAATAATGTTTATAAATGACCAAATAAAATAATGTTTAAAAAAAAAAAGATCTACCTTCTTCACAAAGTCAGAAAGGTCTCTCAGCTTAACCCCAGAGAGAAAACAAAGTTCAAAGTCTCTCAGTTTCTCCTGGCCAGCTCAACTCTCAAAGAGACAACCAACTTAAAAGCCAAGTTTCTGCTTCTTCTCTCTGTGGCCAGAAACCCCCAACTGCCACTCCTGTTACCATTCTGTTTGGAACCTTCCTCTTGATTGACAGGCAGGTTAGGTACTCAGCTTGTTTCTTGCATCTTGGCTTACAAGTCCTCTCTCTCTCTCCATGCCTCTACCACACCAGGATCCGTCCACTGCCCTACTTACCTGCCTCTGCCACAAAGAACATGTATGGAAGAAGCTTTGAACTTCATGTAACCATGCTTCTTCATCCAGCCATTTTCTGCCCTTTGCATACATTTCATTCATTTAAACAATCAGGAACAGGATACAAACGCTACAGTCTCTGCCCTTTATATCCCATCCAACTCTCCCTTATCCCACTATTTCTACTTCTTGCTCTGAGATTATCACCAAATCAACACTATTACAGCTTCTGCAGCAGATGTGTTAATCACCTACCCTGTTTTTCAACTCACTGTTTCTTTGACTCCCCAACCAAAACCTTTGTTTGTAGCTAACCTCTTAAATGTGTTACTTCTTACAATGTAAGAGTAAGGATTGTCTCACTTTTTATTTTTTTATCCTTCAATGTTTAGTTTAGCACTTGGCACATGTACTTGAATGTTTGTTTTTTCACACATTGATTCATTTAAATAATCTGGAACAGGATGGGAAAATTAGTCTCACAATAAAAATTAAAAAAATAATAAAAAATAAAATAAAAAATAATAATAACTAACATTTACCCAGTACCCAGTACCTACTACAAGTTAGGCACTGTGTTAAGTGCTTTAATAGGCTGGATTTACATGCTTAAAGTTCTCTTGGCAACCCTTCTTATTCACTGTTCCAGAATGTCTATGTCTCTCTATTTTCACTGGCTGCCTCCAATGCTTAAAATGCACTCCCTTTTCCTCTCCACTTCCTGGCTTCCCTGGCTTCCTTCAAATTTCAAATAAAAACCTATCTTCTACAAGAAGTTTTTCTCAAACCTTTTTTAATTTGAGTGCTTTCCCTATAGGATTACCTATAATTTACTATTTATATGCCATGTTTGGACTTACTTTTTTGCAGGTTGTCTCCCATATTGGACTGTGAATGCCCTGAGAACAGGGACAATTTGCTTTCCCTAGTACCCTCATGGTTTAGCAGACTGTCTGGCTTAAACACTTAATGAACTCTTTTTGACTAACTGCTAATTCTGTCTAACTGGGTCTGAAACAAAAAATAAAAATTCATATTTCTTATTACAAGGAAAATGTCAATTGTGGCATAGGACAAAGCAATTATACATTCATCAGAATGATGTAATCATGTTGTTACACTTGAATAATTTTGCTTTTTGTTACCAAATAGCTTTTTAATATGTCATCAAAAGGGTCTTAGTAATGTCTGAATTTTCTTTGAGCATATTATATTTCTGTTTCAATCAAGAGCTGTGCATAGACTCTTTTGCTCAACATAAAAGGAAGGCAGGTTAGCCAAATAGTTCTTTTATCCTATAAAAACACCCAAGATGATCTTTAAACCAGACTCTGTTTTAATACAGTGTCAAAAGGAGCATTTGAGGCATTTTAGTGTTTTACTCCCCTTCCCCCCAGTTCAATTCCTAAGAACTCCCTTAGAGAATTAAAATTATGATGGACTCAGCATCTTTTTTTTAATTTTTAAATTTTTTTCCACTGCAACCTTTCCAATAAAACATACTTGATATTTTGGCCCTTTTGTTTAACTTTTACAGTAAATTTGAGATTATCAGCTACTTATCTAAGTTTTCTATAAGATAGAGTCAAACAGACATGGACATATGTCGTTGTACATAAAAACACACTCATATATAACTTATGTATGACTTTATTAAAATGCATTACATAATTGAAATTTTAGAAAAATTGAGAAAAATTCTCAGGTAATTTAGAAGTTTCATAATTACTCATATTTTAGTACTTTAATTGATACATGAGCTTATTAAGGTAAGCTTTCTCATGGTACAAATTATAACTTGTCAATCTTAAAAACACAGAACTGTCAACATAGTCACAATAAAACATCTTTAATCAGTACAAGAGAGACAGTGCTCTTATGGTCACCACACAGAGTCTTACCCATTCACACCACACAGATCTACCCAGCTACAAGGCTTGGGGAAACACCAAGAATGGGAATTTTCCTTGAACTAAAGATCTTTGTGTTACATTTGTATCTTATGGATATTAGCGTCAACATTGAAAAACACAAAACTACCAAAGTAGTTAGAAAAAACAAATCGTTAAGCAGGACAAGAAAGACAATGCTCTAAAGGCTACCACACAGAGTCATCTGTAAAATACTACATAAAGGCAAACTCTGGGACTCTGGGAACACTATCTCTGGGGAAATGCATCTTGAAAGGGATTTTCCAATGAACAAAAGACCTTGAGATCCTATATACCCTTTGGGATATAAAAGAAAGATGGGACAATTGATTGATTTACATGGAGACAAGGGAAGCAGGATCCTAGCTAGGGGCTAGACTACCTGAAAGATACCTAAATACAATGGGAGAAACTTCTAAGATAAAAGGGTACTTAAGATTCTTAAGATTCTATTATATTTTCTAATTCTATCTAGGTTGAGCTCATTGGGTTCTTTAAGGTTTTTTGTTCATAGTAAGACTAGGGTCAGTCTAAGAGTTCCTTGAATTTGGGGGTACCATAAAACAAGGTCATCATAACCAAAAATAAACACAGGTGACTTGGTAAAGAAGTTAGAGTATAAGGTTAGGTACCTGGGAGCAGCCTAAATAAGATAAGAAAAACCTTAAGACAAAAATGATACTTAACACTTGGCTACATCCACCATTCCTATCCAGAGTATACATTTGTTCAGTCTTGGATGATGGTGAGTCTGGGAATTTTTTGAAGGGAAGTTCCATGGGACAAGGGTAAGTTTGGAGTGTCATAAAACAAGGTTGTCAAACTTATCCATCTCTTACTAATTTGTGTTCTAGGTCTTTCATAACTCTTTGACAGGGAATCCACCCAACATTTTCAAAGAATTTTCTTGATCCCTAGAAAAGTCAAGTACAGTCAAGTATTTATTTAGCCTTACAAAGTGCTAGACCTTGTGCTAAATGCTGAGAATACAATTGAATGAGAAGAAAGACAATCCCTTGTTTCAAGGAGCTTATAGTCACAGGGGCAAAGATAACAAATAAAAGAAAGCTGAAGGAGTAGAAAGAGAAGAGATGAAAACATGTTGGGGCATTACAGAGAAAACTGAAGAGAATTAGTAGTGAAGCTTGGATAAGAATGAAGATATGACTAGACTCTGCTATGTCTCATAACCCTGTATACATTATTTATCATTAGAAATATGCTGTAATCTATTTACACCCACAATTTATCTCTTTATGACCCTTTAAGGGGACTTGTAATTTGGGTTCCTCACAGATTGTGATATTTAATGATACATAGCTGGTGATGGTAGTATTAGTCAGTACTTCAGAATGTCCTTCTTAAAGTACGTGAATGGTAATATAGAAGAAAGTGCGTTCTGGTGATCAGAGTAGCTCCTCTTTGTTAGTAACCATGATCTAAAGATGATAATTATTGTAAAATATTTCTTGAATTTGCATAACTTTTGTTTTGGGAGTCAGTAATGATCTGCAGACCTACCAATTATGATAGAACTGGGCTTTCCCAGTAGTCTATCATTTGGGGATTATCTTATTTTTTCCCCATTGATTGTCTTTTTTTATTTGAAAATTTTTATTTAATTAATTCATTTAGAATATTTTCCATGGTTACATGATTTATGTTCTTTCCCTCCCCTCTTCCCACTCTGCCTCCCACAGCCAATGAGCAGTTTCACTGGGTTTTACATGTGTCATTGATCACAACTTATTTCCATATTATTAATATTTGCATTAGGACAATCGCTTAGAGTCTACATCCATTTGGGGATTATCTAAGAAACTATACTTAATGAGTTTTTGAGGCTTTTATATGCTACTTAGGAGGCCACTGGGATTTATGCTAAGTAGGCTTTGTTGGAATTTTTTTGTGCAAGACACTGGGTAAAGTGCTTGAAAGGACAAAAAAAAAACCCTAGAGATGTCCCTGAAATTTGAGAAATATTCCAAACATACCCCAGCTGATTTAATGAGAGAAGGATCTGTGTCCATTGAAATGAGAAATGTGACAAGGAAATCACTTTAAAAGACTGATATATATTAATTTAGGGTCGCCAAGGAATTCAGCTATGTAATTCCTAAATGAAAACTCAAGTCAGCCGTCAATCTTTTATGGAGTTTAATTACAATAGGAGGAAGAAAGGAATTAGAGATAGAGAGAGAGAAAAGGGAGAGAAGGGAATAGGGCTTAAATACCCCTTCTGTTTAGGCTGGGCCAAAAGGCCCAAGCCCTTAGATAGCTGGGGCAATGAAAGGAGATCAGTCCCTATTACACACATGACCAAAATGGAGAAACAGTCTCAGAGGCCCCCACCTTCAGCTTCCTTCAGAGCAAGCTTCTCAGAGCACCAACCACACCGACCAACTTCTCAACCCCCCTCAAGTCTTCAGACCCCCCTATCTTTAAGGAAACCATCCAAGTTCCCTCCCCTCAGTCCTCACATCTACCAATCACCTGTCCATCAATTTCCCTGTGCCAATGGAGGCTCTAGCTTAACCCAGGACCGCCCAGAGGTCTCTGGCTTTTGCACATGTCTGTTGAAGGTCATATTTTCAAATAATTAAATCTTTGATCCTTTGCTACAGCCCTTTCTAAATCCTGTTAACCTGAGTAGGGTAGAGATTGGAATAATTAAATTTTGATCTAGGCTGCAGCTCTTACTCAATCCTGTTAGGACTGAATAGGGTGGACATTGATTCCAAGTATCTCCATTGTATCAATTCTAAAATCAATCATGACTCAAAGAAATTCCTGTTCTATGCTTAAGCATAGGTCAAAGTCCTTTCCATTGTTCAGCAAAAGGTTTCTGTCCTAAAGTAATCTTAAGAAGGTAGGAGAAGGAACCTCCCATGCCAATGGGGTTCACATTCCAATAGTCAAGACCCACTATCAATAGGAAATTTTTCAAGTATGAAATTTCCCAATGGTGAAATTTCCAACATTTATAAGTCTAAGAAATTTTGAGGTTTACAGAAACAGCATCTACTCTAGCTCCCAAACATTGTAACTATCCTTAGTGAGACTTAGTGGGGGGTGGTTGAAGGATTCCTGTTCTGTGGACCCAAGTCCAGGCTCCAGGTACCCTCTCAGACTGGCAGAAATAGCATGTAATAGCAGGTATATAAGTGCTAGGGGCAGTCCCAAGGTTCCAATGGCAGTGCTCAGATCTAGATCCAACCAAGGCCTCAACACAGGAGATGGTACTCAATTCTTAAAAGAGGGAACATCAGTCTAGTCTCAGGCTCAAGTATGAGGCCCCCATACAATGGGCTTGGATGTCAGATGGGACATGGAAGAGTGAAGAGCCAACATTAGGGCCCCAGAGGCAACAGGCAGCAGAACAGACCCTAACCATAGCAGAGTGGGCCATGTTGAGGGTCCTGGTAGAGTAGGCATTGGCATGAGCATTGGCAAAGATGGGCCCAACATAGCCCATTGTGGGACTCCTCCATATTACTGATAGTTTAACACCCCATAGTCATTAGACAACTTGTTCTGAGATGACTTGAATCCAAGAATGGAGTCATTGAGAGGAAGGCAAAACTAATAGAAGAAGAGGATAGGGAAGTCTAACAGCCGAGGCATCTGAAAGAATAAAGATTTAGTTATTTCCCATACTCTTTGGTGCTTCCAGTTAGGAGTTAGTCTTGGGAGTTGGGTAACAAAACTAAATATGGGGTGGTAAAGAATAAAGCTCTGTTTTAACCCTGTTTTCAGAAGAGATTGTATGCAATAGGGTTTTAGCCATTTTTTTTTTTACTCTTTTTATAGATGACCCTAAACCATGATTAGGTTTGGTGATTGTGCAGGAAGTTTCATCAGCTGCTCATTAGCTCTGATATTCCTGGTATTATTCTTGCCCATTGCCATCACTTTACATTGGTGGACTTGGGATCAATGCAAAGTTTGGGAATTACCTACCACCTGGTCTAAATCATTGACATTCAAGGACTTGTTCCCTCCAAAGGAAGAACTTGAAGTGTGGGATTTCTGGTCTCCATCATTAATTTTATTTTATGCCTTGAAAGGACTATGAGGCTGTCCTTGCAGTTGTTTTTAAGGATTTTCTTGGTGGGAGGGTGTACAGTGGTAGCCAGAGTACGAATGTGACCTGGAAAATAAAAACTTACTTGAGTAAAAGTGAACCACAAAAGAAGCACTAACTATCCCAAGAGAAAACTTGCATGTGACCCTTAGCCATCCCTGGCATTATGCCTTATTTGTTCTATTTCTGGATAATCTCTTGCCTGATCTTGGGTTGGTACCGTGATTCCATCAAGTACTGTACATACATACCCAGGATGACTGGTCTCTTGTAAGTATTGACTCCATCTAACCTAATAAAGCCTAAACTTATTAATAACTGTAATGATTAAAATTCTCTGGGTTAAAATTCACTGTATATTAATTTTTAAGCCCTCACCTTCCATCTTGGAGTCAATACTGTGTATTGGCTCCAAGGCAGAAGAGTGGCAAAGGGTAGGCAATGGGGGTCAAGTGACTTGCCCAGGGTCACAGAGCTGGGAAGTGTCTGAGACCAGATTTGAACCTAGGACCTCCTGTCTCCAGGCCTAGCTCTCAATCCACCGAGCTACCTAGCTGCCCCCTGTATATTAATTTGTAATTATTTTTATTAGTGTGAGAGAAGGAAAGAGATAGAAGGAGATAGAGACAGAGAGTGAGCACATGATCACCTGACCACCCTAATTCCTAGCATATTTTGATTCCCTGACTGTAGCCCAAGTGGTGCTGCAGGGAGATATTCCAATAAAATAAGGTGATGCCTGCCATGAGTTGAATGTTCCAGAGAAGGGAGATAGAGCAGTTTATGTCCAGGAAGAAAAAAGAGCCAGCACTTCCTCTCCATTGATGATATAGGCCATTTCTGCTTCTCCTCCTAGGACTCTCTGGACAGACTTTAACTTGCTAGGGATCTCTGCCAGCCTCTTTCATAATGGGGTGCACCCTCAGCCACACAGCATCTGAGTCACAATACCGCCAGTATCCTACACTTGCACAGCCTGCCAAATAGTGAAGGCTGATGAGTTTTCAAGCAGAATAAGGGGTCAATTTATATTAAATTCACACCTAACCAAGCTAGCAAGAACCCCTCTTTCCTTAGTATCTCAGAGGGTACATACAACTGGCCTAATTAGGTCAGAACAAATCTGCCCCCTTACAGAGAGTTAGAGATAACTTTCCCTTTCAGTTTTTCCTTTTTTCTTTAGCACTGTTTAGTACCAACATAGCTAAGTGATGCAGTGGAAAGAGTGATGGAGTCAGGAAGACTCAGGTTCAAATGTGACCTCAGACACTTACTAGCTGTGTGATGATGGGCAAGCCACTCAACCTTAATCCACTGGAGAAGGAAATAGCAAATCCGTTCCATTATCTTTGGAAAGAAAAGCACATGAACAGCATTGGTGTGCTGTGTTCCACTGAGTCTCAAAGAGTCAGACAAAACTGAATCATTGAACAACAAAAACTCCTTAGGCCAGGTTTCTCATATCACTAAGATCAGTTTTCCAGTAAGTGGGAGAATATCTTTTTTATCTTTAGGATAGCTTTATGACCAGTTCTTGTCTGGTTGTATGGATAGTTATCTCAAAGAGAAGGCCTATATCAATTGTAAGTCTTTTATGTCTTAAAATATAATTTAATATAAAATTATGTATGAAATTTTAAGAAATACAATATATAGTTATATATTATATGTTATAAATCTAAAATATAATCTAATTATGTCTTTATGGCATTATTTGGTGCTTCTCAGGTCCAGTACTTACCAAAACTGGTTTAAAAAATATTTATGATCTCAAAACTAAAGGCTTCTGTGTAATCTGCAAAGTTTGGGTCTCTTAAATTCCTTTGTCCTATTTCTCTCCATCTTTACCTTTTCCCACCTTTACATTATACTCACCATATCGAGTATATGTTCATTTTATTCAGAGGAGTTTTAATTCTCAATAGAATTTCTCTGCTACTTCATCTTCCAACAATCATTTCCCAATTGTTGGCATATAGTCTGATTTCATTTTTGCTTTTACATTCAAAAAGTGCAGCTGGTAATAATTTTTAATCGATAGGTCTTTTTGTCCCATCAATAGCACACTCTGTTATAAACTGAAGAATGTCATTATAAGGTCAAAGATTATGCACATTTTTGTAATTATCACATAATTGTATATCATTTTCTGAAATTTCACTCTGTACCTTATTAAACTAAAGATCACTGTCATTAATTTCCACAGTCCTTAAGAAAGTCTTATGAATACATACAAACACTCACACAATGATCACAACTATAAATGTAAAAATAATACTATATAGCAACAATCCACATTAAATACTTAGGATGGCTTTTTTATTACCCACATAAAAGATAATGCATGAACTTCTCTTTTAACAGTCAGTCATTAAATAGCAAGAAACTACATCAAAATTCTAATTCTCTTTTTTATTGCTTAGTTTTTCTGTTTCATTTCCATTTTTTCAAATTTCATTTAGTCTGTATTCATACATTTAAGTTCTTATATTGCCCAGTAGAATTTAAATAATTCATTAAAATATTTTCAAAAGTAAAGAAATGGGGACAATATCCACAAATATGTGACATTTCTTTTTCCTTTACAAGTATATCAATAGTACCATTCATATTCTTATTAACCATAAACAATATCTAAGGGCCTTTTCACCCCTCTATGATACTGGGATTCTATGGTTGGGATTACTTGGAAGAGTAATGAACGAAGGGAGATCTAGAGAAAGCTGACAAAAAGCTTTCCAGTGCAAACTGGGTAAAAGTTGGATGAGGAAAGATGTTTAAATAAAGTAGGTAAGAGAGAATGAGACACATGAGATAAGAAATGTCTGAGGTAGCACAAAATGTTTTGTGACAGGTAAAGAAGGCAAAGAAAAAGTTACTGTCTCCTTTCTTTCATTTCCTCGTCTATAAAATGGGGATAATAATAATACCTAGGTTGACAACTAAAGTTGTCAAATGAGATAATAATTATTATAAAGTGCTTAATATAGTGCTTGGCTTTGTTTAAATGCAAGCTGCTATTTATTATTATCATTATTTTCTAAATCCTTTCATTATTTTTCAGCCTCCAGTCTTGCATCTCCAACTGCCTTTTAGACATTTCAAACTCAATGTCCAGTAGAAATCTTCATCTCAGTAAGTCTAAAACAGAACTCATTATCTTTCCCCCTAAATCTTCCACTTCTCCTATTTTCCTTATTACTGAAAAGAACACCATTCTCCTAGTTCCCTAATCTTGTAACCTAGATGTCACCTCAGGTTACCTTTGTAAGAAACATGGCCTTACCTATAAAGAAAATTCTTACTGGATTATGAAGTAGAAAAGCCCTTTATTAATATCCTTGCAAGAGCACATGTCCCACTGGAGTTTGGTACAGGCACCCCTTGAGGGAAGGCACACACAGCAGGATATATTTTCTAAGCCTAGCTCAGGAAGTCCTTCCCTGTTTCCTCATTGATTGAGAAAAATCAGAAGTTACAATCTATCCAGAAGAAACTAACTAATCCCTGCAAGCTCCTACCCTTCATGGATCCATAGATATGTATCTGTTTGCACATTGTCTTTCCCATTAGATGGTAAGCTTTTTGAGGTCAGGGACTGTTTTATGTCTCTTTTTGTATCCCCAGATCTTACTATAGCATCTGGCACATGGTAGATGTTTAATAAATTTTTAGTGAATTGAATTGAATTTCCTCTCTTAGGTTTCCCTCTATTCTTTTATAAATAACAAGTGGAGTATAATGCATTGAGTTTTTTTGTACTATCAGGTGTTAATATGGTCTTATCAAATTGTCATTTTTTTCTCTTTTCTTAAGCCTCTGGACTACTTCTGCAGTGTCACTGCAGTTCTGCAGTGTCCTTCTAATCACCTTGAAAGTCACGAAAAACCATCCAAGTTAGAAAATGCATTTTTTTTTTTTGCCAAAGTCTGGAAGGGAAGGTGGGGGTGGAAAGGAGGGCAGAAAGAACAGAGCTGGAATAGATTTCTGTCACCATACAGGGAATACCATTAACCACTCTGAAAATGTACTGCTTTATCCAGCCCAGCCCTTTATTTATTGTGAAACCTTAGCAACAGAGAGGAGAATCTGGCCTGTGGCATATCAAGACATGCACGAATATCTGACACACTCCCATTTCCCAAACCAGGCAACTCTGGAAACAGATCTAGGAAGTGAGAGAGCTGACTTCACCAATGAATCTGCTATGGCTCTCTGGTTGTGGGAAGGCTTGAATTAGCTGTCAGACATTGCCTCAGGACACAAGGATGTATAATTCTTTCCTTTTAGAATTCACAGGGCTCCCCTTTATCCTATGCAACAGCCCAATGGACACATTGCATGACTGCTTTCAATGCAGACAGGCTTAAATAAACTGAGTGATAAAGGTTCAAAAGTCTGGCATGGAAACACTGTCTTCTTCCTATTAGGTAAAGAAAGGTGTGTATGTGTGTGTGTGTGTGTGTGTGTATGTGTGTGTGTGTGTGTGTGTGTGTGTGTGTGTGTGTGTGTGTGTGTGTGTGTGTGTAATGAGCAGCTCCTGCTTGCCCAGGGACACATCTGTGGATGAATACTCATATGGCTTAGTTTATTTTAGGAAGTGAAAACACATACCAGTTGTGATGCTCTTGTTTTACTTTCATTCTTTAGCAAATAGCATGTAAAATGCTTATTTCAAGATTCAACTCAAAGTATAAAGTCACTTCCTTCTCTTTTTTGGTTCTGTGAAAATAATAATAAAATAGGGCTGTTAAGTGGCAAAGGAGTCAGGAAGACTCATCTACCTGGCCTCAGACATTTTAGTTAACTTTGTTTGACTCAGTTTCCTCATCTGTAAAATGAGCTAGAGAAGGAAATGACAAACCACTCCAGTAACTCTACCAAGAAAGTTCTAAATAGAGTCAGAAAGAATTGATCACAATTGAAAAATGACTTAACTTGGGGGCAGCTGGGGAGCTCAGTGGATTGGGATCCAGGCCTAGAGATGGGAGGTCCTAGGTTCAAATCTGGCCTCAGACACTTCCCAGCTGTGTGAGTAAGTCCCTTAACCCCCATTGCCTAACCTTTACACTATTGGTTCCAAGACAGAAGGTATGGGTTTAAAAAAAAAAAGAAAAAAGAAAAATGATTTAACTAGAATAATAAATGAAAAGTAATAATAATGGAAATGAAAAATGTATTTATATAAAGCTTGCAAAGCACTTTGCAAGTTATCATTTTTGAAGGTAATGGGCTTATCTGCATTTTAGGAAAGCATTTAATGTTGTTATTTGCCAGGTTATCTGTTTCTATATCAGATATTCACCTATCCTCTCAGCACAGATACTGAATAATTTTCCCATAATTACTTAATCTTGTATCTTTTGAAACCTATCAGATGATAATTGATTTGGGAAAACATTATAGAATTTGTTTTCTCATTATATAATTCAGGGAAGTAGAATCCTTGAATTCCTGTGTGCCTGGACTATCACCACTTTTATAGACTTTGGCAGCATTACAAACTTAGGGAAACTGAGCAAATTTAATATACTAATTCCACTTTATACTACTTTATTGCCAAGATGTTTATTAAAATAGAGAGCATAGCTAAAAACATGAATAAAAGATAAATTTTTGTCAAAAAATTGAACATAGGCATATGGAATGAGTATATATGTCAAGATCCAACTTAATTTCTTGAAATAACCTTTGAACACTAAGAAGATGTAGGACTCAAAAAATTTTTAAAGAAATCTTCAGGTTTTTAAATATCTTATTATGAAGGAATGAAGAAAATAGTTGTCATCCAAGAAGATTGACCAGAAAAAGAGAAAAAAAAAAGTATAATTATTGACCTATGAACTTAATGATTGATTAGATAACAGATGGACAATTCAGTTTTCAGTAACTATTTAGCATACATATTAAGTCTCTTATGACCAAAGAACTGTACTGGTCTCTAAAGTTACAATAGAAACAAAAGCAAAAACCCCCCCAAAATGGAAAATCTAGTCCTTGACCTCAAAGAATTTATGTTCTATAATATATAGTTTTAGTTTTATTGTTAGTGATATATTAGAATGATTTTTATCTATGATAAAAATAATTGTTATAGGAAGGATATTTTTAGCAAATTTCTTAATAATGCATGTCACATTAATCCATTCAGTTGCCAAGTGCTGGCCTTTTTGGACACTTTTTGGGAAAACAACTATTCTCATTTCTCTGCTGAGACTATGTTTTAACAAAGTAAAGAGGAATAAGAACTAGTAGATTATAGATTAATTTATTATGAGGAGAGATAGATTGATATCTGAAAGGTCATCTAATCTAACTTTTATTTGTGAGGTGAAGTTAACGAATCAGGCAATTAATAAACATTTATTAAGTACCTTATATGTTCCAAGGTCTGTGCTAAGTACTGGGGATGCAAAAAAAAGTAAGGTCCTTGCTCTTAATTGTTCACTTTGTAAAGGGGAGTTGGAGAGACAAGCAAATAACAATGTACAAGCCAGCTATGTGCAGGATAAATTGAAAATAGAGAAAAGACACTAGAATTAAAAAGGTCAGGAAAGGCTTCCTATAGTATTTACAATTTTAATTAGGATTTGAAGGGAACCTGGGCAGCCAGGAGGTGAAATGAAGATGCCAAACATTCAAGGCACAGGGTACAGACAGAGGAAATATCCAGCATGAAGAGAGTGTCTTGTTAAAGGAGGAACAAGAAAAGGCCAGTTTCACTAGAAAAATAGGATTAGTGTTCAAGAACAAGAAAGGATTTAGAGATCTGGATTTAGAAATTATCCACACACATATAGCACATAAAAGTCACTAGAGTCAACAAGATCATCAACAGAAAGAAAATAGAGATAAAATAGAGAAAGAAAATAATAGAATTGTGGACAAAACACTGAATTCCCATATTTAGACACTAGATAAGAAAGAAAAATCAGTAAATGAACTAGAAGAACTAGAGATAATGAAACTTACCTCCTAACTCTCTTGAAAAAGTTGTTCAACTATAGGTATAGATTTATACATAAATTTTAAGACGACTTACTTTTAAGCATTATTCAGTTATTTTTCAGTAATGTGTGACCCTTCTGGACTCCATTTAAGGTTTTCTTGGCAAAGAGCAATATGCCATTTCCTTTTCCAGCTCACTTTAAGGATGATGGGACCAAGGGAAACAGAGTGGAGTGACTTGCCCAGGGTCACACTAGTGAGTGTCTGAGGCCAAATTTGAATTCAGGGAGATGAGTCTATCCTTTGTGCTAAATCATTGCCCCACATATTTTGGTAGTGTGTTACTACTACTACTACTACTACTATTATTATTTTACTGCCAGAAGTGTGTAAATTTTGAAACCATTGAACTAAATATTCCTTAAATTGTCTTCAAGAATGAAATCTACAGAGCTATGAATCAAATTTACTCTACTTAAATGAACTATGAGATTATAGAAGTTTGTCAAGTCTAGTATATCCATCCAAGTCCCGCCTTTCAGCTTCCTCTGAATTCCTTTGATCTCCCCCCAACTCTTCCTGTTCCTATAACCTCCATCTTATCTTATAGAGCAGTTGTGAAGTCCTGGTGACCAGCTCCAAATTCTCCATTATATCAGTGATCTCATCATTTAGACCATTTCTCCTACCAGTGCAAATCACAACCCACCCATCTTGCCCATCCAGTGTACTTTCCCATACTTGTCAAATAGAGTTCTCTTTCTCCTGAAAGTTTATTTAATTTTTTTCCATAAATTACTAGCAGTATTAACAATTGTATTGACTGAGGTTTATTTTCTAACAGAGAGATGTGAATATATAACTGTTCTATTGCTGCTAGAACATGTACCTTTACCTTTTTTTTTTCTTTTTGATATTATGTCAGCAAAAGACACTGGGGCATGGGGTGAAGCCATGCATCTTAGAGGAACATAATTGCCCATAGAGAACTTCAGATACCTAATGTCAGGAAACCATGCTTAGACAATGGGAAGAGATTAGAGGCAGAAGATAAATTTAAGCATGTCCATAGGGAATATTGTGAAGAAAGCACATGCATTCATACCAAAACGAAAATGAATAATATGTAATATAACTAGCTCTTTCTGTCAGACATGTTAGCATGTTAATAATACAGTTCTGAATTGTCCTAAATAAACCTCAGGCTTTTGGGGAGAGCTGAAGAAGTCAGGAAACTTGGCAGTAAAGAAGTACTGAGGAGTAGTTCTAAAGCCAGATGGGGGTGAGTAATTTCACCATAAATGCCCTTAAGCATGGCCTTTGTTTTTACTCCCTACTTCCTAATCCCACCATGGTGGGGTCAGCCATTGTACAAAGCCTTGCCTGAAATAGATCACATTAAAATTATATTATTTTGTGATATAAGCTTTTCTGGTATTCATCAAGACTAAAGATAAAAGGTTTTAAAGGATAATTATAAAAACATACTTTGGGGAAAACTGCTATATTGGCAAGAAATCCAATGAAAAGTTAAAATTTTATTCCAGAAAAAGGAAGTGATTACAGTAGACTAACCATAATGAGACAAAACAATCTCAATTGCAAAGCTCTAATGTTCATGAAACTTATTTCCAAGTACTTTCTTATTAATTATATCATCACCTCATTATGATACCTCTTAAAATGAGAGGCTATACTAGTTTTTCAACCAAGCATTCTCAAAATCTCAACACATGTTCCTATTTTTCAGTAATGATCTCAGCTTTTTGCCTTGTCTCTAATCTCTTAACTGCCTTTCACCTGCCCCCAAGTTATTTCTAAAATAATAATAAAAAAGTAATTTCTTAAATCTATACACATTTAAAATCTATATCAGATTGTTTGCTATCTCAGCAAAGGGAAAGGACAGGGAGAAAGTGAAAGAGGGAGGTCAGAAGAATAGAGAGAATTTGGAACTCAAAACCTTAAAAAACATGTTAAAATTGTTTTTACATGTAATGGAAGAAAAACAAAATATTATTTTTTAAAATCTCATATCTGGATATCTTTTCATACTACAGCTTTCTGCCCAGCAATCTTATGTGCATTTCATTTGCTTTTATGAACTTCTAATATATTATGTGATATGTAGCAAATACTGTTGTATCTTCCCCCCCCCCCCCCGGGTAGTTTTTCAGTTTTAAAGATCGTCATTAATTCTCATTGGAAGTGAGACAGTTCAACAAGCATGTATTAATCTCTTATTATGTGTTAGGCAGTGTATTAAGCACTAGAAATATCCAAAATGACACTCAATAAAAGTTTCTTCCCTCACAAAGTATGTCATCTAATAGAAGAGTTTACATGCAAATAACTAGCATCTATGAATTGAAGAGAAGTATGTGGTATTAGTTTTTGAAGTCCAAGATAAGTGAGGAAATAGTAAAGAGAGAGTTCAAATGTCTCTACAAGCATTGAATGAGTTCAAGTCACCAAGCCTGAATTACATCCTAGGAAAGAGTAAGATATCTTACAAGGAAGAATCACATATGTGCTTACTGAGCTGCTCTCAGTAAACTTTGAGGAATCATGGGGAATGAGAAGGTAAAGTATGGCAAGCATTTCTTTGGCAACTTCTTTTCTCCCACCACAACATAGAGAAGCTTTACCTGATAGAAGCCTGATTGGCCCAGCTTCCCTGATGTTTTCCTCCATTCATCCGGAAGAGTAATATGCCCCAGATGCATGAACTGGATGTTTAAGACCATAGGAGACACCCTATCATGATGACTTACTAACTAGTCATGTTTTCAAATGAAGAAGAGGAGGCCCCATCCAGAGAAGCTAAGTGCTGTGGTTTACCCTTGCTGAATCAGAGAAAAGTTAACTTTTGTTAAATATTCAGTGACTTACAAATCCCTCAGTTTGTCTCAGTATCAAATTTGAATCAAGTGGGTATTGATTTTATTGTGGCACTTCCTACAAGCAGGATGTGGAGGAGGAAAAATTCCTAGTTTTCAAAAAGCAGAACATGGTAGATGTGGAAGATGGACTATGAACCAGCAAACTTAATATGTTCAGCTTGAGTGAGTGTGAGGTTTTATTTCTATCCACACTTTTTCATTGTGTGGGATGTATATCAATTGCCATAAAGTCACTATGAAACAATATGATTTTTTGTGCTTTTTTAAAACATGAATATTACTTTCTTACTTGATAGGATTATCATGTTGGTTACAATCAATCAAAGCACAAGTGTTTGCTAAGATGCAACTATACATCAGGCATTGTGATATGCTCTCTCTCTCTTTTTTTTTAAAATTTTAACTTCTTTCTTAGAATCAATATTGAGTATTGGTTCCAAGGCAGAAGAGTGCTAAAAGCTAGGTAGTTGAGGTTAAGTTGAGGTCATGTGATATATTCTTTTTTTTAGAAAGAGTAAATATCAGAGGTGGAATTCTTTTATTTCAATTCAGACATCCTTAGATTTTAATTTTTTTTAATCATTTAAAACTCTACAAGGTTAATTAATAAGGTTAATTGAGTTGATCAGTCATTCTAGGCTCAGAAGAAGGATTTTACAGTAACTTGAATATAACAAAAAGATTAATTATCAGAGGAATCATTATAATAGCACATATTCATAAAATGTTAAAGAGTTTCAAAGCCCTCATGTCAGCAATATAGTATAATTAACAAATAGTTGACCTTGGGCTGGCTCTAGAAAAGCTGAATTCAAGTCCTGTCCCTGACATTCACACATATGGGACCCTTAGCAAATCACTGAAACTTTTGGTGCCCTAGACTACTTTTTATTTTAACCCTTACTATCTATCTTAGAGTCAATTCTTTTTTTTTTTTCTGAAGCAAGGTCTTTTATTTTATTTTTACAGAAGGTAAGGGTTTTGGTTTTTTTTTTTTTTTTTGTTAAAATACTCACTTTATTCCCCTCCCTCCCCTCCAGTCACCCTGCCCACAGCCAACATGTAATTTCATTGGGTATTACTTGTGTCCTTGATCAGAACCTATGTTGTTGTTTGCACTAGGATGTTCATATCCCTTCAACCCATGTATTCAAGTAGTTGTTTTTCTTCAGTGTTTTTACTCCCACAGTGTTTCCTCTGAATGTGGATAGTGATTTTTCTCATAGATCCCTCCAGATTGTTTAGGGACATTGCATTGCCACTAATGGAGAAGTCCATTACATTCGATTGTACCACAGGGTATCAGTCTCTGTGTACAATGTTTTCCCGGTTCTGCTCCTCTTGCTCTGCATCAATTCCTGGAGGTTGTTCCAGTTCCCATGGAATTCCTCCACTTTATTATTCCTTTGAGCAAAATAGTATTTCATCACCAACAGATACCACAATTTCTTCAGCCATTCTTCAATTGAAGGGCATCCCCTCGTTTTCCAATTTTTGGCCACCACAAAGAGCCCCGCTATGAATATTCTTGTACAAGTCTTTTTCTCCATTATCTCTTTGGGGTACAGACCCAGCAGTGCTATGGCTGGATCAAAGGGTAGACATTCTTTTATCGCCCTTTGGGCATAGTTCCAAATTGCCCTCCAGAATGGTTGGATCAGTTCACAATTCCACCAGCAATGCATTAATGTCCTGACTTTGCCACATCCCCCATGTGATATGTTCTTAAGAAATAAATGAAAAAAAATCAGATAGGTAATAAGAATTTATTAGCCACCTGTCATTTACCAGGCACTGGCCTAGGTGCTAGGGATACAAAGAAAAAGACAGTTCTTGCCTTCAAGGAACTCACAATTTAATGAGGTAGAGACAACAGACAAACCAATATGTACAGACAAATTATAAAAATAATTCATAGTAAATATTTAAAAGAAGGAAGAGACTAAAATTAAGAGTGATTGGAAAAGGCTTTCTGTAAAAGGAAAGGTTTCAGTTTGGATCTGAAGAAAACCAGGGAATCCAAGAAGCAGAGATAAGGAAGGAGCAAATTCCAGGCAGGGAAGGTAACCAGAGAAAATTCTCAGCGCCAAAAGGTGTGTCTTGTTCATGAATTAGCGAGAAGGCCAATGTCACTGAATCAAATAGTAAGTTCATGGTGAAGTATAAAGTGAAAAAATACTGAAAATGTGTGTGTGTGTATTATGAAATCTAAAAGAATTTTGTATTTGATACTGGAGGTGATAAAGAGACATTGAAATTTTATTGATTATGGGGTTGTCATAGTCTTGGACTTGTGTTTTGGGAAAATCACTTTGGTAGCTGAACTGAGGATGGATCAGAATAGAAAAAAGGTGTTGCAGAGAAGCCAAACAGAAAGCTATTGCAATAGTACAGGCAATTGGTAATGAAACCTGTACCATTGTGGTGACATTATCAAAGGGGAGGAGGGGGGCATACTAGAGAGATGATGCAGAGATAAAGTTAACAAGACTGGACAAGAAATTGAATATAACTGGAGAAAGAGAGTGATAAAGACACCTAGGAGCCTGAAAAGGAGTAGTTGGATACTTAGAAGTAGGATAAGGAGAGAGTAGTGTCCCCAAAACCTAGAGAAGTTAATATCAGGAAGAGAATGATTGATAATGTCAAAAGTTGTAGAGAACTCAAAATGAATGAGACAGAGAAAAAAACCATCAGATTCAGTAATTAGAACATTATTCACTTCAGAGGAAATTGTTTAAGTGGACTGATAATGTTGGAAGCCAGATAGCAGGAGGTTAAGATGAGATTAAGAGGAGAGGAAGCAAAACATCTATTTTAGACAATTTTCTCAAGTAGTTTTGCCATGAATGGGAAAGTTATTATTGAGGATGAAAGGATCAAGTGAGAGTATTTTGAGAATGGAGGAGACATGGACATTTTTATATACAGTAATGGAGGTGCAGGCAGAGAGATTTTTAAGATAAATTAGTGAGTAGAAATGTCAGAAGTGGGAATTTGTTGGAAGTGATGGGATGGAATGGGATTGCTTGTGCAGATAGAGGGCTTTACTTGAGCAGGGAATGGAGCCACCTCTTCAAGTGAGGTAGGAATGAAGGAGAAGAGTGGTATGAGATGATGTAAAGAGGAGAAAAGGATAGTGTGGTGGTCCATGTGCTCAAAAAGTTTACATTTTATGCATATCTTCTGGGAAATCAAAATAATACTACAAGTATTAGCATTGAAAACATTGGACAAAATTCCTCATCATATCCTAGTAAATAAGAAAAAGAAATCTGGACTAAGTAATAAGGCAATGGGATAGATTCAGAACTGGTTGAAGGATGATACCCAAGAACGGTGATTAAATTCAACATGAAAAGAAGTTTCTCACAGATTTCTATCCCAAGTCCTGCCTCTTCAACATTTTTATAAGTGACTTAGATGAAAACATAGATAATATTCTTGGGACATATGTCTTAAAAACTATTAATAATTAACTTATGCTTACTTCTTTTGTGAGCTTGGTCAAGTCAATTACTCTCTCTATACGTCAGTTTCCTCATCTTTAGCATGGGGATGTTAAATCAGATAGTTTCTAGGATGTTTCCAACCCTAATTCTGTCAAACTCTATCCTAAGAGCTTGGATATTAAAAGTAAAATCCAAAAAAAGATCTCAACATTTGAAACTGAGATTCATCTCTTATGATGAAATATAAAGTAAATGCAAAAATTTGCACTTAGGATTTCTATAAGTACATAGTGTAATGGGCCTGCAAAAAAAGAGGCAAAATTAATGCTAGGCTACACTAACAAAATTATGTTGTCCAAAACAATATTGAAAGTTCTTTCAGCAGACTAAATCTGGTGTTTTATATTCAGTTCTGAGAGCCATTTTGAGAAATAAGCTGGACTCTGATCAGAGGAGAGTGACTCGAATGTTAAGAAACTCGAAAGCATGTTCTTCACAAATCAGCTAACATATAGAACAGAGAAGATATTTGGGGAAGGACATATTTTCTATCATATTTTAAGTGATATCATATGGAAAAGAGAGTTGATTCACTTTGGTCCCAGATGGCAGAGGTTACAAAGTGAGGAGAGATAGATTGTGGTTAATATTAGGAAAGTACTTCCTAACAATTAGAGTTATGCCAAAAAGGAGTGTGATATCTCAAGGATGTTGGATTTTAAATCATTGGGATTTTTCAAAAAAAGGATGAATAATAATTTTGAGATATGTTTAAAGGACAATTACACTTTAGGTAGAGGTAAGATTAGATGATCTCATAGGTATTTAAACTTCAGGGTTCTATGAATTGTATTTTAAAGGTGAATTATACTGACTAAGCAAGACAATGTTACAACTGAAAACAGAAGATAGATCTTCTATCTAAAAAAATACTTCCCTTGAAAAGCACAAAAGGAAACAGAGATATCTGAAACTTCTTGCCAAAGCAGAATGTCCTTCCTATCTGTTTTCCAAGTTACAATGTACCTGAGGAACAACTAAAAGAGAAGATTCTGAATTTTGTATTAGCTATTAGGTTCTAGAAAGATTATAAATTTGCAGTAGTAGGTTTAATTTCTTTTTTTAATTTAAAATATTTTTCCATGGTTACATGATTCATAACCCTCTCTTTTCTTCCCCTTCCTGAATCTGTTAAGCACTTTCACTGGGTTATATACGTATCATTTTTCAAAACCTATTTCCATGTTATTCATATCTGCAGTAGCATGATCCTTTAACATCAAAATCCCAATCACATCCCTATCACATTAAGTGATCGATCACATATTTTTCTAATGCATTTCCTTTCCCACAGTTCTTTCTCTGGATATGATCATCATTCTTTCTCACAAATTCCTCTGAATTGTCCTGGGTCATTGCATTGCTGTTGGTAGAAAAGTGTAGGTTTAATTTCTAAGAGTTATTATGAAATGCTTTTTTTTACTAGACCTGTGATTTCATCAGTATAGGATCCTCCATTGAGGAACTTCTACTGATTCAAACTAGTATCTTCTCTGCAATTAATTTCTTAGGAAGTTGCATGGAATATTTAAAGGTTAAGCAACTTGCCGGGGTAACAAAGCCAATATGTGTCAAAGGCAAATCTTTCTGACTCCAAGGCCTGGTGTCTAAGCATTCACATTGCCTCTCTATACCAAGTGATTAGGATTAATGATTGATCATTGAGGCCATTTTCACTTTTATTTCTAGCTCTAGCCAAAAGTGATCACACAGCAAGTCAAAGAAAAACAAAGCAACATTTATCAAGAGCTCCCCATGTGCCAACCTCTGTGCTAAGCATGGGGGATACAAACACAAGGATAAGATGTACCTGCCATCAAGGAGCTTACGCTATAATGGAAGAAAACAACACAGAAAACAAATTCAAAAAGTGAGATAAAGGTAGAGGAAGGTACCCTGCCAGGGACACACTGTTGAAATCTAGAAAGTCGACTTCCAGTCAAGATGGCAGCTTAGAGAAAGCTAAAGTTCAGAGCTCCAGAAACCCTTCCTTACCGATCTCAAACGGAATGCTCCTAGGGCACCGAAATTCAAAACGAACAACAGAATATACCCCAGGAACACTCCTCCTGGACCTGGATCAAAAGGTATGGCCCCCCAAAAGTCAGAACCCGAGATCACTCAGATCTAAGGGGTAGGCAAAAGGAAGGTCCCAGGACCCATCCCCCCCAACCCAGAGTGCTGAATCCGAGGCAGCAGCAGGAACCTCAGGGCAGGCAAAAGGGCCTCAGGAGCTCGCTATTCTGAAGGCCGCACCCTGAAAACAACCTGAGCCAGTCACGGGGGCAACCAGACAGCAGGGAAACAGAGAGAGACAGGAGGAGCCTGTAGCCTCCTGACCAGACCCTTCCATCTGGGTCTCACCAAAGGTCCCTGCCTCAGGGTATACTCAGTCTGAGGTTAATCCTATCACCAGCCCTCAGAGCTCCTGGAAGCCATGGGCCCTACCCCTCAGAGTGCAGGCTCCTCTGGCCAGCAAAGGCATTGAAATACATCTGAGAGTGTCAAGCCAGGTGCAGAGCATAGAAGTAAGGCAACAGAGAAGCATCGGGAGGGAAATGAGGAGGGTAGTAACACCGAAACACTGAAACACCAGCAATTCCGTGCTTCCTGGGGAAGACAGACAATTTGCCTGGGGCCAAAGCCACTGAATATCAGATAGATAACAGAAGAGCCAGACCCCCTCACTCAGATAGAGATGGCAAATAGCACAGAAGCAAAAAAAAGCCTCAAAACAACAGGAAAAACAAGAAGGGGGCAACTTTGGACACATTTTATGGAGCAAAAATACAAAATACAGAGGAGATAGAAGAGGAAACACAAGCAAATGCTCCAAAACCTTCCAAAGGAAATGGAAACTCTCCACAAACTTTTGAAGAATTTGAATCAAAAATGATCAAAAAGATGGAAGCCTTCTGGCAGGAAAAGTGGGAATTAATGCAAAAGAATTTCACACAACTACAAAACCAGTTTAACCAAACTGAAAAGGAAAACCAGGCTTTAAAGGTCAGAATTAGGCAACTGGAAGACAACGAGCAGGTAAAAGAGCAAGAATCAATAAAACAAAGCCAAAAGATCAAGAAATTAGAAGAGAACAGAAAATATCTCACTGACAAGGTGACAGACTTGGAAAATTGAGGGAGAAGAGACAATTTAAGAATAATTGGACTACCAGAAAATCCAGAAGTAAACAGCAAACTCGACATCTTAATACAAGATATTATCAAAGAAAATTGCCCAGAGATTCTAGAACAAGGGGGCTATACAGCCACTGAAAGAGCTCACAGAACACCCTCTACATTAAATCCCCAAAAGACAACTCCCAGGAATGTAATTGCCAAATTCCAAAGCTTTCAAGCAAAAGAAAAAATCCTACAAGAAGCCAGAAAAAGACAATTTAGATATAAAGGAATGCCAATCAGGGTCACACAAGACCTTGCAAATTCCACTCTGAATGATCGTAAGGCATGGAACATGATTTTCAGAAAGGCAAGAGAGCTGGGTCTTCAACCAAGAATCAGTTATCCAGCAAAACTGACTATATACTTCCAAGGGAAAGTATGGGCATTCAACAAAATAGAAGATTTCCAAGTTTTTGCAAAGAAAAGACCAGAGCTCTGTGGAAAGTTCGACACCGAAAAACAAAGAGCATGGAATACCTGAAAAGGTAAATATGATGGAAAGGGAAAAGGAGAAAATTGTTCTTTTCATTTATTCAAACTCTCTTCTATAAGGACTACATTTATATCAATCTATGTATACTAACATGTGGGGAAAATGTAATGTGTAAATAGGGGGAAAAGAAAGATCAAATAGAATAATCTTTCTCACACAAAGATTCACATGGGAAGGGGAGGGGAAGGAAACTCCTATAAGAAGGAGAGGAAGAGAGTTTTTACTTAAACCTCACTCTCAGGGAAATCAACTCTGAGAGGGAAAAAACATCCAGATCCATTGGGATCTTGAATTCTATCTTACCCAACAAGGGTAGGGAGAAGGGAAAACCAAGGGGTGGAGAGGGGGAGGGAAAACAAAAGGGAGGGAAGGAGAGGTGGGAGGAGGAGGGAACAAAAAGTGAGGGGCTAGAAAGGGAAACATATCAAGGGAGGGGACAAGGGGGACTGATTTAAAGTAAATCACTGGATTAAAAGGTTAGAGCTAAAGAAGAAAGGTTAGAATTAGGGAAGGATATCAAAATGCCAGAGAAGTCACAAGTCACAATCATAACTTTGAATGTGAATGGGATGAACTCACCCATAAAACGTAGATGAATCGCAGAATGGGTTAGAATCCAAAACCCTACCATATGTTGTCTTCAAGAAACACACATGAGGTGGGTTGACACCCACAAGGTCAGAATTAAAGGATGGAGTGAGACCTTCTGGGCCTCAACTGATAGAAAGAAGGCAGGAGTGTCAATCATGATATCTGATAAAGCCAAAGCAAAAAGAGACCTGATCAAAAGGGATTGGGAAGGTAATTATATTTTGTTAAAAGGGACTTTAGATAATGAGGAAATATCACTAATCAACATGTATGCACCAAATAATATAGCACCCAAATTTCTAATGGAGAAACTAGGAGAACTGAAGGAAGAAATAGACAGTAAAACAATATTAGTGGGAGATTTGAACCAACCATTATCAAATTTAGATAAATCAAATCAAAATCTAGAAAGTCAGAAGCAAAGCTGGGAGGAAAATGAAGAATAAATAGCCTGGTTCCCTCTTCAAAACAGAGAAGGATCTTATCAAGGAAATAAAGAAGCAGCACTGAAGAGGAATGTTTCATAGTGAGGTGGATCCTGGAACTGAGAAAGCCAAGGAATGATGTTGAACTTAAAAAAAAATTATAAATAAAGCCAGAAAGGGAACAGCATGGTCAAAAGAACACTGGATTACCTTTGGGGACAAAGTGGATGGAGTCTGGGCTCTGATGCTCGCACTATGACCAAACACAAATCATTTCACTTTTCTAAGCTTTGGTCTTCTCAAATGACCAGAGTAATGCCCAGAATTCTTACCCTCTGAGGGCTGATATGAGGAAAGCACTTAGCAATCCTTAAAATACTACAGCAATGTGGACCTTTAGGCATTATTAACATACTGCTGAAGGGAGATGGCTTAAAGCCATTAGTAAAAACTCTAAAGCAGAGGTTCTCAACCTCTCAATTTGTAGCAATGAGAATACATAATGTATATCAGGTATTTACATTCCAAATCATAACTGTAGCAAAATTACAGTTTTGAAGTAGCCACCAAAATAATTTTTTGGTTTGGGGTCACCGCAACATGAGGAACTGTATTGCGGGGTCACAGCATTAGAAAGGTTGAGAACCACTGCTCTAAAGTATAATATTAAGTAAAAGGGGGTAATAGAGAGTTTCATCAGCCAGTCTTTCAAAACTCCCCTTGCCCAGTGCATATGGTTACCATTTGAAGGCAACCAAAAATAAATGCTTTTAGTTACAGTACTGTATGAGGACCCACTTAGGTGGGATGGAGCTGGGGAAAAGAGATTTTGTGGGTACTGATTGATCCCAGGAAGTACTAAAGGCTCTTGCAGGCAGTATTCCAACCTTTCTCCTCAGTAAAGTATGCAGAAATGCTTCTTTGGTTCCACTTATTTTTTCTTTTCTCTTTCCTTCTCCTGAATCACAAAATTCCTACATTCTGATTGGAAGCAAAATGATATAACTGCCCTGAAAATCCCCATGGGTCTTAAATCATATAATGTGTTTTTTAGTTGTTCTGCCTATGCCAATTTGGCTATTTATATTTCTTCGGACTTTATTATGGAACTAAAAAAACCTACTCATATAAAATAAAGATTATGTGTTAATCAATTTCATGCTTCACAATCACATATCCAGTACCTTAATAAATAAAGAGGACTTTTTATACAAACCTATTGACTTAAAGTCTAGTTTTCTCCTAAAAGAAGTAATACTCAGGAAGTTCATTTTTCCAAGTTTAGAAACCATTTGAAATTCATGGCTTTGCTGTTTTGATCATAATTCAAATGTCTTCCAGATTTTTACCCTCGGCAAAACATGGCTTCATGCTTTTAGAAGATAAAAAACTATTAAATAGAATATTTTTTCAAGTCTTTAAAAACTTTTTAGACATTTAAAAAATCAATGATTAACATGAAGTAAATCAGAAACAGAAAATGGACCTTCTTTATATTAAAGATTTTTAATTAAAGCAAAAATTCCAGTTAATAAATCAATAAATATTTCTAGGATATTTAAAAATATTCAATAGATTTCCAAATATTTTTATAAATATTATTAAGAACCAAAAGGCGGGACTTCCAGTCAAGATGGCAGCTTAGAGAAAGCTAAAGTTCAGAGCTCCAGAAACCCTTCCTTACCGATCTCAAATGGAATGCTCCTAGGGCATCAAAATTCAAAACAAACAGCAGAATAGACCCCAGAAACACTCCTCCTGGACCTGGATCAAAAGGTACGGCCCCCCAAGAGTCGGAGCCCGAGATGACTCGGATCTAAGGGGAAGGCAACGGGAAGGTCCCAGGACCCATCCCCCCCAACCGAGAGTGCTGAGTCCAAGACAGCAGCAGGAACCTCAGGGCAGGCAGGGGGGCCTCGGGAGCCGGCTGTTCTGAGGGCCACCCCCTGAAAACGACCTGAGCCAGTCGTGGGGGCAGCAAGACAGCAGGGAGGCAGAGAGATGGGGGGAGCCTGTAGCCCCCTGACCAGAACCTTCCATCTTGGTCTCACTGAAGGTCGCTGACTGAGGGCATACTCAGTCTGAGGTTAATCCTATCACCAGCCCTCAGAGCTCCAGGAAGCTACAGCACCTCCCCCCTCAGACTGCAGGGTCGTCTGAAAAAACAGTAACCCTCAGGGCTGGCAAAAGGGCCTCGGAGCTGAAGGCCGAATCCTGAAAACAACCTGACCCAGTCAAGGGGGCACCCAGACAGCAGGGAAACAGAGAGAGACAGGAAGAGCCTGTAGCCCCCTGACCAGATCCTTCCATCTGAGTCTCACTGAAGGTCCTTGCCTGAGGGCATACTTAGTCTGAGGTTAATCCTATAACCAGCCCTCTTAGCTCCCAGAAGCCATGGCCCCTCTCCCCTCAGAGTGCTGGCTCTTCCGGCTGCCTGAGGCACAGAAACAAGGGCCAAGCCATAGAACGGATAATCTGCCTAGGGCTAAAACCTCTGAACCCCAGACAGAGATAAGAAAAGCTAATCCTCCCCACTCAGATAGAGATAGCAAACCCCACAGAAGCACAAAAAAACCAAAATTCCAAAAAAAAAAAAACAAGAAGGGGGCGACTTTGGACACATTTTATGGAGCAAAAATACAAAACACAGAGGAGATAGAAGAGGAAACACAAGCAAATGCTCTGAAACCTTCCAAAGGAAATGGAAACTCTCCACAAACCCATGAAGAATATGAATCAGAAATGATCAAAAAGATGGAAGCCTTCTGGGAGGAAAAGTGGGAAATAATGCAAAAGAAATTCAAGCATCTACAAAACCAGTTTGACCAAACTGAAAAGGAAAACCAGGCTTTAAAGCAAGAACTAATAAAGCAAAGCCAAAAGACTAAGAAATTAGAAGAGAACAGAAAATATCTCACTGACAAGGTGACAGATTTGGAAAATAGAGGGAGAAGAGATAATTTAAGAATAATTGGACTTCCAGAAAAGCCAGAAATACATAATAATCTCGACCTTATAATACAAGATATCATCAAACAAAACTGCCCAGAGATTCTAGAACAAGGGGGCAATACAGCCTCTGACAGAACTCACAGAACACCCTCTACACTAAACCCCCAAAAGACAACTCCCAGGAATGTAATTGCCAAATTCCAAAGATCTCAAACAAAAGAAAAAATCCTACAAGAAGCCAGAAAAAGACAATTTAGATATAAAGGAATGCCAATCAGGGTCACACAAGACCTTGCAATTTCTACTCTGAATGATTGTAAGGCACAGAACATGATCTTCAGAAAGGCAAGAGAGCCGGGTCTTCAACCAAGAATCAGTTATCCAGCAAAACTGACTATATACTTCCAAGGGAAAGTATGGTCATTCAACAAAATAGAAGTTTTCCAAGTTTTTGCAAAGAAAGACCAGAGCTCTGTGGAAAGTTCGACACCGAAAAACAAAGAGCAAGGAATACCTGAAAAGGTAAATATGAAGGAAAGGGAAAAGGAGAAAACTGTTATCTCCTTCTTTTACTCAAACTCTCTTCTATAAGGACTACATTTATATCAATCTATGTATACTAACATGTGGGGAAAATGTAATGTATAAATAGGGGGGAAAGAAAGACCAAATAGAATAATCTTTCTCACACAAAGATTCACATGGGAAGGGGAGGGGAAGGAAACTCCTATAAGAAGGAGAGGAAGAGAGGGTTTTTTACTTAAACCTTAATCTCAGGGAAATCAACTCTGAGAGGGAAAAACACCCAGATACATTGGGATCTTGAATTCTATCTTACCCAACAAGGGTAGGGAGAAGTGGGGAGGGGGGAGGGAGAACAAAAGGGGAGGGAAAGAGAGGGGGGAGGGGGAGGGAACAAAAATGGAGGGGCTAGAAAGGGAAGCATCTCAAGGGAGGGGACTAGGGGGACTGACCTAAAATAAATCACTGGTTCAAAAGGAGAAAGCTAAAGGAGAAAGGTCAGAACTAGGGGAAGATATCAAAATGCCAGCTAATCCACAAATGACAATCATAACTTTGAACGTGAATGGGATGAACTCACCCATAAAATGTAGACGAATAGGAGATTGGATTAGAATCCAAAACCCTACCATATGTTGTCTTCAAGAAACACACATGAGGTGGGTTGACACCCACAAGGTCAGAATTAAAGGATGGAGTAAGACCTGGGCCTCAACTGACAGAAAGAAGGCAGGAGTGGTAATCATGATATCTGATAAAGCCAAAGCAAAAAGAGACCTGATCAAGAGGGATTGGGAAGGTAATTATATTTTGTTAAAAGGGACTTTAGATAATGAGGAAATATCACTAATCAACATGTAAGCACCAAATAATATAGCACCCAAATTTCTAATGGAGAAACTAGGAGAATTGAAGGAAGAAATAGACAGTAAAACCATATTAGTGGGAGACTTAAACCAATCATTATCAAATTTAGATAAATCAAATCAAAAAATAAATAAGAAAGAGGTAAAAGAAGTGAATGAAATCCTAGAAAAATTAGAATTAATAGACATATGGAGAAAAATAAATAGGGATAAAAAGGAATACACCTTCTTCTCAACACCACATGGCACATTCACAAAGATTGACCATACACTAGGTCACAGAAATATGGCACACAAATGCAGAAAAGCAGAAATAATAAATGCAGCATTTTCAGATCAAAAGGCAATAAAAATAATGTTCAGTAATGATACATGGAAAACCAAATCAAAAACTAATTGGAAATTAAAGAATATGATACTCCAAAATTGTTTAGTTAGAGAAGAAATCATAGAAACAATTAACAATTTCATTGAGGAAAATGACAATGGCGAGACATCCTTTCAAACCTTTTGGGATGCAGCCAAAGTGGTAATCAGAGGCAAATTCATATCCCTGAGTGCATATATCAACAAACTAGGGAGAGCAGAGATCAATCAATTGGAAATGCAAATAAAAAAACTCAAAAATGATCAAATTAAAAACCCCCAGCAGAAAACCAAATTAGAAATCCTAAAAATTAAGGGAGAAATTAATAAAATTGAAAGTGATAGAACTATTGATTTAATAAATAAGACAAGAAGCTGGTACTTTGAAAAAACAAACAAAATAGACAAAGCACTGGTCAATCTAATTAAAAAAAGGAAGGAAAAAAAGCAAATTAATAGCATCAAAGATGAAAAGGAGGACATCACCTCCAATGAAGAGGAAATTAAGGCAATCATTAAAAATTCCTTTGCCCAATTATATGGCAATAAATACACCAATTTAGGTGATATGGATGAATATATACAAAAATACAAACTGCCTAGACTAACAGAAGAGGAAATAGAATTCTTAAAAAGTCCCATATCAGAAAATGAAATCCAACAAGCCATCAAAGAACTTCCTAAGAAAAATCCCCAGGGCCCGATGGATTCACCAGTGAATTCTATCAAACATTCAGAGAACAGTTAATCCCAATACTATACAAACTATTTGACATAATAAGCAAAGAGGGAGTTCTACCAAACTCCTTTTATGACACAAACATGGTACTGATTCCCAAACCAGGCAGGTCAAAAACAGAGAAAGAAAACTATAGACTAATCTCCCTAATGAATATAGATGCAAAAATCTTAAATAGGATACTAGCAAAAAGACTCCAGCAAGTGATCAGAAGGGTCATCCACCATGATCAAGTAGGATTTATACCAGGGATGCAGGGCTAGTTCAATATCAGGAAAACCATCCACATAATTGACCACATCAACAAGCAACCCAACAAGAACCACATGATTATCTCAATAGATGCAGAAAAAGCCTTTGATAAAATACAACACCTATTCCTATTGAAAACACTAGAAAGCATAGGAATAGAAGGGTCATTCCTAAAAATAATAAACAGTATATATCTAAAACCATCAGCTAATATCATCTGCAATGGGGATAAACTAGATGCATACCCAATAAGATCAGGAGTGAAACAAGGATGCCCATTATCACCTCTACTATTTGACACTGTACTAGAAACTCTAGCAATAGCAATTAGAGAAGAAAAAGGAATTGAAGGCATCAAAATAGGCAAGGAGGAGACCAAGTTATCACTCTTTGCAGATGACATGATGGTCTACTTAAAGAATCCTAGAGATTCAACCAAAAAGCTAATTGAAATAATCAACAACTTTAGCAAAGCTGCAGGATACAAAATAAACCCACATAAGTCATCAGCTTTTCTATATATCTCCAACACAGCTCAGCAGCAAAAACTAGAAAGAGAAATCCCATTCAAAATCACCTTAGACAAAATAAAATACCTAGGAATCTATCTCCCAAGACAAACACAGGAACTATATGAACACAACTACAAAACACTCTCCACACAACTAAAACTAGACTTGAACAATTGGAAAAACATTAGCTGCTCATGGATAGGACAAGCCAATATAATAAAAATGACCATCCTACCCAAACTTATTTATCTATTTAGTGCCATACCCATTGAACTCCCGAAACATTTCTTCACTGATTTAGAAAAAAAACCATAACAAAATTCATCTGAAATAACAAAAGATCAAGGATATCCAGGGAAATAATGAAAAAAACACATATGATGGGGGCCTTGCAGTCCCTGACCTTAAACTATGTTACAAATCAGCAGTCATAAAAACAATTTGGTACTGGCTAAGAGACAGAAAGGAAGATCAGTGGAATAGACCGGAAATAGACAGGAAAGCGACCTCAGCAAGACAGTATACGATAAACCCAAAGATCCCAGCTTTTGGGACAAAAATCCACTATTCGATAAAAAACTGCTGGGAAAACTGGAAGACAGTGTGGGAGAGATTAGGTTTGGATCAACACCTCACACCCTACACCAAGATAAATTCAAAATGGGTGAATGACTTAAACATAAAGAAGGAAACCATAAGTAAATTGGGTAAACACAGAATAGTATACATGTCAGACCTTTGGGAGGGCAAAGACTTTAAAACCAAGCAAGACATAGAAAGAATCACAAAATGTAAAATAAATAATTTTGACTACATCAAATTAAAAAGCTTTACTACAAACAAAACCAATGTAACTAAAATCAGAAGGGAAACAACAAATTGGGAAAAAAATCTTCATAGAAACCTCTGGCAAAGGTTTAATTACTCAAATTTATAAAAAGCTAAATCAATTGTACAAAAAATCAAGCCATTCTCCAATTGATAAATGGGCAAGGGACATGGATAGGCAGTTCTCAGATAAAGAAATCAAAACTGTTAATAAGCACATGAAGAAGTGTTCTAAATCTCTGATAATCACAGAGATGCAAATCAAAACAACTCTGAGGTATCACCTCACACCACGTAGATTGGCTAACATGATAGCAAAGGAAAGTAATGAATGCTGGAGGGGATGTGGCAAAGTAGGGACATTAATTCATTGCTGGTGGAGTTGTGAACTGATCCAACCATTCTGGAGGGCAATTTGGAACTATACCCAAAGGGTTACAAAAGAATATCTACCCTTTGATCCAGCCATAGCACTGCTGGGTCTGTCCCCCAAAGAGATAATGGACAAAAACACTTGTACAAAAATATTCATAGCTGTGCTCTTTGAGGTGGTAAAAAATTGGAAAACGAGGGGATGCCCATCAATTGGGTAATGGCTGAACAAATTGTGGTACATGTTGGTGATGGAATATTATTGTGCTCAAAGAAATAATAAAGTGGAGGAATTCCATGGAGACTGGAATGACCTCCAGGAAGTGATGCAGAGAGAGAGGAGTAGAACCAGGAGATCATTGTACACAGAGACTAATACACTGTGGTATAATTGAACATAATGGACTTCTCCATTAGTGGCGGTGTAATGTCCCTGAACAATCTGCAGGGATCCAGCAGAAAAAAACACCATTCATAAGCAGAGGATAAACTGTGGGAGTAGAAACACCAAGGAAAAGCAACTTCCTGACTACAGTGGTTGAGGGGACATGACAGAGGAGAGACTCTAAAGGAAACCCTAATGCAAATATTAACATAGCAATGGGTTCCAATCAAGAACACATGTAATACCCAGTGGAATCACGCGTCGGCTTAGGGGGTTTGGGGGGAGGAAAAGAAAATGATCTTTGTCTTTAATGAATAATACTTGGAAATGATCAAATAAAATATTATAAAATTTCAAAAAAAGAACCAAAAGGCAATAAATTACTTTAAAATATTGAGGGAAAATTTTTCATTTTCAACAGCAATTTCACTTTGTTACTAAATAAAGTTCATGCACATATGATACCAGTGGAATCACACGTCGGCCACGGGGGGTGGGAGGGAGGAAAAGAAAATGATCTTTGTCTTTAATGAAAAATGCATGGAAATGATCAAATAAAATACTATAAAAAAATAAATAAAGTTCATGCTCTATAGTAACAAAAATGAGGGTATCATGATTTCGTAAAAAATGCCATTCCTATAAATCAAAATATATACAAAGTGAACATTGTAGTGAAACCTCTGACAGATTGTCAAAATAATGACAAGAATACTAACTAATATCTTGTGTTTACATGGGTGCTTTAAATTTTTGTTTATGTTAGCTGAGCTGATCCTGCCAATAATCCTGTGAAATAGTTAATACAGCTTTGAATGTCCCCATTTTACAAAGGAGGAAACAGTAGTTGAGAGAAGTTATACTAAGTGTCTCTGTTGAGATGGGAAGCCAAATCTTCCATTTCAATCCAGTTCAATTTTCACTAAACTAGTCTCCCTGTCAGTTACCTGTACTTTGAGAGAATCTGCTTTACCATGTGTATTCCAATGTCTATTTTCCATTCCATCTGACTCCTAGTGTCCTCATGTAATATCAGATGGCCTACTGATATTTGTCAAAAAGATTTCTAGTCATTCCTGAGGGTTATTTATAGTATTCAGAAAGAGATATTTGGTACTGGTGAAAGCAGACTTGGTTCTAATTTCTGGAATTTATATTTGCTCTATCCTTCTTGACAGAGAAGATTATTTTTTTAAAATAGGTAATTTTTTTATAAATGTCTTTCTATTTTGTTGTCTTTTCTCAGAGACCAAACACCCAATTCTCACTGGAACTTGAAGGTTGTGGTCCAGAGATGAACATACTACTGCTTCCCTCAGCATTCTAGGAGTAACCCTAATGGGCTGTGATTTCTAATGCAATTGCTCACAATCCCCATCTGTGTTTGCCCCTTGCCCCACTAATATTAAACAACTATTTAACATCAATTGGCTTTTACAAAGTCATATTTCTTGAGAATGTAGAATAAGAACAGAAGTTACAAAGGTTAAAAAAAAAGTCCCTCAACTGGAGGAAAGTTTTTTTCATTTTTCACAAAAGATTCCCAGGAAGAGAGACATCAATTTTTAAATGCAAAGATGGTGAGGCACACATATAGACTACATGGTATGATAATCTTGATCTAGGAACATTTCTTCTCCCCTTTATCCACTAAGTTAGTTTGCCATGAATGTTACTGGCAATGAACCAATTTTTCTCTTACTTGGTTCAGCTGCCAGAGCAATGCACTGCTAGACTGGATCAATTAGGTCATTTGTATGCTTTAGGAAAAGGGAAATAAAATACAACTAAAAAACGAATGGGAAGAGGGAGAGAGTTAAATGAGTGTTTTAATGCAACAAACATATATTTTAAAATAATGAACAGAACTAGCTAAAGGAAAGAGGTAATTCTACTTTATTGAGAGGACTAAAGAGGAGAAAGCAATATATAACTTGATAAAAGCAAGACAGACAAGCTAATAAATAGAACCTTAAAGAGAAAGATGTATTCCTCTATTTATCTCCTCAGTTTTATTAGCATTTAACTGTACATGATATATTCTTTGCACATGTTGTTTGACACAATGGAATGAACTTACCTAAATAGCAGGGACTGACTGTTTTTGTTTTTGTATATCTTCTCTATGTAGCACAAAATCTGGCACATGGTAGATGCTTCATGGATGTATGTTGATAGAATCATTTAGAATGTGATCAGGATCATGTGATCCCCCAAACAAGAAATAAGTGTGTTCCTGTTTCTTTGATTTATTTCTCTCCTGCAACCATTTCTAAATTAGTAAACAAGCAACTGATACCTGTAGTTTCTAGATTGTTAATATTTTTTAGCAATTTCTTTTTTTTAATTGAATTATTTATTCATTTCTTACATTAACACTCTCAGCTATCTCCATCCATCCTTTCTTTCATTAAAGAAAGTATCATTTGACAAAAACATGTATATGGATGCTCACGTGTATATTTGTGTGTAAAACTATATCTTGCATATTTATATTTAACAGCTCTTTCTCTGGAGGTAGACATTCACAATTATTCTCCAAGCAATATTTCTCTTGATTCATATGATGTTCTCTTGATTTTTCTCATTTCAGCCTTCATAATTTAATGTAAATCTTTCTATTTTTTTAAACAATGTTTTATTTGGTCATTTCAAAACATTATTCATTGGAGACAAAGATCATTTTCTTTTCCTCTCCCCACCCCACA
Source organism: Monodelphis domestica (assembly GCF_027887165.1). Taxonomy (NCBI): domain Eukaryota; kingdom Metazoa; phylum Chordata; class Mammalia; order Didelphimorphia; family Didelphidae; genus Monodelphis; species Monodelphis domestica. Next base: position 217,234,918 of record NC_077234.1, read on the forward strand.
GCCGATGCGGGACTCCACTGGGTTTCACATGTGTTCTTGATTCGAACACATTTCCATGTTGTTGGCATTTACATTAGTGTTCATTTAGAGTCTCTCCTCAGACATGTCCCCTTAACCCCTGTAGTTAAGCAGTTGCTTTTCCTCAGTACAGCAATTTACCAGCAACTACTGCAGGAAAAGGAACAACTAAAGGGATTATGATCTTTGAGGAGGAGAACTGAAGCCGGAGAGAGGGAGTTTAGAGAAACTGAGTCAGACATACACACAGATCAGATACTGTTCAGGGAGGACGCATGTTCCATTTATCTTTCTTTGTAGGGCATACAATGAAGGAAGATAAAAATAACCAAGAATGCATGGATTAGGAATCAGGAGTGAGGTGAGGATGAAGGAGGAGAATAAAGAAAGAAAATCTTTAGAGGCACACTGGATCTCCATAACAGGAGTGATCCAAGTGGCCAGCAGGCAGGTAAGAGAGAGAGAAAAAAAGAAAGGAGAGAGTAAATGGCGTCCTTCCTCCATATTTATTGAGATAATGATGTCAGAGGTAGATAATGCATATAGTGGATTTACATTGGCTTGACAAATTAATGACGTACAAGCTAGAGGCGTGGTAAGTTCAGCCTGCTCTTTTCAAACTCCCAGAACAAAGACCGCATGGCCTGCTCATAAATTATGCATTGGAACACTGTCTGACGGGACCAGAGCTGAGCTCTCTGTGGCTTAGCTCAGAGATTCTTTCTGGAATCCTACATTCAGTGTTTTTACTCCCACAGTTTGTCCTCTGCTTAAGGATAGTGTTTTTTCTCCTAGATCCCTGCAGATTGTTCAGGGACATTGCATTGACACTAATGGAGAAGTCCATTATGTTTGATTGTACCACAGTGTATCGGTCTCTGTGTACAATGTTTTCCTAGTTCTGCTCCTTTCGCTCTGCATCACTTCCTGGAGGTTGTTCCAGTTCACATGGAATTCCTCCACTTTATTGTTCCTTTGAGCACAATAGTATTCCATCACCAACATATACCACAATTTGTTCAGCCATTCCCCAATTGAAGGGCATCCCCTCATTTTCCAATTTTTTACCACCTCAAAGAGCGCAGCTATGAATATTCTTGTACAGGTCTTTTTCCTTATTATCTCTTTGGCGTATAAGCCCAGCAGTGCTATGGCTGGATCAAAGGGCAGACAGTCTTTTAGTGTCCTTTGGGCATAGTTCCAAATTGCCCTCCAGAATGGCTGGATCAATTCACAACCCCAACAGCAATGAATTAATGTCCCTACTTTGCCACATCCCCTCTAGCATTCACTACTTTCCTTTGCTGTCATGTTAGCCAATCTGCTAGATGTGAGGTGATACCTCAGAGTTGTTTTGATTTGCATCTCTCTGATTATGAGAGATTTAGAACACTTTTTCATGTGCTTATTAACAGTTTTGATTTATCTGAAAACTGCCTATTCATGTCCCTTGCACATTTATCAATTGGAGAATGGTTTGATTTTTTGTATAATTGATTTAGCTCTTTGTAAATTTGAGTAATTAAACTTTTGTCAGAGGTTTTTATGAAGATTGCTTCCCATCTATGTTTTTTAATTAACCTTTTTGTCATTTCTTACTATACAGCAATACTATTCCATAATGATCCTATGCCACAACTTTTTCAGTGATTTCTCAATTGATGAGCTTCATCTCAATGTTCATCTTTGCTACCACAAAGAGAGATACTATTGATATTTTAGAATATATAGATTCTTTTCCTTTATCCCTCAACACTTTGAGAAATAGGCCTAATAGTTATCTTGCTGGACATACACAATTTTATCACTCTTTGGGCATGATTCCAAATTGCTCTACAAAATGGTTGTATCAATTTACAGTTTCATTAACAATGTATTGGTGTCTTCATCTTTCTGCATCCCCTCAAACATTTGTCATTTTACCCTTTTATCATTTTAGCCAATCCAGGTATAAGATGATATCTCAGACTTTTATTTTAATTTGCATTTCTCTAATCAGTAATGATTTTGAACACTTTTTTGCTAGGTTATTTATAGTTTGATTTCTTCATCCAGAAACTGCTTATTCATATCTTTTTATAATTTATTAATTGGGGAATGACTTATTTCTTATAAATTTGACAAAGTTCCCTATATATTTTAAATATGAGACCTTCATCTAAGAGGATGTCTGTAAATTTTTCCCAAATTTTCTGCTTTCCTACTAATCTTAGTAACACTAGTTTTATGTGTATAAAACCTTCTTAGTGTAATATAATAAAAATATCCATTTTTTGATAGTTGACAGTGCTCTCTATCTCTTGTTTATTCACAGATTTCTTCTTCAGTACATGTATGTATCTGATAGGTAATATGTTCTATGTTCTAAGTTGCTTATGACGTCTCTCTTTATGTCTAGATAATTTATTCATTTTGATTTTATCTTAGAAAATGATGTAAGATATTGTTCTGTACCTAGTTTCTGCCATACTACTTTCCAGGGCTCTCAATTATTTTTCTAAATAATGAATTCTTATCCCAAAAGCTTGGTTCTTTACCTTTGTGAAATACAGGGTTACTATAATATTTTATTACTATTTGTTGTAGGTCTGTTCTCTTCTACTGATCTGCCTTTCTCTGCCTTAGCCAGTACCAGATAGTTATGATAATTATTTTTATTTTATAGTTTTAAAATCTGGTACTGGTAGACCTCCTTGTATTATATTTTCCCATTATTTCTTTTGATATTCTTGACCTTTTGTTTTACCAAATAAATTTTGTAATTATTTTTTCTATCTTTCTTTTGGCAATTTTTTGCCAAAATTTAGCAAATTTTTGGCAATTTAATCTGGACGGCATTGAATAAATAGAATATTTAGGGAGAATTGTCATTTTAATTATATTGGTTCTGTCTACCCATCATCAACTGATATTTCTCCAATTATTTAAATCTGACTTTATTTGTATAAAAAGTGTTTTATAATTTTGTTCATATAGTTTCTGGTTTTATATTGGCAAATATAATACCAGATATTTTATTCTATGATTATTTTAAATGAGACATCTCTTTCAATCTCTTCTTCCAAGATTTTGTCAGTGATATATAGAAATGATGATGATTTATGTGGGTTTATTTATTATTATTGTTATTTTATTGTTTCAACTAAATTTTTAGTTGAAACTCTAGGATTTTCTGCAAATATCATAATATCATCTACAAAAGGAGACAGTTTTATTACATCTTTGCTCAATCTGTTTACTTCCATTTCTGTTTTTCTCTTATTTCTATAGCTAGCATTTCTATCACAATACTAAATAATATTGGTGATAATGGGCAAACTTGTTTCTTCATTACAAATAATTACTTGTTGATGGTTTTAGCTAAATGCTTCTTATCATTTTAAGGAATATCCATTTATGTCTATGGTTTCAAGTGCTTTTAATAGGAATAAGTATTACATTTTGTCAAAAGCTTTTTCTGCAACTATTGATACAATCATATTGTTTTTGTTGCCTCTGTGACTGGCATAATCAATTATGTTAACAATTTCCCCTATATTAAACCATATAAGCATTACTCATATGAATCCTATTTGGTCACAGATTGTTAGTCTTTTTAGTTGATTTCACATATTCTAATTCCTTTTATTTGTAATATTTCCAGATTATCATGCATATCTTTTATTTTTAATTTTTTAAAATATGAATTTGACAAACATACAGAAACATGAATATGAAAAAGAAAAACAGAAAAGAGGCTTGCATTTGAAACTATGAATCTGTCACAAAGTGTTCATTTTTAAAATAAATATTAAACATAGTAGATTATTAATACTGATCTGCTTTTGTGCATCTGCTAAACCTTCTATTTCCCTCTATGTATCTTTGATTATTTTATTGATCACTTGATTCACTTTCATTGATGCTCTTTATTTCCTTCCTCTCTCCATTCCTCCTTTCCTTCCTCCTTCACTGTGTCTGTGTGTGCATCTCCTTTTAATTTCTTTTTTCTTTTTTTTTTAACATCACCATAACTGGGATCAGCTTTTTGTAGTATGAGGAACTTTTAGCTAAAACTTGAGAGAAAACAAAATATCAAGTGGGGAGAGATGAGGAGGGACAAAGTTCTCTGCATGGGGAAGATTTAAGGAAAATGTGGTTAAGGAGAACAAGTGTCATGTGTGAGGGGAGCAAAAAGGTGGTCGGTGTCACTGGTTTACAGAGTATATGATATGTTATATTAGAAGACTATAAAGATAGAAAGGGTAGTTTTTGGAGGACCTTAAAGGCCAAACACATTTTTATATTTGATCCTGGATGTAAGAGGGAGCCATTGGAGTTGATTTAATAAGAATGAGATATGGTCAGTTCTATGCTTAAGGAATTCAGCAAGTATAAGACTGAAGGTCAGCAGAAAAAATTTTATTGGACATATGAATCTGAGTGACTTGGATGGACTCTATAGAGGAGAATGAGGAACAGTCAGATAGGTAGGAGAACTAGAATAGAATGTTGTCCAAAAATCTTAGAGTGAAGAAAATATCAAGAAGAGGATGATCAAAAAAAGATGGTATCAAAGGCTGTAGAGAAGTAAAAAAGGTTGAGGATTTAGAAAAGCCATTAAGTATGGCAATTAAGAGATAATTGGTAATCAATGAAAGAACAGTGTTAATTGCATAATTAGGTCAAAAGCCAAGCTATGGAGAGTTAAGAACCCAGAGGAAGAGGAGCAGAGATACAGCTTTCTCAAGAAGTTTGGCCTCAAAAAGTAGGAGCACTATAGGTCAATAACTAGCAGTGTTGGATAGATCAAGTGATGGATTTTTATTTTGTTTTGTTCTGAGAATGAGAAATATATGGATGTGTATCTAGACACAGGGAAGCAGATAGTAGAAAGACTGAAGACTGGTGATTTAGTGAGAATGTTAGAAGGATCAAACTGTGCAAAAAGATGGGATAAAATGAGACAACCTATGCATGTAGAAGAATTAGCCTTTGTAAAGATAAAGTTCACTTCTTCATATAAGACAGAATTGAAGGAGGAGGTAGTTGGGAAACACCCATGTGATGTGAGATGAGGAAGAAAGGAGAAGAGAGATCTTAAAGAATGTTCTCAATTTTTTCAGTGAAATATGAGGCAATGTTCTTAGCTGGAAAGATGGCAGAAGGAGGAACCATAGGATATTTGTGGAGAAAAAAAGTTTGCAAAAACTGTAGTAAGTGGGGTAATGAATTCCTTAGGTTTAATAAAAGAATTACTTTGCTACAGTAAAGATCCAAGTTGTAAAGATCCAAGTGAGATTACATAACATAATTTTAGTCATGGGAAGTCAGCATGGTTTCATGGTTGTATCCAGTTTCATTTCATAGCATGTAAAAAGTAACAAAGACAGTAGATGTTAGAAATAATCCAAGTCTGGGGCTTGACAGGGCAAAGTGGCGGGTAATGAGGCAAGAGACTTGAGAGTTAAAGATAATGTAGAGATGAACAAATTCATGAAGAGATCATGATAGTGAAGGGACAAGAGTATTACAAGTGTGATGGTATGGAAAAAGACTAGGTATAAAGGACTAGAAATCACACTAAGGGTGAAAAACAGGCTTGCAAATTTTAAAGCAAATAGAAAGATCTATTGACCAAAGATTATAATCAGAAAAAAACCCATAATTTATGAATTCCATTAATGAACAGAGTTCCCAAATGCAAGCCGTGGGGAAATAGATTTTGTATAGTGATAGCCAAGGCTTCAGAATCACCAGCAATGGGAAGAGTATGACATGATGGAATAATGCTAATCATTAAAGAATTAGTTCATGGAGATTACTGTCCCAAGGGTTTTAGACAGTTGGTGTGGAGGTGGAGTAAACTAAAGAATGGGCTAGAAGTAGAGACAGATTAGCATGGTAGGACCTTATGATATGACAGTTACAGGTAGGGACTGAGTTGGTTTCAAAGTGGAATCATCCTTAGGCTAGATAATAGTATTCAGGTTTCTGACTGTCCTTTACTTTGTTTTTTTCTATGCTCTTAATCAGTTTTCTCTTTTGCTCCCCTATAGAAATTTCCACATCATGGATTCAAGAATTTTTTTCCTATTCTAATTATTTCTGTCTTGAATGTCATAAATTCTACCATTTGTTTCCTTTTAACTCCTCTCAAGATTTTGATTTGTCTTGAGCTATTCTTTAACATCTTTCTGTAGCTCAATGTTCTCTTGGAAATTTATAAGATTTTATGTTTCTTTAGGTATTAGTTCAATTTATTTTGTCTTGTATTATTATTTTGGTGGTATATAAATTCTTAGAATTTTCTGGTACTCATCTTCCCTTCTAATTTTAGTATCTTTTTTGCTGATTTATTTCACTGTGTTCAAGGTTTCAAAGCGAATTTCCTTCCTCCTGTGATCTTTGGTAATTATACTCTTTTTTTCCCTATATTCCTCTTACTTTTTGACTCCTCCCTCTTTAAAGGTAGATTTCCCCCTGAAGATGGACCTTAAAGTTATCTCAACTTCTTTCTAAGTTGGAGTCCTTACTTTTATACTAGCTTTAGTTTCTTCCCTAAATAACTACTGAGAGGGCAGAGAGACTCTAGCTGTATTCCAATCCCCTTTTCTTTTCATGCAGTAGCCTTATGCTGGCCCTTTGCCTCTTTTGCCCCATTTACCTCCTTCCTTTGGTTCTTTGGCTGGGCTGAGTCAACACCTGCCATTTCTGTTTGTGTTTATTTGTTTTGTAGGGCTGGGGACAATTGGATGAATGTTCTGGTCTTTCCAATCAGAACTTATGCAACCTTGAGGTTCTTTGCTTTGTGGCCACCCCCAAAAGAAGGGAAATACATTTTTCCTTTCCTCTGTTTGCCAAGTAGCTGAGAAGATTCAAAACCTGTTCTTTTTGCAATAGGAACATGGAGAAGAGCAGGAGTAGAATGAATCTGCAGTGACTGGAACAGAGAGAAATTATGTGTAGCATACCAGGCATGTTAGCACCTGGGAAGTATAGTTGATGTATTAATATTGTATCATATATTCATTTACCAGATACATGGTCAGATCAGTTAATGATCATTGTATAGAAGTTACAGTCCAAAGGGCAAGAGAATCCTGAACGGCCACAGGAGCCTAGCTCACACCTTGTCAGACCACATTCCTTTGCAAGGCGCACGTCAGGTTAATCTCCACTTCTTTGATCTTGTCATTGTCAAGTCAACCAATGTTAAAACCTATGCCATGTTACATATTCATTGATCGCCTCCCAATCCACATCCCTAAAACCTCCAGTAAAGGCTGGGGCACATGTGTGAGCTCTCTCTCTTCCCTTCTCTTCTCTTATACCTCTTACTTTCCTGGATCTTCTGGCTTCTCTGTCCTATCTTTTCCTCCTGATCTCTCTTTCCTTGAGATGCTGTCACCCCCATGCTTCCTATTAATGCTTGGACTCTCTTGTCCATAGGAGGCATTAAGGAGTTGTTACTCCCCAAGTGTTTTCTTATTCCTCATGTTTCCCTTTAATTAATTATCCAAGGGAAATATTAAGGAGTTCGCGCCACTCTCCATGTGTTTTAACTTGTTGTTTCTGAGTCTTTATTATTCACCTATTTCCTTAGTCTTCCTTCTCCTTCTCAGGTTATTACCCACAGGTAAAAATATATAGGGACTGCAGGCTGGTCCTTATATCTGGTGCCCAAGGTGGGGCTCAAATCACCTGAGGAAAAAGTGTTGAGGTTCTAGATTGGAGACAGGATCAGCAGACCTACGCTTGGCCAGTGAGGTAAGCTTTTCCATTCAGGAATATGGGTCAAAATCTACCTTTTCACACCTGTTAAGTTTCTTACCTGTTATATCAGATTGTTGAAGTCTTTAATTCAGAAGCCAGATCTTAAATTTTCAAAGACTACTCCTAGCATTGATTAAGGCTATTTTAAAATTTTGATTTTCCATTAATAAAAGAGTAGTTGAAATAACAGAACGGGATCAAAAAGATCAAGTTGATCATCCATTAATCTTTAAAGCTAGCAATTAAATTCTCAGAAGTTTAGCTCCAGGTGTTACTTAAAGTTATCTTGTCCAGTCCTGCATTTAAAAGAAGGAGGAGTACTTTCTACACAACAATGGCATTTGAAATGCAATCTATGGAAGTTAAAAAAAAAAAAGAGCGAAAGATTGGTAATTACAAAAAATATTACCAGCAGTTGGGAGCACATGGAATCTAGTCAGAATACTGCACTAAATGTGAAGAGGTGAGCTATTTCTCAGTTTCTACCCCAACCTTTCACTAATACTACATTATGGGTCTAGAAATTCATGTGTTTTGGGTTTTTTTTTTTTTGCATTTTGCACAAACATGGAGACTGGTGAAAGAGAAATGTTAAGTGTGCATTTTAAGAATTTAGTTCTGGGGGGGCAGCTAGGTGGCTCAGTAGATTGAGAGCCAAGCCTAGAGATGAGAATTCCTAGGTTAAAATCTGGCCTCAGACACTTCCTAGCTGTGTGACCTTGGGCAAGTCACTTGACCCCCATTGCCTAACCCTTACCACTCTTCTGCCTTGGAACCAATAAATAGTATTGATTCCAAGAGAGAAGTTAAGGGTTTAAAAAAAAAGAATTAATTTAGTTTTTTCTGCTTTAAATTCATAAAGTTTGTTTTGTTGAGCTTTGTACTACTCTGTTGTACTACTGTTGTACTACTCTGTACTACTATTCATTATTCTACTTCCGGTATATAATTTCTTTTCTGAGATTTTTCTTTTAAGAGCTGATAAAGATTGAAGAAAATATTTAATCTGCTAATTTGTTGGTCATGTGACCTAACTTTTCTAGTTCTATTTTACTCTATTTTACAAAATTTTCCAAATTCCTCTGAATTTCCCATTGTCAATTATATATCAAATTTGTTTAGTTATTTCCCAATTGTTGACATATACTTTATTTCTAATTCTTAACTATGAACTTTATGCTATAATAATATAAATTGTATGATTGTTTTTAAGGATTTCAATCATTAAGGTAAAATTGCTTAGATTATAGCATATTTCAGATTTCTTGAGATTTTATACAAATCTTAATACCATGATAAATATGTCTTTTAAAAAGTAAAGTCTAGAATTATATCTCATAACTTTTAAAATAAATCACAGTGTGTTCCCCATGTGTCAAAAATGACAGGAAGGACACACACTCATATATTTGCTATTTTTAATTGTTTTAATGTAATGACTTTCATACACTATTCTCCCAAATCTAAGTAGAAAGCTTTATCCCAATTTATGACAAATTGGAAATATAATATTATGAAAGGAAATCTTAACAGAATGAAGACTTCATTTCAGTGGTACAGATATATGTTTGGATGTGTGTATATGCATATGTGTCTCTGCCAAAAATTTCCCTCTTTCATTCAACTCCATTGAATGAAAAGCTGATAAAACTCTCACTGGCATAGTCTATGGTTTCTTGGTTTGGATTACAAAAGGAATGATCTATATTTCCCTTTAGTTAGGTGAAAGGACAGTTAATAGCAATCAAGAACAAGAAGATCATGATCTCTTATTTTTTGGCAGAAAACTAGTAAGACATTAATTACTAATTATAAGCTTATTTTCTTTCTCTCTTCTTTCCTTCTCTCATGACACCACTATATTCTCTATAGTAGATAAACCAGTCTGCATAAGCTAATGGCTCTTTTAATAATTCATTTTATGAATCTTCATGTTCAAAATACATACCCATACACATTTCCCTTTAAAACTGAAGATGAATCAGCTTCCACACTTTTTCAGACTTTCCAGGACACCAAAGGAATTTGTGAGAGTTTGGTTCTCTTATAGCACTGGAAGTGAAGCTATTTTTTCTTGGCTTGTGACACATGTTACAATGGATGCTAAAACAGATGGTGTAACTTAAATCATTTTTGTGAAAACAAAATAGCTCAGCAAAGAGAATAGCAAAGGAAAGAAAGTATTTGGAATCAGCTTTAGTAACTCACTCTTTTTGTTTTAATATTGCTCACATCAATTCCCAGTTTACAATAAACATGGAAAGTTGCCCTCTCTCAATGAACCACACCCCAGGTTTAAAAATTAATGGCCACTGGGCCAAAAATTTGCAGAAGGACAGCTGTTGAAGACAGCTGTTTACAGTTAAATATTTAAACCTCATTTGTATTGTTCAGAATTATTCTGTTAAGGAATCTACTTCTTGTCATATATTTTTAAAAGATTAAGTTTCAATGATGATTTTTAATGTGTCCCAAAATAGCAATTGTCAGTGTAAAAATTATATACTTAAAAATATATGTGCTATGGGAATCTAGGGAAAGGAGAATACCCTTTTTAAAATTATTCTGTCTTCTTCCTTCAGTGTTTGTTTAATCGTATTTGCCTGTGTTCATTAACCTTAGCTTTCCACCAAGAGGTTCTCAAGAATTCACAATATAATAAATTGACCATGAAATATTCTATGAAAATAAACATTCTAGAGTTGCCTTTTTGAGAGTGAGCATGGTTAAATGTTTACAAGTTATAGTTGTTATTGTTATGGTTGTTGTTCAGCTCAATCTTGTCCAAGTCTTTGTGAACGCATGGAACAAAGCAAACTGGGTCCTTCTATCCTCCAATATCTTCCAAGATTTCTTCACGTTTACATTCATACCTTCCATTACACCATCAATCCATCTCATCCTCTGCTGTCCCCTTCTCCTTTTGCCCTCAGTTTTTTTTCCCCAACATTAGGGGCATTTCTAATGAATCTTCTCTTTTCATTATGTAGCTAAAATATTTAAGCTTCAGCTTTGGTATTTGTTCTCCCAATGAATAGTTTAAATTAACTTCTTCAAATATTTACTACTCTGATCTCCTGGTTCTCCAAAAGACTATCAAAAATCTTCTCTAGTACTATAACTTAAAAGCAGTGCTCAGTTTTCCTTATAGTCCAACTATCACGCCATGTAATGCTACTAAAAAAAAATCATTTTTTTTCACAGTCAAATCACAGTCAAAGTGATATCTCTGCTTTTTAGTATGTTGTCCAAATTTCCAATAGCTTTCCTTCCAAGGGACAAGTGTCTTTTAATTTCATGGCTATAGTCACCATCTGTAGTGATCTTTGAGTCCAAGAATAAAAAAATCTGACATTGCTTCCATTTCATCTCCTTTTGTTTGTCAGGAAGTGATGAGACCAGTTGTCAAAATCTTGGGTTATTTCTTTTTTAATGTTAAACTTCAAACCAGCTATTATTCTTTCCTCTTTCATCATCATCAAAAGTCTTTTTATTTCTTCTTCATTTTTCTACCATTTAACTGATATTAATCAGCAGTCAGAGATTGTTGTTGATAATTTTCCTGGCCACCTTAATTCTGAATTTTGATTCATCTATTCTGATATTTTGCAAGTTATAGTCTGCTTATAAGTTAAGGAAATGAGGTGACAATATACAGCCTTGTCATACTCCTTTCCTAATATTAAACCAATCAATTCTATGTTTGGTTATAGTAAGTATAAACAGTCCCTGCCCTTAGTGATCTTTCATTCCGTGTGAATATAACATATAAAAGGGATCTTGAAAGGAGTAAGACTGGTACAATTAGGTGTGAAGTTGGCCAGAAAGTATTATGGAGGTCTAATTCCCAGCAATGTGGGGTGGAATCTAAAGAGCCCAGAATTTTACCAATAAATAAAATGAGGCCATTTCTCATTGTTTATTAATAGGGGCATTTGGTTTATTAATAAGAGATAGGTCAATTACATATATCTCTGTGGGAAAAGACCCTGAAAAAAGAGTCTGACTCAATCTTTTATATATGGAGGTCTGTTTTCCTTGTGATTGACCTGACAGTGCATCATTTGGACCTCCCCTGGCAGTCCCACTTAGTGGATCATTACTTCATTTAAGCTTCACTATAGCTAGACTGATCCACTCCTCTTTCACATTTAAAAACTGGCATTTTGTTTATAGAATTAACAAAGAGTAGTGAACCCTGCCCAGGTTAATGCCCTGGGAGCCTAGGAGTAATAATTACTCTACTTAGTTATGTCCTTGAGAAAGTGCCTATGTTTTAGAGGTAAAGGGATAAATGGATTAATAGAAATATTGGTAATAATTAATACAATCCAATATTAATTTTCCTTAAAACTCACCCATCAGAGATAAGTGATCTGGAGGTTTGAGTCCAAGGTTGCAGGGGTAGAGGCAGGGTAGGTGAAGATTAAAACCCAAGCATAGGCAACAGAGTAAAGAGAGCTAAAAATTGCATTTTTTATCTGTTTGGAACATTAGGGTTTATGAAGCCCTTGACATATCTTATTTGTTTTGTTACTCAAATCTATTCTATAAGACAGGTAACCCAAATCCTGATTTTTTTTATTGTCACACCAAACACATTTCCATATTGGTCATTATTGTAAGAACACAATCATATATAACCAAAACCCCAAAATAAAACCATAAATACAGTGATATGAAAGACAACTCCAGTAGTTCTTTCCCTGAAGGCGGACAGCATTCCTTGTTATAAGTCTTTCAGGATTGTTCCAGGTCACTGCATTGCTTAGAGAAGCCAAGTTTCCATAGATAATCATCATCCAATATTATTGTTATTGTGTACATTGTTCCCCCAGTTTTGCTTATTTTACTCTGCATCAATTCCTACAGATCTTTCCAGCTTCTTCTGAAATTATCTTGCTTATCATTTCTTATAACACAATAGAATTCCATCATCAACACGTACCACAATTTATTCAGCCATTTCCTGATTAATGGACATCCCCTCAATTTCTAACTATTTTTTTTACAAGTAGGTCCTTTCCCCTTTTTAATTATCTCTTTGGGATAAAAACCCAGTAATAGTATTACCAGATCAAAGGATATGTAAAGTTTTAGTGTCCTCTGAGCATAGTTCCAAATTGCCCTGCAGAATAATTGGATCAGTTCACAACTCCACCAACAATGCACTAATGTCCCAATTTTACCACATCCTTTCCAACATTTACCACTTTCCTTTACTGCCATTTTGGCCAATCTGATAGGTAGATTTTTGTTGTTGCTGTTGTAGATGAAGAAATTCAGAGATTAAGGGATTGAGTTTACACATATTTAATGAAAAGTACAATGAGAATTTGAATCTACATAGACATTGTTTTTACAAATTGCATTCCAAGTGATTTACCTTTCCAAATAAATCAACTAAGCAATAATTATTTCTTATGCATCTCTAAGCACTATGAGATATATGAAGAAATATGACATTAACTTTGCCTTTAAGAATGGAACAATTAATTTAGAACTATGAAAAGCACACCTGTGAAATCTTAACTAACAGTACAGTACAGTATAGGATAAATGCCATGTAGGGCACCAGAGTCAGATTCAGTTTGGGAGAGGACTCTCTACAATTGTAGATGGATAGAAAAGAGTCACCGAATATAGTAAAAGAAAGGGGAATATTTGAGGAAGCAATTTCATAGAAGAAGTAGGAGAGGATAAGGCACTTGCAGAGAAGATAAAATAAATTTTAACTATAGTGAGTTTCTAATGAAAGTAAAGAATCTAATGAAAATAGAAATGGAACTAGAGACTTGGGACTAGATCTTTAGAGATGAATCAAAGAAATTAAGAAGTTACTCTCATCAAATCTAGGAAAATGGATAAGACTATCAAAGGAAGGAATGGTTTCAGAAGAGTAGAAAGCTGAAGATTGAACTTTGTGAAATGACAACAATTAGGTAAGGTGACATAAAAAAACAAATTAAACAAAAATTATTAGAGGGGTGAGAGAACCAAGGTGTGTCATATCAGGGGACATTCAGGAGAATAAAGAAAAGACATTGTTAGTATAAGTCATGATTAAATTTTGAGCATAGTTGCAATAGAATAGCAAGATTAGTTCAAGGGAAACTAGATTGCTAGGAGCAAAGGAGTATGCAATAAAACAGATTTAGTACTAATTTGCAAGGGAATTAAAGGCAAGAAGACTCCTTTGCCAGTCATTTAAGTTACAAGTATTTATAAACTACCTACTATGTACCAGGCTCTGTGCTAAGTGTTGAAGATAAAACTAATTTTGCCTTTCAATGGGGGAAAAAAAGATCAAGGAGTAGAAAAGTGGAACAGCTAGATTAGGCACCAGAGTCAGATTCATTTGGGAGAGGACTCTCTACAATTGTAGGTGGATAGAAAAGAGTCACCAAATATAGTAGAAAGAAAGGGAAATATTTGAGGAAGCAATTTCATAGAAGTAGGAGAGGATAAGATAGGGAAGAATGATATAGTTCTATACAGGAAGAGAAATATCTCTTCTTCAAAAATTTCAACAAGGCCAAAAAAATAGGCACACATGAAAATTTAAGCTGAGATAAACTTCTTGACATCAATGGTCATTTCTTTTTTTCTTTTTCTTTGTATTTGTTTACCAGCACCCACCACAGCATCTGGCCAAAATAGGTACTTACTAAGTCCTTATTTATTAAAATGAAGAGAAAGTCAGATGAAATGCATTTAAATATTAATTTAGATGATAATTTGAGTGATCTTAAGATTTTCATTTCACAGGGACATATTTGCTGCCTTGGTTCACAGAAAACATTCTATTTCTGGATGCAACTACTCTCAATGGCTGTCCTCCATGTCTGGAATTCTCTCCCTCATTTTAGTCCTTTGGCCCCCTTCACTTCTTTCAAATTTCAGATAAAACCCCACTTTCTGAAAGAACCTTTCCTGGCATCCCTTAATGTTAGTACCTTTCCTCTATTGATTATTGCCAAATTACATATCATGTTTGAATATAATTGTCTGTCTCCTCCACTGGAAAGAGGATCTACTAGAGCAGTGATAGGAAGCCTTTTAGAGATGGAGTTCTGGGCCTGCTCCATACTCCCCTCCCCCCAGACCAAGTGCCATGCTCCCCCAAAGACTGAGTGCCATGCCATGCCTCCCTCCAAAAGACCAGGCGCCATGTTTCTTCCCCTGCTACCTTCTGGGTATGCTTCACCCCCTCTTACCCCACACAGGGAAAGGAGGAAACACTCCCAATGGGTTGCTGTTGCTGGGCAGAGGGGCAGGTGAAGTGAGGAATGTTTTCAGTGAGTGTAATGAGGGGGAGAGGAGTGACCTGAGCACTCTGCTCCCCTCCAACTCTGCTGCCTGTGAGCCATCCACCTTATACCCTGTGTGCTCCCATTGGCTGCTGGGCAGAGGGGTGGGGGGATGTAAAAAAATGTCCTCAGCCTAGCTGGAGAGGGGGAGGGGAGCAGCTCCATCTGAATCCATCTGCCTTTCTAGTAATGAACTAGGTGGGGGAGGGGCAACTGTGTGCCCACAGAGAGTGCTCTGTGTGCCATCTTTGGCACTATTCCACAGGTTTGCCACCATTGTACTAGAGCAAGGAGTGGTTTTTGGTCTTCTTTGTAACCCTTGTATTTAACACCAAGTAAATATTTTATAAATACCTGACAGGAGTCTTAATAGCTTTGTCTTTGATGCCCTTGCAAATTAATTCTAAGTCCTTCTCCATTATTATCCTTTACTTAACAACCCCTACTGACAAAAACTCAACTGTAAGTTTATAACCTAACTTTAAAAAAAATATGCCTATTAACTATGATATTTCAATGGATTTGTGATATCATATACTTTCTCCAGTTGTGCAGATAATAACAGTCATCTATGTGTTCTTATCCCATGCAACTCTTGTCCCTATTTTCTCATAAATCATCCACAGAGGATACACCTAACATCCTGGAGTCTTTCCTCTTTAGATCTCTTGAGAGAAGTTAAATAGCAATGAAGGACAAGGGCTGTTGATTGGCCATCATTTACTCTCATTAAATGACCAGCCCATCTGCTTTTCTGCTCTTTATCTTTGTGATGACATATTTTATTCCACTTACCTTGTTCCTTTCTTCTTTAGCAATATGTTGCAGTCTACTCATGAAATAAAGAAAAAACAGGCCCATAAACAATATTAACTCTTTGGCCTTGGGTAAGTTATAGCAAAGTCTCTTGACATTCATTTGTTGAAATGAATTTTGTAAATTATCTAAATGAAACACATTATCACAAAAAGCAATACTGGTTTCCCCTATACACACACATGCTTCCAATGCTAATTTCAATCCAAGTCTTCGAACTTCTTTTCCAAATAACTCCTTGAGTGTAGAGAATTTCCTGATATTAATACCTCTGGAATTGCAGCTATATTATGGTCAATTAACTTCCAATAAACACTGACTATTAAACAATATTGAGTCCATCTTCCTATTATGTAAGTAGGTAAAATTAAGAACAGGGAATCCATGCATTTTCAAAGTAGAAACTGAAAATACCTTTCCTAAAAATTTAGATGATTATTTTCTTGCAAATCATATAGTAAGCCTTTCTATCCCTATGATCTGGCACAGAGACTTATGCAGATTAAATGTTTAATATATGCTTACAGGATTTCATCAAATTAGTAATTCAAACATAGAGTTTGTAGACTCCTGTCAGTGTTTTTGTGTGGTATCAGAACCTTCCTGATTAACTATAAACATTCACAGGTCCTTGCAGCTTGGTGAAATAACTACTACTACTACTACTACTACTACTACTACTACTACTACTACTACTACTACTACTACTACTACTACTATTTTGGTGAGACATGGGACCCCCCAGAAATCTTGGAGACATGACAAACAGCCTGGCCCTTTACCTCAGGAATGCAATTTGGCCAGAAAAACATACCAGGTGCACTGCAAACACTGAGATCTACAAAAGAACAAAAGACAACTTGTCTATCCCAAACATATGAACTCACCAGATGTGTAAACTTAACCTTTCACAATAGGTACTTTCTTTTATGCCTATACACTGACTCCCCCAAACCCCTCCTATTCCTCCTCCCCACTTCTCTGTACACCCCACTTGTCAAGTAGCCCCCTTCACCTATGAATTATATAAGCTCTCCTCTTTTCTGCTTGAAAGAAACAACTTCCATCTTGCCTTCCAGCCTTTAAACCTTTTTTTTCCTAGTAAATTTCTTTATTTTCTAAGATTTATTCAAGCACAGTAATTCCTTAGGTGAGCTACCAGCCCAAAACATATTGGACACTCCTCCCAAAATACAACTACTACTAACAACAACAGGAAGAAAAAAATAACTTACACCAACTCTCAAACGGTTCCATATTCTCATTGATTTTGAAGTATCATCAGTGATAGAGATAGGAATCCAAAAAATGCTTGCCCATCCAAAACAATTTTTACCCATGCTCTCCCATCAGTTCACAGCAAGGTGTCCGTTCATTTTGCTCAAGGCAAATGAGGCATCATAGTAGGACTCTGTGGAGAAACAGTTCACATAGATTTTTGAAATGTATAAAGCACTTTAAGTAAATTATTTCATATAAAATTTACAATAACTTTGTAAAATAAGTACAAAAGTAATTAATAACCTTATCTTACAGATGAGGACTGCAAGATGTAAAGTTATTTGCTCATGCTCATACAGCTAGTTTCAGAGGTTAGATTTCAGTCTAGATCTGCTTGACTTCATGTCCAGGACTGTAGCCACTGCACCATGCTGACATTTGATTGGACTCTGATGCCCCTTAGAGCTACTGTCCATTTTCCTCTCCCACTCCATAAAAGAAGACCAACAGTTTTATTTTTCTAAATAGAAATTGTTCTGCTTCACTTCTTTCCATGATCTTTTTGAAGTTTTTATGCTTTTAGTGGTTTGAAGTTGTATCATTCTAGAATTACCAAGAGGATGCTTAAAGTTATAAATAGGTTGTATTATCCCTCAGTTTAATTAAAGCCATATTCATGAGTCACATTTATAAAGAACAGATGCACACATTTTCGAGGATATATTGAACAAAGAGGAAACACTGTATAATGGAAGAGTTCTGTCATTTTGGTACTTGTCAATGTTGAAGGGAGCTCTGTAGTACACTGGGGGCAGGTGGGTGACTCAGTGGATTTGGAGACAAGCCTAGAGATAGGAGGACCCAGGTTAAAATCTGGACTCAGACATTTCCTAGCTATGTGACCCTGGGCAAGTCACCTAATCCCCCCTGCCTGGCCCTTACCACTCTTCTGCCTTGGAACCAATATACAGTATTGATTCTAAGATGCATGGTAAGTTTGGGGTTTGTTTTTTTTAAGTGTAGTAATCTATAAGTTAAATAACTTTTTTTGTGGAAGTGAATGATAACAGCTTGTATTTATATACTGCCTACTTGGTATCAGGAATTGTGCTAAGTTCTTAACAAGTATTTTCTTGTTTGTTTCTCACAACAATCCTGGTAGGAAGATGCTATTCTTATTTGCTATTCACAATGGAAGAAACTGAAGCAAACAGAGGTTAAAGACTTGTCAAAGGTTATACAGCCAGTCAATGTCTGAGAATGGATTTGAATTCAAATCTGACTGACTCCAGTATTATATCTGTTATACTTCTCAATGTCATTCATTTTAGTAAATATAAGCTAATTTTAAAAAAATCTTTGAAAAAAGTGCATATGACTCATATATGTCATTGTATATCATATGTAATTTCTAAGAATTAAATTTAAATTTAAATTATTTTTTTAAACTTTCTTAATTGAAAAATGAAATCATATGCCCTTGGGATGGATAAATATATAATTGATTTGGAGGAAGTCTACTTGACCATCTGAAAGTATTAGAGGCAATAACAATTTATTATTATTAATGACAAAGAAAAATAAGAATGCTTAAGCTATAGATAGAATAAAATCTAATATATTCAAACATCATGAAAGGTGTTAACTTGAGTATGGTAGAGATTGGAATAATTAAATTTTGATCTAGGCTGCAGCCCTTACTCAATCCTATTAGGACTGAATAGGGTGGAGTATCTCCATTGTATCAATTCTAAAATCAATCAAGACTCAAAGAAATTCCTGTTCTATGCTCAAGCATAGGTCAAAGTCCTTTCCATTGTTCAGCAAAGGGTTTCTGTCCTAAAGTAATCTTAAGAAGGGAAGAGAAGGAACCTCCCATGCCAATGGAGTTCCCATTCCAATAGACTATCAGTAAGAAATTTTCCAAGTATGAAATATCCCAATGGTGAAATTTCCAACATTTATAAGTCTAAGGAAATTTGAGGTTTACAATCCCCCCTGATGATCATTGGGAGACTAGTCTCCCCATTGATCATTTAACATAATCATTTTGTAGTTCTAAATTCACTTCTAACTAAAGATATACACAATATTCAATTTTCTAAGAGAAATTAGAATAGTGAGAGAGGAAATAGAAAAGAAAAGAAAGCAAAACCAATGTTTGCTAGGCGCATTGACAGAAAGCCAAATTAGGGGCAGTCCCTTTTGGCATAAATGTTACAATAAATGTTCAATCAAAAGTTCAGTCCAATCAATCACATC
Source organism: Monodelphis domestica (assembly GCF_027887165.1). Lineage (NCBI taxonomy): Eukaryota > Metazoa > Chordata > Mammalia > Didelphimorphia > Didelphidae > Monodelphis > Monodelphis domestica. The sequence continues at coordinate 217,254,300 of NC_077234.1, forward strand.
CAAAGTTCATTCTTGATCTTCTTGATGAAGTGTAGGTTTTTGGCATCTTTCTGCAACAGTTCATTCTCTGGATATAAAAGTTTCAAGCTTCTTTCTTGAAGATCTTTTCTCGAACAAAAAAAAAATTTTTTTTTTATAACAGTAAAATCTTAAACAAAAGTCTTGGATTTTTATAAAAATACAATCTCAAACAAAAAAAATTCAAAAATTCTTAGATTTTAAATTAAAATACAATCCCCCCTGAAGTAAGTATTAAAAAAAAAATATCAAGTTTATCTCAGAATGCAATGTTCAGTTATGGAGGTGTATGTGTCAATTATCAAAAGAATAGAAAAATAATCAAAAACATAAGAAAAATTCAAAATAGACCTTGTATAGGTCCAGTTTAAAGTAATTTCTATCCCACAAGTATGTAGGACAGAATGCAGTAATATTTCACTTAGCCATTTGTAGCCAAGACTACAGGAAGTTGCCATAATATAAGAAGAAAAGAATTAGAATTCTATTTTGATGGGGAAATGTCATTCCCTTGTCTGATTTTTTTCCTCAGGGATATAGGGAGTCAGCATGATAGTCAAGCTTTTTACTTGTTTGAGTACTTCAAAAAGAGTGTAGATACAAGGAAGTCCTACGACTTAAACATAAGTTAAGTGTCGCAACCTCGAGTCTCACTTTAATATTTCTAGTGTGCTCTATTGGCACTATTCAGGTTTAGTCTGTGCTCCTTGTTTTTATCCCTTTTCCTGGAATCAGACACAAACATTAATCACAGTCCTATAATATTTTATCAATAAATGGCAGGTTCCAATAGTTTAAAGCTTTTAGGCATATATTGATATTATAGCAAGAGTATATATATTAACTTGTATTACTGCAGGGAAAAAATATTAATATTAATTATGTGTACCTTCAGTACAAAAAATGAGAAAAAAAATCAAATATTCTGATAAAAAATAAAAGAAAAGAAATAAGAAAAAATAAGAAAAAAATCAGTAATTCAATATATTCTTGAAAGAAAAAAAACCAGCATCCATTTGTCTATGGATTATTATCTCCAATTCTTATGATAAGATAGAGTCACAATTCATATGATAAGATAGAGTTAATCAGTCTCAGCAGAAGATGCTTTCTTCACATGTGAGCAGTGAATCCAAGAGTCTCTTTCTCCAATCTTTATAGATGTTGGAGTAGTTAATAATATTTGGAATGGTCCTTCCCATGAAGGTTCAGTTGCTCCAGTTCGCTTGAAATTCTTGATATAAACTTTATCTCCTGGGTTCAGGTCATGCAGAGAAAAGTCTAATGGTCCAGCTTGTACTGCAGCTCCAGATTCATGAAGTTCACGTAATTTGTGCTGTAACTCCTGTATATAGGAAGCAATAGTAATATCTCCCCCTAATAGCGATGTATAAGCCAGGGAGAAAGGCTTAGCCTGTATAGGCGGATGTCCAAAAAGCATCTCAAACGGTGAAATATGTAAGTCTCCTCTAGGCCTGCTTCTAAGATAAAATAGGGCCAGAGGGAGAATTTCAGGCCATTTTAAATGGGTCTCAGTGCATAATTTGCCAATCATAGTCTTAAGTTCTTTATTCATCCTCTCCACTTGGCCTGAGCTCTGGGGGTGATATGGAACATGGAATTTTGGAGTTATCCCCAAGCAAGAATATATTTGATTTAAGACAGAATCGGTAAAATGACTCCCTCTATCGGAGTCAATACATGCTGGTAGGCCAAAACGAGGAATAATTTCTTTTAAAAGTATCTTTGCAACAAAATCTGCTGTGGCTCGGGTCGTAGGAAATGCTTCCGGCCATCTGGTTAGTTGATCTACAATTACTAGACAAAATTTATAACGTCCAGCTTTTGGCATTGTAATGAAATCTATCTGTAGATGTTCAAAAGGTGTGTAAGCCAGAGGACGTCCCCCAAAGGCTTTTCCACGATATGCATGTTGGTTATATGCCTGGCAAATAGGGCAGGCTGAACATACTTTAGAGGCTACAGTAGTTATACCAGGGGCTATCCATACTCTCTTGACAGAGTCCACAATGCCCTGGGTGCCAAAATGACCATTTTTATGAATAGATTGGCAAATTTGGTTATAGAAACTTCTAGGGAGCAGGGGTTTTCCTTCAGGTGACACCCATACTCCATTAATTTGTTTTGCTTTAAATTTTTGTTTCCATTTTTCCACTTCCTTTTCATTATAGGAGAGTGATAAATTTAAATTATCAGTGGTTGTTAATGTTAAAATTAATCCAGGTCCTTCTATGGCTGCTAGTTTTGCAGCGGCATCTGCTCGGTCATTTCCTCTAGAGACAGGGTCAGAGCCACCTGTATGGGCAGAGCAATGAACTACAGCTAGGGCTTTAGGCAGTTTGAGAGCAGAAAGAACTTCATTAATAATTTCTGCATTAGCTATGGATTTTCCAAGTATGAAATATCCCAATGGTGAAATTTCCAACATTTATAAGTCTAAGGAAATTTGAGGTTTACAAAGGGCATGTGGTAAAAACATTGACAAAACTCATTTTTCTAGAGAAAATTAAATGTTTTTAATAAGCAAATGCAAACTTTTCAAAAAATCTTATTTGCTATATCAATAGTGTTATTTTTATCCTAAAGATGGTTTATGGAATTGTTATATTTAAAAAAATTATCTGGTAGAAAAAAATATTGGCTCAATCTGAAGTTAATGAAATGGTTGAAATTTTCATAAAATATTCAAAGTAACGTCAAATAAATGCCTATCATAAGTACAGTGGGAAGGAAAACTATTCAAATGTCTGAAGACTTCTGTGACCAATTAAGAATCTAAAACTTCTAAATCAAAACTATCAATAATCATATGAAAAATGTTTTAAAGTCCTCCTGATTAGAAAAATGCACATTAAAACAACTCTGAGGTACCTCCTCACATCTAGCAGATTGGTCCATATGACAGTAAAGGAAAGTAATAAATGTTGCAGGGGATGTGGCAAAATTGGGACACTAATGCATGGCTGGTGGAGTTGTGAATTGATCTAACCATTTTGGAAGGCAATTTGGAATCATGTCCAAAGGGCTTCAAAAGAATACATGCCCTTTGATGAAGCTATACCACTACTAAATTTGTACTCCAAAGAGATAAAAAAAAGTTTGTACAAAAATATTTGTAACCACACTCTCTGTGGTGCCAAAAAAAAAATGGCAAACGAGGGGGTATACCTCTATTAAGAAATGGCTGAACAAATTGTGGTATATGATAGTGATGGAATGCTATTGTGCTATAAGGAATGATGAACAGCTTGATTTCTATAAAAACTGGGAAGACCTCCATGAACTGATGTGGAGTGAAATGAGCAGAACCAGGAGAACATTATACACAACAACTGAAATATTGTTGGACAATCAAATGAAATAGACTTGACTACTAATAGCAATACAATGATGCAAGACAATCCTGAGGGACTTATGAGAAAGAATTCTAACCACATCGAGAGAAAGAACTATGAGAGCAGAAATGCAGGAAAAAATATATGATTTATGACTTATTTATATGGGCATAGGAGTTGGGGTTTGGGATTTAAAAGACTACTATATTAAAAATGAATAATATAAAAATAGGCATTGAGTGATAATACATATATAACCCAGTGGAACTACTTGTCAACTCTGGGAGCAGGGAGAGAAGAGGGGAGGGAGAGTACATGAATCATGTAACCTTGGAAAAATATTTTAAAATAAATACTTTTAAATAAAAAATAAGACTCTAAAACTTCTCATATGGATGAATTAATATAATGAATATGTTCATTTTATTTCAGATGTTGAAAAATTGACATTACAGATGATTTTTTTAAATTTCATAAACTTATTGATGGTAATGCCACATTAACAGAGATAATAACTGAAGAATTGTTCATTTAAAAAATCATATGAGAAAATGAGATTGATCTTACACTTACAAAATTCAACCAGTTTCAGACAAAATTCAATTCTGCAAACTCTAATAAAAAATGTGACTTTTCGAGCAATTTTGAAATTTTGTACATTTTGCAGATAATTCTTTGTGTCAAAAATATGAATGAAGATTTACACACAGTTTTTCAAATTACCACAGTAGTCATCAACTTTATTTTTTAATTCATTAAAAAGAAGACTGAAAAACTGCAAGTTGTACATTTTTTGACATAGAAAATGTGGTGATTTGTTTTGTTTCAGTATACAAATCAGTTAAAAGGATTTTCTTTTCCATTGTTTCCTTTTATTGAGGAGTGGAAAGAACAGAAAAATATAGCCTTGTTAATTTAAAAATAAAAATAAATGGTATTAGAGTTGTTAAGTAACTTGGATTAATTAGGGATTCTTGATACATAAGAGTAGGTTAGAAAAAGAGTGTTGAAGGATTACTAGAATATTCCTAGAGGTTCCTTAAGAGCATTCCCAAGAGGTTAGGGGATCTGTGGGAAAATAACAGACACTCTCTTGGAGGGTCTGGGACTCAAAAGGGTAGATGGTTGGATCTTTCCTCTGGAAATTCTGGAAGAGTTGATGACAGTTGGTTTTTGAAGACACTTGGAGATTCGGAAAAAGTTTATGCAGGAGATCATCTGTGAGGATTGACTGACTGAGCTTTCTCTTTGACACTACAAAGAAGGAATAGGTGAGCAGGAACCTGAAAGAGCTAACTGCTGGGAACCTGGTAGCAACTGGACTGAAATATTCATAACATTAAAATCACATTATGTCTATTATTTTATAAATTATAAACATAATACTGTGAAGAATTTTATCAGTGAATAAGTTTGGGTATGTGTTATCTTATGTTTAAGATTTATGTCATCCTATACAATTATAATAAAATATTAAACAAAATACAAGTCATAAAAATTTATAGCTTATTTATGAAAATCTAGGGAGAATCAATGCTATTTTTTCTTAACAAATAAGGAGATCATTACATAAAATAAAAAAAAAACTTTTTTTGAATCCTTGAAACTTCCTATAAGTAACCTTTCCTTTAAACTTTCTACAACACATTTTGATGGTGCTTTAAATAACTATGGTGCTGGTAACAAACCATGCCTTATGTCCAAGAAACAATCTAGCTAAATGCAGAGGTAATCATCATTAGTGAATTCTCACTAATGATTGTGGCCCTCACAATCAAGTAATTAGTGGCATATGATTTCAAACCAATAATTATATATATATAAATAATATAAATATATAATATATGTTATATAAATATATAAATAATATAATGGCCTATTATCCTGTAAAGCCAATTGACAAGACTATGATATGAAGCTGGATGGACAAGTCATTAAGCTGGTCCTTCAAATATATTTGGACAGAAAGAACAGATGGATAATGAACAGGAGCCAGAATCAAAGAGGAAGATGAAATCATTTTGGATTGCATTTGGGAAATTGTGCAGAGCTTTCAATCATCCTAAGTTTCTTAAACAAAAGCCCATCCTTTTGACAGCAATAATTTTTCAGTGATGCTCCATAGCTATGAATCATGAAATACTGCAGTCTCTAATGAATTCAATGTTGTATTGCTTAGAGTTCAGTAAAGAGACATATGAAGTAAAAGGGTACAGTATATTATTATTAATTGTGAAATATATTTTAAGAAATAGAAAAAATTGTCAGAGATGTTTGGTTGGTAAGGAGAGAGAGCTGGTCACATAGAAAGAAGGAATATGAGTGAACAGCACAAGTACTCCTCTAGTACTATGCAACATTATTAAGAGACACAATGGTTCCTACCACAATTAATAAACATTTAATGGAACATTTATGGGAAGTCATAGGCAAGAATAATACAGTTTGAGAAAGTGTGGATGAGGTGAAATTACAGATCCAGTGAATTACTGAAGCATTGAAGAATTAATTGAATAATTTTCATTATTTTAGTAATATTTGGTTGTCATTCAGTCATTTCAGTCATGTCTGAATTTGGGTTTCTTGGCAAACATATTGGTTGGAGTGGTTTGGCATTTCCTTCTCCAATGGATTAAAGCAAACAGAGGTTAAGCAATTTGCCCAAGGTCACATAATTCCTAACCGTCTGAGGTCAGATTTGAAATCAGGGCTTTCTCATTCCAAGCCCAGTGTTCTATCAACTGAGACACCTAGCTGCCTCTAAATAGGTACCACATGTACCTCCATAGTTACCACAGGACTATTCTTTCATGCAAAAATAATAGTGTTCAAAGATTATAGGTTGAGATCTGGAAGATAATTTAAATATCCTCTAGCACACACTTCTTATTTTCTAGATGAAGAAACTGAGACTCAAGGGTCATCCAGGTAGAAAGTAATAAAGTAACAATTCAAATCAGGTCCCTTTCCGTTTCCAAATCTCTTTCCGTTTCCAAATCTAAATGTAACTGTTTAATATAATTGTTTTACATGATGTTAAATAATTTCAAATAATGGTAAGGATGAGTCAATAGCAAAAGTGAATGTTCATTTTTTTATTAATATCTACTCAGTGTCCTCTCAGTTATCTTAACAGAGATTACTTAATGTTTCTGAAATATAGTAATTAAAATTTCTGTTTCCTTTTTTAAATAAAATTAAGATTCCAAATTTACTTTAATAGTTGATACATCCATACAATATTAATCTTTTACCAATTTTATTTACCATGAAAATTAATTTCCAAAGCTCATTCACACCTCTATTATCTGACATATAACTAAACAAATAGCTGTTGGACATTATGCCAACTCATTTAAGGAAATATCTTTATATTAAACTTCATTGTTAAGGCTGTTTATGTGAAAATCCCCTTGCCTTTGACCTGGCTATATTCCCTTTAGTTTTCAATTTCCTCTGTTACTGAGAGATAAGGTTAAAGAAAGTTTAAAGTCCTTCAATTTATTCCTTCAAAGTATTTTTCTTTCTCCAAGCAAATGAACACCAACTGTATAAATATTTGATGAACTGAAGAGGAATATTTACTTTTTTACCTGAAAATTCTATAGACACTTGGGAATTAATTCTTTTATTTTTATAACCAATATTAGTTAATTCTATTGCAAGTGAAATAGTGGATGATTGAGCTTAAATTTATAGAAAAATAGAACTTTTGTGAAGTTTCAAAGAAATTTTTTCTAATAGATATCAATTCCTTACATCTGCAGAGTGCTTTATGATTCATAAATCTTATCTCAATTCACACTCACAGGAAGCCTGTGGCATAGGCAATATTTTCCCCATATTGTTTTATCTGAGCCTGGATTTCATTGATGGAGGGAACTCACAAGGAAATCTCCAACAGTGCAGATCAGGAACAACTACAAAACTCATAGCCATATAGCATATACAGTATACAAGGTGACCAAATTTAAGTTATTAATTTTAATAATAACTTATTAATGTTTTAATATTAATTCTGTTAAAGCTATAATAACTTAAAACTACCCTATTAAGTTTCGGTCACTTTATTCATTAGAGATGCAAATTGAACCCAGCTCTGCCTGCCTCCAAAGTAGACTCTTTCTTTATCCACTCTGAAGCATCACTTCTCTTTCCTTATTATAGAAGTCGAAACTTAGGGGTTAGTCAGGTAATTTAATACATCAGATAAACTTATTTGCTCATGGTTACACTTAATCACAAATATTTAAGGTATTAAGAAAATAAAAGTACTCCGTGTTCAATTGTACAGTATTAGTTGTAGATACCAAGAACTACTTAGTTGTAGATGCAAAGACTACTAGGTCACCTTGTGTATTAGAGATGAGACATGAACTCAGGTCTTTCTTCACTCCAAGTTCAGCACTCAACATTATAGCCTTCTTGAATATATATACATATATATACACATATATATATATATATGTATGTATACATATATATATATAAAGCTTAAATTAAATAAATAGGCTATTCAAGGATCTCAGGTTTATTTTTTTAATTCTCACTTTCCATCTTAGAAACAATCAAAGTATTGGTTCCAAGGCAAAGAACAGTAAAGGCTAGGCAATTGAGGTTAAGTGACTTGCCCAAAGTCTTCTATGAAGTGTCCAAGGCTAGATTTGAAACCAGAATCTCATCTCTAGGTCTGGCTTTCAATCCACTGACCACCTAGATTCCCCAAGTGATTTATTTTTCCTTCTTAAGTTGAGGATCAATACCTAGGATGGGTTGATCTTATAACAAACAATTAACAATATCTTAGTATTATTTCTGGTGGAAATGAAAATAACTGAGTCTATCCTTTATTTTATTATACTCAAGCTTCTCTTTTATCTAGCATGGAAATAGAGAGAAATCTAGCCTATTTTTTTCCCTGTGACCCTTTCTGTCAAAGAAATAAATTGCATTTAGAGAAAAAAATTAGCTTCTCCCAGAAACTGGCTAAGTGGTGGCTGTGAGTGAGGTGGTACAGATAATGGAAAGCAAAGGACCACAAGAATACCCTCAGACTGGACTGAAAATGGAGAGACTGTGGTCTTATAAAATGGAATGGTCAGGCTCGGGGGTGGCTATGGTACCTCAGTAAATCATTTGCACACTGAATTGGAGCAATGGTGGACCTGGCACTGAAAGGGGCATTAGGCTTAGTGGATTTGCCATTGCTCCTGGAAAGAAGGAAGAATTGAAGGACCCACAACAAAATGTAAAAATTAAAAATTGGGGGAAACTGAGGCAGGTAGAAATTAGTTTCTCTCTGCAAGGAGTATTATATTTTTAGAGGTTTATTAAAGATTAAAATATAAAGAAAATACAAATAAGAAAGGCATGTTCTAGGTGGGCTGAGAGGCCCAATTCAATTTCACTCACATCAAGAGAGATGCATCTGCTCCGAAGCAGAAGTAGAAAAGAGACCCTCAGTAGGCAGAGAACTCCTTTAAATAATAATTTGTGTTCTTGCCCAGGTGAGAATACAGTGAGATTACAAAGCATTCTGGGAAGTGAGCAAGGACTTCTGGGGACTGGAGTCCTGGATTCAAGTCTCCATTTTTACATTTCTCCGTGTGATCATTTTTGGGAAAAAAAAATTTCCCCCCAAGGGATCATAAAAACATAATCAACTTAAAGATTACAATAATTTGAGGATAAGAGAAAGAGAACAAGAAACAATAATTGCTGGATGCATTGACAAAAAGCCAGTTGGGGGAAGTCCCCTTTGGCATGAAAGTATACGTACTTTCAACAATACTTTCAATAAATGTTCAATCAACCATACCCAAAGTTCATTTTTGTGCAGCTTGTGGTCTGGAGGCTTCTTCATGGTATCTTCTCCAACAGTTCAGTTTCTGGATTCAGAGAAGTAGCATCTTTCTTTACCTAAAATTCTTCTTAAAAGAAATTTAAACTTTGCAATTTAAATAATAATATATTTTACATTTCCCTATGTTGTGGGTGATTTAAAAATACAGGATCACTTAGGGATGCATGGCTGAGGTATGAGGTATATGAATCAATTGGTAAGAGAAATTAAAAAGATATCAGAAAAATCCAAATAAAAAAGAAAATACTGGATGAAAATATAGACTATCAAAGTCTTATATGTAAAAATACTAAGTAAAAGAAAAATAAATCTATAACAGGTACTTGAATCAGGGCCCAATTAAAATGATCTAATCAATGATGCATTTACCCAGTCAATATCCATGACTACAGAAAGTTACCACACTATGAAAGACAGAAAAAGATACCAGATTATAGGAGTCAAGGTTTGGGGATACTCGTCTGTATTTTCTCGAAGAGTGTGGATACAAGGAAGGCCTACATCTTAACGTATGTCAAGTGTTGCAACCTGGAGTCTCACACTAGGTTCAAGTCCTTAGTATTTGCTTAGAAGTGCATCAATCCTACCTGGATTGGCTTTTCTTTGGCCCTATGCAATGGCTCTTTTGTGTATATCTTGTCCTGGAATCAGACAGAATAATTAAGTATAGTCCCATAATTTCTTTTAAACAATTAGTGGCATCATTTTTATAGTCTTGAGCTTTTGGGGCATGCATTGACAAATGTATCTTAAACTTATAGTACTGAAAAATAAGAAATTTAAAGAAAATCTAAATGCTGGTGACATGTGCTTCAAATATAAAAAAGAGAGAAAAAATACAATTAAAAAACTGAAATAGTATATTGCACATGCAAGAAAAATTTAATAATAAAAGAGTTTTTTTTAAAATTCAAAAATATAGCTTATAATCATTGACACACTGTCAGCTAAGAAAATATAGAATACAAGGCTTTCTCACCAAAAATGAGATCCATTTCCTCTTCATATCTGGCCATGTAAGTATGAGCAAATGAATTGAACAAGGTAACATTTTTCATTTTTAAAGAACCAGTAGTACAAATATGTTGGATATCAATATCCCCAAAATTCTCAATAGCCCAATTAAGTACAATAGCAAACAAACACACTACCATATTTCATATAAATTGCTGTGTGGCATCTTTTTTTAAAACCTATGAATTGATGGATATTTGTCACAATTTTTTATAGACATAGCAATCTTTCAACCTTGGTAATAAACATATTTTTAAGCAAAGTAAAACTCATTTTGGGTTTAGAACATCAAGAATTCTAGATATCATTCTGGTGGAAGTAAAGTAGTGAGCTAAAGAGTTTATGAGAGGCGCTCCTTTTTTTTGGAGGCTTTTTAGGGGCACAAATGCCCTAAGATTAACTGCCCCAACTTCCATTCACATATTTATAAATGCAGGAAGGTTGGGGGTTATAATTGTATTTCACTTCAGCTACTAGAATGGGCCTTACCTCGTGGTAGGGGCAGGCAAAAATGACCAGAGATTGTTTAAAATTTTTTTTCTAAAAATCATGTTTAAAAAAAAAAAAACTTAAAGTCAATTGAGATATTTAGCACATTAAATTTTCCAAAGGTTGTTACAGCAATTGTAACCAGTTCTGAAGTCCATCTATCTCCTATATGACAATTTACAAAGGCAAAATAGAAAAAAAGGCTGTTTTTCATATATGGGGTTAATTACAATGATATTTGTTCAGGATGGTTATAGAGGAAAAGCAACAGAATTTTAAAACTCAGTACATTAAAATGATTCAGTGTAACAAAATAATATTGAATGCAGTAATATATGAATTTAAAATCACAAAGTTAAACCTTAAACAAAGCAAACAGTAAAATGCAATAGAATACAGAGATTTTTTTCATAAACCATTGGAATCTGAAATGCCTTAAAATATATAACCTCCAGTCTTTTTAAAGTTCCTTGGGTTTTTTTTTTTATCCATTTAGATATCTATTGTCCGAAGGCAAATTGATAAGGGGTAAGCAATGAGGTCCAAGCAATCTGCTCAGGGCCACATGGCCATGAAGTGTCTCAGACCAGATTCCAACCAAAGACCCCCTGTCTCTAGGCCTGGCTCTCAGTCCACTGAGCCGCAGAGTTTTCTCCCCATAGTTAACTAAATGGTTGTAGGGAGCTGAATCTTTTCCCTGACATGCAGGTGAAGTCAATAAAAGTATCAATGCAATTAAAAGATATCTTTGTAAAATAGCCATGCTTTTAAGTTCCTGCTTGAAAAAACCTTTCTTCTTTCCCTTTTGTCTCTCTCCCCTCCTACCATCTGCCCATGTGGTCAATACCCCCGATTTTCCCCAGCTAGTCCTGGGTGATAAACGATCTGCTCCAAGGCTAGAGTTTGTTGGGCAGGCAGGTCACCAGGTAGTCATAATCTGGGTCAAACAGGGACCAGGTGAGTGAGAGAAAGACCAGGAGCAGCAGCCAGAGCAGGAGCGGGAAGCCTGGGTGGGCAGGTGAGCTGCAATCTGGGTCAAACAGCAAATCATACTGGAGCAGAGGTAGGAACGCAGGAAAGCAGGGCCAGGATCAGGTGAGCACAGGCAACAGTAGCTGGGCCAGAAGGGCTGTGACCAGGTGATCGATATTGAATCAAGAAAGTCTGAAGCAGCTGGCTGCCGGCAAAAGCTGATCAAGATGGTTTTCTAAAAAAGCATCTTGGAGAACCGTGGCTTTAAAAAATATTTCTAAGCAGTAGCTATTAAAGGCTGAACTAAAGATCAGTAAAGAAAAGAATCAGAAGATTGAGAGTATTTCATTTTTCCGACGTGGTAAGCCAAACTGTAAAAGTTTAAAATTGGGGGAAACTGAGGCAGGTAGAAGTTAGTTTCTCTCTGCAAGGAGTATTATATTTTTAGAGGTTTATTGAAGATTAAAATATAAAGAAGATACAAGTAAGAAAGGCATGTTCTAGGTGGGCTGAGAGGCCCAATTCAATTTCACTCACATCAAAAGAGATGCATCTGCTCCAAAGCGGAAATAGAAAAGGGACCCTTAGTAGGCGGAGAACTCCTTTAAATAATAATTCGTGTTCTCACCCAGGTGAGAATTCAGTGAGATTACAAAGCATTCTGGGAAGTGAGCAAGGACTTCTGGGGACTGGAGTCCTGGATTCAAGTCTCCATTTTTACAAATCCCAGAGTGTCTTTGGGGCAACCCTTCAGCAGGTTTGAGAAATTAGCTTCACCATAGCTCCCTTCTTTTTATAAAATTTGCAAATGACACCAAATAGGCACAATCCAGTAAGTTTCTAATATGGTTGTAGGTGTACTATGTCATTTGGGAAGCAATTCTTTGGTTCCTCGGTTAGGGGCCTTCAGATACATGGAACAGAGCAGGAAGGTGTGTGTATGACTAGAAAGCATTCTAGAAATTATCCCCTAAGGCCTAAGATATTTCTTAATTAATCATAAGACTTAGAAGTTTTAAAAATCTAATTTTATTATCCATTGTCTTTCAAAAAAGTTGCCACAATTATCTTTTTCATATTATTTATAAAAATAACCAGAGGGGGCAATTGGGTGGCTCAGTGGACTGAGAGTCAGGCTCAGAGACAGAAGGTCCTGGGTTCAAATCTGGTCTCCAACACTTGCTAGCTGTGTGACCCTGGGCAAGTCACTTGATCCTCGTTGCCTAGCCCTTACCACTCTTCTGTCTTGGAACCAATACCTCGTATTGATTCTAAAACAGAAGATAAGGGTTTAAAAAAATAACCAGAACTACCAGATTATGTGCCACTCGGAAGGTTTCCTTCTGAGGAACAGTTCTTTTGCTTACTCTAGGAAATGCTTTATTACTGTGGGGAGGGAAAAAAACAGAAAATTTTAACATCATCAATATGAAATTATGAGGAAGTGAATAATTTTTGCACAAACAAAATGAATATATTTAGGACAGTGATGGCAAACCTTTTAGAGACCAAGTTATCCAAACTGCACCTTCATGCCACATGTGAGCTGCCCACTTACCCTAAACAGGGGCGGGAGGAAGCACTCCCATTGGGCTGCTGGGCAGAGGGGTGGGTGAGATGAGAAATGTCCTTAGGCGTGATGAAGAGAGGGAGGGGAACAGCTCCCTCTAGCATGTTTGTTTGTCAACACAGATCTAGGATTAAAAAAGGGTAAGTAGTGAGCCAGGAAAAATTATTTTTATCACATACCTATAACAAGAGCTTGTGAAAACATATAGAAAAATAACAGAAATATACAGTACCAAAAGTCACTCACTAATAGATATGTTCAAAGGATATGAAAAATGTCAAAAGAAGAATTGTAAGCTATTAACTATCATATGAAAAAATACTCCAAATAATTAATAAGAGAAATGCAAGTCAAAAACAACCTTGAGGTTTTCAGCTCACATTCACCAAATTATAAATATAATGGAACTCTAAGATTTGTTGCAGTTTTAGAAGGATGAGAGAATTATTAATTGTCCCTGTCATTCAGGAAGACAATTTGAAATAATGCAAAAAAACATTACTAAAATGCCTATGCACTTTTGCCTAGAAATTCTACTTGGCATACACCCCGAAGAGGTCACTAGCAAAAAAACAAAACTCCTCCATATATTCCAATGAATGTAGAGCAGGACTTCCTATGGAAGCAAATAATTGAAAAAGTCAGAACATAGTCTCTTTCCCCACAATTCTTTACTTTTAAATTTTTCTTGTTAGTCTCAAGGACATCACAATCTACCTAGTCATGCAGGCCTACAACTCAATTTCATTCTTGAAAAAAAAAATATTGATATGTTTCATTTTTACAAAATAAAAATTTACCTTAACTGTGAGAAATCTCTTGCAACTTTGTAAAACAATTAATCAAAAACAATAAAAGAGAGCTCATCTGAAAGTGAACCCAACATTTCACATCTGTAACATCTCATACCTCTCCATTTAATTGCTTTTTAATGAACACATTTCTTTTCTCTCCCACCCCATTTTTAAAAAAGAAAGAAAAACAAATTATTTCTAATACATAGTTAAGAAAAATAAATTCCCTCATTGACTCTATATACAAATACTTGTGTCATTCTATACCGTAACTCTACTACATTACAGTCAGGAGGTAGATAGTGTGAAGATTAAATTTAACCCTACCCTGATTGTGAAAATTAAATTAACTCCCTTGCCCATTTTTAGATTTAATCACCAAAAGTGTAAATATCCCATTCACACTTGAGTGGGAGAGGTCTGTGATGCAATAGTGGGTGACGAAACAGAATTAAACTGACTGTCCCCTGGGAAGTCCTAAAGCAAAACTTCAACTGTGATTGGTAGATGTAAAATTAGGGGAAGGCACACGAAGTGATACAAAAGAAAAGAAAGACTTTTAAAAGTCTCTAAAAAGGAGTTAAAACTTCCTGAGTGCAGTTTTTACTTGGAGTTCTACTTGGAGTTGAACTTCCTGTGAGAGGCAGTTCTTCATTCTTTGGAGTTGAAACTGGAGAAGAATCTGCTGACTGAATCTGAGACCCTGTTCCTGGTGAGGCTATTCTTAAATCTCTTCCTTTTGAACTGACATGTGGTGAGTGAAAAGGCTGACTCCTTTCCTGGATTTTCTGAAGAAACTAGCCTCAGGAGGGACCTACCTCTTGAGAAAGACTTCCCCAGGTCCTCAGCTACAAGGGCCAAGGCCTCTCTGGTTAAGGACTAAACTCCCCTGCCCAGGTTGATCCAGGGGTTAGAGTAAATTACTTAGTGACTAGGCTAGATATCTTACCCTAACCTCTCTATGATTTTCTTACTTCACTCTTTCTATATTTTGTAAATAAATTGTAAATAAATCTCTTTGGAATTAATATAAATTCCTGGTGACCCTATAGTAAAATAATCAAGTTCATCCTTTTATAAAATTAACCCTTTTATCCCCTTACAATAGTATTGGAGAGTATACTGGAGTCAGTTCCTTGGACTGTCTTGTCTAACTCAGATGGAAATTAAGATCACTAAATGGGAAATAAGGATCCCTCCAGCAGCATATTGACTCAGAAAATCATGTGTTAACATTATTTTTATTGTATTTTTATTTTTTTTAAATAATGTTTATTTCTTTGTCACAAACTTTAAAATAGAATGGTAACTTCTAAGATATCCATCATTTCCACTTAACCAAGCAATTCTTCCTTTTGAGATGCAATCAGATCTAAAATAGGAACTTACTCTGTTACTCTTCTCAATTTTTGTGGTATTTCTTCTAAATTTCCATTAACACATACCAATGGCCATCTCATGAATAATATTTAGAGTGGACATTATTGTCTTTGAACTATCGTGCAGAGCCTTGCAGTATGTGTGTGAGTCATTGTTGAAGGGTTTGTAGTATGATATGATGAAAAGTATCTTGTTGGTTAATGGCTAAGTAGATATCTAAAAAAGAGAATGATACCTTCAGCTTTCTCTTTCTTTACAGCTTTAGAAAGGATAGTTTTTAAATCAGGATTATTTTGAGCAGCTTCCAGAAACAGATGGGGAAGAGAAGGAGCAATCTGTTCCAGCGCTCAAATTCTCTTGGCACTAAAATGTGACCTTTGGTGCTTGGTTTTAGACTGCTTTTTTTTTGAGATTTTTCTCTCCTAAAAACTTATAGTTAAGTGTAATCATGGATAGCTCAATGGACCTAAAAACAGGAAGACCTGAATTCAAATCCATTCTCAGATATTTAGTAGCTGTGTGATCCTGGACAAATCATTTAACCCGATTTCCTCCATTTCCTCAGCTACAAAATGGAGATAATGATAGCACTTGTCTCTTAGGATCATTATGAAGATCAAATGGGGTATTTGTAAAGTATTTAGCACAGAGACTGGCATATAGTAGATGTTTAGTAAATGCTTATTTTCTTTCTATCCTCCTTCCTAATCTTAAGCAAATGAAAATCATCAGTCTTATGAAGGACACTTCCAGAATTGGAGGAGGCTTCTTGAATTCAAAATTCCTCAAGGTCCAATGAGTCAAAACGGAAGAGAGCAAAGGAAACTATCTTGAAATATCTGACAGCTGATAAGAGACTTGGTCCAGGAAAAATTAAAATGTAAAAAGTTTCATGGACAATCCTATAAATTGCTTTATATTCTAATGAGATCTATCAATAACTAATCAATATATTATAACAGTAGTTACATGTTATTACTGAATACTTATGCATACTTGTAAATGTAGTATGTTTAGTATTCTGTTTATGTACAGGGAATAAGTACTTATCCCATTACTGATGCAGGTTGAGTGCCTTGTTAAGTTCTCCTTTTGGGAAAAGTCTAGATGGGAATCTCAATGAAAATTTTCAATAATTTGAGTATGGAATTCTAAGATACAGGTTAAATGTACCTAACCCTAATCTGTAGTAGATATCAGGTTCTCCAGCTCCTTTTCAAAACAATTTCTATAAATCTATTCCTTCTTTATCTTATATTTGGAGATGCTTTTTTAGTATGCAAGTTTAAGACTTCACATGCATCCCTGCTGAATTTCACTTTATTAGGTTTAACAATATGCTAAATGGTAGTCTATAAAGAACTTTTCTATTTTGATTCTGTCACCCATATTTAACTATTCCCTTTAACTCTGGGTTTTTTGCAAATCTGATTAACCTACCTTTTTCCAAGCCACTTACAAAAATGCAGATTCTCTTGATTAGACATCACTTGCCAAGCTGATACTGAATTATTATCAACTAGTGTTCAAATCTGGCCATTCAACTAGTTCTAAATCCTTTTTTGTTTGTTTTTGGCTATGTTATCTAATTACTATCTCTTCACTATCACCACATATGTATTAGACACATTATCCAAAGCTTTGCTAAAATCAAAATAAACTATGTTGCCAGCATTACCTTCATCTAGTTTAGCAATCCATGTCTGCCTGGAATGAATTCTTGATGAAACCATTCTAATTTATTGGAATTAAGGATTTCTTCTCAATATATTCAGCTATTTTCTCTTTAATAATTCTTTCTATAATTTTCTCAGGAACAAAGTCAAATATACTGGCCTATTGCTTGAAGATTTTACTTATCTATTTTTGAAATCAGCCAATTTGCCTTTTTGCAATTTTGTAGTACTTCCCACATAGGAGTTCAGCAATCACACCTGAAGATTCTTTCAGGACAGGAGATGGATGTAGTTCATTCAAGCTTAGTAACATAAATTCATTAAGTACAACTAAGGGTCTCTTATAATCTTCTTACTCATTTTGGGTTTTAACTCGCTGTTACTTTGTTTAGTCCTGTTATATTTCTAGTGCAAAGATCATTATTTTCATAAAAAACAGAAACAAAATAATTGAGAATCTCTGCCTTCTCTCTCATCAGTTATCATTTCTCAAAGTTCCATTAATGATGTAATATCTTCTTTGATCCTCACTTTTCTCTCAATATAACTAAACAAGATCCTTTTAGTTCTGTTCTTAACTTCTAATTCATCCTGGGCTTTAGCATTCCTAATACTATTTTTAAAGAACTATGCCATACACATATCTATCCTCTATTATTTATCCTTGTTCTCCCATTATGTATATATTTTCAAGAAATCATGTGTTTTTCATACAATCAACTAATCAACATACATTTATAAAGTGGCTACTGTGTGTCAATTTTTTAAAAAAGTGAGATAGAAATTAATTTCAAAAGGCTTTTATTCTTCTTGTACAACAGACTTGTCAAAGAGTAAATTGAATGTATAAAACAACAACATTAATAAAATAAGGAGGAGTGTCACTAAAAGCTCAGAGAATCAGGAGAGATCTCTTAAGAGGTAGTATTTGATCTAGATTTTTAAGGGATAAGGGGTTCTAATAAGTGAAGTTGAAATGGGTGAGCACTCCAAGCAAGGAGGATAGCCCATGCAAAAAGTGTAAAGTTGTTTGGTCAGTTTCCTGTGCATCCACATTGATCTCTTTACACACACACACACAAACAAAAAACATTTTTCTACCTCATTGTAATTGTTTCCTTTTCTGTCTTCATAATTTCATTCTCTAGGATCCCTGGATTATCTTGGGCTAATTTCTGAACCATTTTCGTTTATGAGATCCTATCTATTTTTCCTCTGAACAAAATTAAATCCACTTTTCTAAAATCTAAGTTGTATGTCAACCTATACCCAGTTTTATTCTTATTTAACAAAAATTTGGCAATAGAGTAGTCACTTCTTTCACTAATCCTTTCTTCATCTCTGTTTATTCTCTCCATCAGTTCCCTTGGATGTAACTATTATCATCATAGAAATAACATGTGCTCTTCAATCCAGTGACATTGACCCCCCAGATGTTCAGGAACAAGACACTCCATATCTTGGCTCCAGGCATTTTCTCCAGCTATCCATGCCTAAAACACCCACCTGCCTCCATTTTTACTAGTATAATTCCCTATCTTCTTCAAGTTCCAACTAAATTCCTTTCCTCTACAGAAAATCTCTCCAATCCCTCTTTTGATGGCTTCCCTCAGTTAATTATTTCCTATTTATTCAGCATATAGCTTTCTATAAATATTTTTGTTTCAATGTTCTCTCCTTGAGAGTGTGGAAAGGAAATAAGACTGACAGTTTGTGGGGGAAGGGGCCAACTGGGAGTGGCAGTTGGGTCTTGTGACTAGTACTTCCTTCCTGCCGGGTGTGGCAGTTGGGTCTTGTGACTAGCAGTTCCTTCCTGCTATGTGGAGCTTGCTTCCAGGTGTTGGAGGAGAGAGGAGCTTGTTCAGCCCAGTCTGCAGTGGCATGCTCTTCTTGGTTCAGCCTGAAGATTCAGGCCCAGTCGCTTCTGAAGGTCAGATCTGTTCTTGTTTGCTTTCTGTCTACTGCTAAGATTCTAAACAAAGACAAAACTGGACTAATATAGAGTAGACAGGAGTGGGAGAACCCTCCGCCAGCCTCTGGGGCCTGGCCTCAGGTCTGAAGCTAAAAAAAAAACTCCAATCCCAACTAGTTATTAAACTTTATATTATTTGAATATGCAGTCAGCTACGTGGACTATCATTTCTGGTCATAGTGGGAACTGAACTTCAGTTTCAGTCATTCAAAGACCTCATTGAACCCCTGCTGTTTCCTCTCCATCTCCCTCCTTTGCTTCACCAAGCAATATTTCGCTCTCCCTTTATCTCCTCCATACCCCTTACAAACCTCCCATTAAATCCCCATTTTTTCCAATCCAATTTCTTTCACAATAAATATTACAAGAGTAAAAGTTGTCTTTTTTCTTTCTTTGTGTCCCCATCCCTTAGCATATTGCCTGACACATAGTAGGCACATAATAAATGTTTATTCTTTGATTGATTGACAGCTAAATCTACATGTTGACCCTTCATCTTTGTCCAGAGCCTCAATTCCAAATGTCTGTTTACTTTTTCAAACAAGAGTTTACAGATTCCATAAATATCTCAAACTCTATTGTCCAGAATAGAATTCATTCTCTTTTCCAAAAAACCTTCCCTATCTGTTACCTTCTCTCTTTTCTGATAAGATACCATTATTCTTCCAGGCACTCAGTTTCATAACTTGGATTTGTTCTTGATCAATTATCATTCATAATCCCAGCATCTAATCTTATCAACATCTTAGTTGACATTTCTCACATCTTCCTCCTCTATACTCACACCAAAATTTCACTGGTCTCAGGCCTCATCATCTCTCTCTAAACTATCTGAACTTAATTCAGTCCTCTATCTAGTCTGCCATAGTGCTAGGCCATAGAAACTTTGAAAGCTCACAATCTTTACTATATTATTAATTTTGCTTTTCTAACATTGCTATTAGTCATTTTTTCATACCACTTCATGCTATACAATTATATACCATGCCTTTTAGAAAAAATTCATGGAGGATATAATCAATGGGCTTCAGTCCTCCTTCTTAATTCTTTAATATCTTAGAGACAGTTAGTATTCATCAAGTGCCTACTATATGCCAGGCAATGTACTAAGTACTGGGGATAACAAGAAAGGCAAAAGACAGTCCCTGATCTCACAATTTAATGAAGGAGATAATTTCCAAACAACTATGTACAAATAAGATATATTTAGGATAAACTGGAGAGAATCAACAGAAGGAAGATATTAGCATTATGAGTTTATAGTGTACAATTTGAGTTGTCCACTCATTGCCTCTATTCTTATTCATGACTTCCTCCAGCTCCCTTTTCTGGCCACAGATATCTTTGACAATATATTTTATATCACTTCTTTCATGTGAGTTTTTAGAAACATGTGGCAACATGCTTTTGCCTACCATATGTCTTTCCATTATTCTTTGGGTTTATAATTTTAATTCTTCTGAGATCATGGTATTTTATGATTCAGAGTCATATGTCATCACTAAGAGAATATTAATGTCCAAGAAATAAGTCTTTGTCATTTGTGATCACTAGTAACTTTGTGTAGTTTTCCACATAAAATCCAGCCTGGACTTTTTCACCACTGAAAGATAGTTGCAGTTTGCTATATATCTGTAATTATTTTTAGTCAGCTTTTATTTTAGTAAATTTTATTATTTTAAAATACACAAACTTCCTTCTATAGCTTATAGAAAATTACAAATGGTTCTCTATAGAGGTTACATATTTTAAAGTCTCATAAATTGTTACTTTTTCCAAATTACATGTTGATACAATTTTTACTATTCGATTTCTGACATTTTGTAATCCTGTTCTCTCCCTTACTCCCATTCTTCCTCCTTCCCCAGGTAATATGATTTAGGGAGTACAAATATTATCATATAATACCTGTTTTCACATTTGTCATATGAAACAGGACACACTTTTTACACTAGAGAAAAATTCATGAATGAAATTAAGAGAAGAATGGTATTAGAAGTTACATAGTAAAAATAAATAAGAACAAAAACCTTTTAACCTCCTATTTCACTACTATATAATAGTATCAAAAACAAGAAAATTCTTTTAGAGACTTCTCTATCTACTAGAGGGACAGGGTTGTTCTCAAGGTGGAATACTTCATCAAGGCACCTAGAAATATCTTTTGATTCTTCATCATTTGTATTTCCCATTGTATGATTATATATCACTCTTTCCAAAAGAGTTAACCCTTACCCTTACAACAATGAATAAAAAGGAAGAAAATAGTCCATAAAACTAATCAGCATCAGAAATATCTGACATCATGAAATGTTCCACATCACAATCCTCAATCTTTGCCAGGAACTGCATTTCTTATATTTCTTTGGTGCCAAACTTGTTTTCAGAAGTTGTTTTCAAATGTTTTTTTCTTTCTGTTTATTGATGTAGTTATTGTGTATATCCATTTTCAATTATTAACATATAAATACTATACTATACATACTATAGATGGGCAAGGAGTAGGTGCTCCATATCAAAGGTAATTGGATTCCAGCCCTGAAATTATCTAGATAGATAGATTGATAGATAGATAGATAGATAGATAGATAGATAGATAGATAGATTCTTGAAGGGGTGTATGGGGTTCTCAGGGAGGAGGAGTTTCACTGGTATGGAGGGCCTGTTGTGCCCTCCTAGGGCAGCTCTCCAACCTCTGACCCTCACCTGACACCCAGCTCTCACTTGTGGCTCCTAGTAGCTGCTAGCATGCGGCAGCAGCCACACCCCGGGCAATGGCTTCGACAGGCTGGCTAAACCTTGTGAGGGTAGCCATCGGGTCGTCGTGGACCCCTGGTGAACTAGCACCCAGCATGTGAAGACTGCTTCAGCCAAACAGACAGAAAAAACCAATAAGAAGTTTCAACGGCTGAGAGGGCGACGCAGCAAAGCACTGTGGAGTGCTTAGGGCATGTTGGAGCACAAAAGACAACACGGCCATCCAATGCAGCTGAGGAAGTCTCCAGGTGTAATGATTTTTCATGCCAATGGACCCAGACTTCCAACGCTGAGAGAGTGGGACTGTCTCTGTGCATCGACTTTTCCACTTAAATCTCCTTCACACACGTGTTTTTTGTGCACACTCTACATCACAGATGAAAGCGCACAAAGACAAACGTCATCCTCGGTTACCGAAAGACTACTACTATATTCTTGGACATCTAAAGACTCTAGGTTACTTTTGTAATCCCTTATAGGTGACTATTATTTCCTAGAGAAATTGTTTTGTTTATTGTCAGATATATTGGCTATCCTCATCATAACTTTGGGATAGAGGGAAGGAAATACCTTAATAAAAAAAGCAAAGGGAGACAGTTTAATCCTGTAAAATTCACTTCAACTCAATTAATATCTATTTGTAAGGCTGTACAAATAGGGATACAGAGAGATACAGAGATGAAAAATAATAGTGCCTGACCTCAGCAAGTTTATGTCTGGTAGAGTTGAACTAGTACATAAATAAGGATGATATATATTAGAAAATGATTCTAAGCATAGAAACAGTGGGATGTGAGAGATTCAAGCAGGGAAGAATCACTTCTAGCTAAAGATGATGAGGGAAACTGCACAGAAGAATGTATTCCTGGTGGTACCTTGAAGGAAGATCAAGATGTCAGCAGGTGGAGACAGTGGGTACAGAGAAGGCTTTTCAGGAATAAGGCTAAAGTTCCTCCAAGCTTTAAATTTTATAAGGCCAAGCAAACTTTCTGGGAGTCATTTTTCTTTAATATGATCCAGTAAGTTCTGCTGCAGGACCAACTCTAAGCTGAAATGGTAAAGTGGAAAATCATCTTTGATGTCCTCCCACCTTCCTTTCTATCTCCTCTCCTCTCCTCTCCCCTAACTATTTTTCCATCTTCTGCAATTCATTCTGTTCTCAGTTTCTGGGATTTTGTTCTTAGCAATTTGAAAAATTAATTCTCTCAAAATCCTTAGCTTCATCACTCATTCATTATAGATATCATAAGTGTTTACTATGTATGGAACTTAGGAAGAACCAAAGATAACTAAGACAGACATTCCTGCCTTGAAAAACTTATAGTCTCTTAAGAAAGCATGAAACAAGGACAGCTAGATAGCTCAGTGGACAGAGAGACAGACCTACAGATAGGAGGTCCTGGGTTCAAATATGACCTTACATATTTCTTACCTGTGTGACCCTGGGCAAACAACTAACCCCAATTGTCTAGTCTCTTTACTGCTCTTCTGTCTTTGAACTGATATTTAGTATGAATTCTAATATAGAAGATAAAGGTTTTTAAAAAATGAAAGAAAGCATGAAACAAGTACAAAAATAACTATAATGCAAATTATAAAGTGATAAATACATAAGAGAAGTGCAGAGCTCTATGAGAAAAGAAAGAGAAAAGATCATTTTCAGCTGTGGGATAGGAAAGGGGATAGTTATATTTGAGAAGGATCACAAATAAGGCTATCAGCAGGTAGAAGCAGGACAATTAGTGTTTAAAAAAAACAAACTAGGGAGAATATAAGCAAAAGTGCAAAGATATAAAACCATTAGGGAGTTTGCAGATCAGCAAACTGTCTGATTTGACTGTAGTATGGAGTTTCCAAAAAAGAATAATGTTAAATGAAGCTAGAATGGTAGTAGGAAAACTGATTGTGAAGGGTCTTGTTGTGAGTGAAATTCCACAAAGGTAGACTGAGGCATGTTAATACATGAGATATGTATTATGAGATATCAGTTTATTATCAGGGATTGGATCTGCTAATAAAGGGTGTCAATGGCTGCCTCAGTTTTAAACAAAAGACCCTTTGATCTAGATGTAGGCCCTTTTAATAAGCATAGAGCAAAGAATAAAACAAGGAAGAAATAATATAGTATAAGTTGTAATAAAAAATGTTCACTGATTGAGTCTACTTGCAAGGTCAGACATAGGAAGCCAGGTTTTTTTGGATAACAGATCAGACATCCTTTGGTGATATAAAGATACTAGACTAGACTCTGGTTTCCATCTGCATCCCTTAAGGATAGCAGGTTTCCTTGAGACAAGAATAGAACAGTGATTAGCTGTAGAACTAGATTTCTAAACTTAACTCATTACAGACCAGTTGAGTTTTTAAACTAAATTTAGAAAAAGAACCAAGACTTTACAGGACAAAATAAATCAATTATAAATAGGATCAATATTTTTTAAATGACACAGAATCAATTTTATCTTCTCCACCTTAAATATCAGGATAGTGGTGTGCCCTTCATTCATTAGACAATGGAGGTCCACTAAAGGCTTTTGAGAAATGGTGTGAAATGAGTATACTATGTGATAAGAACATTAATTCAGTAGGGCAATTCAAGGTGGGATAAAACTGATTGGTGGTAGGGAGCTTTGTTTGGAGTCTGGTACAGCTCCAAGGGAAAGGTTATGAGGGTCTAATTTGGAATTGTGGAAATGGAAATGGTAAAGTGAAAGGGAATATGAGAGATATTGCAGACAAAAAGCAAATAGGAATTTGTGACTGATTATTTGGGAAGGAGGCAAAGAGAGAATCAAAGATGATTGAAATATGGTAATGGCAGAATTTTTGGTAGGGTATGCAAGACAGAAAAAAGGAGAGGTTAGAGTGAGGAGGAAGTGATCTATCAAATTTTAAACTTGTGGAGATTAAGATACTGGTGGGATGTCCAAGTAGAGATCAGCAATCAGCTGTTAAAAATATGGGTCTAAAGTTTAATAGAGAGACCTGGCCTGGAAACACAGATTCATGTGGAAATGCAATCATCATGTGGAAACATAATCATCTATTGAACGACAATAGTTTAAGTTATGAGAACATATGAGGTCAGAAAAAAATGTGTGAGGAAGAAACAGAGAGAAGAGGAGAGAGGAGGAGAGGAGAGGAGAGGAGAGGAGAGGAGAGGAGAGGAGAGGAGAGGAGAGAGGAGAAGAGGAGAGGAGAGGAGAGGAGAGGAGAGGAGAGGAGAGGAGAGGAGAGGAGAGGAGAGGAGAGGAGAGGAGAGGAGAGGAGAGGAGAGGAGAGGAGAGGAGAGGAGAGGAGAGGAGAGGAGAGGAGAGGAGAGGAGAGGAGAGGAGAGGAGAGGAGAGGAGAGGAGAGGAGAGAGGAGAAGAGGAGAGGAGAGGAGAGGAGAGGAGAGGAGAGGAGAGGAGAGGAGAGGAGAGGAGAGGAGAGGAGAGGAGAGGAGAGGAGAGGAGAGGAGAGGAGAGGAGAGGAGAAACAAAGATAAAGTCTTGAGAGAATTCTAAGATTAATGGAGTTGCAGGAAGAAGAGAAACTAGGGAAGGAAAGGAAGGATAAGCAATTAGAAAAGTAGGCGAATCATTGTATTGTAATATAGAAAACAGAGAAATATAAATTATGGAGAACCCAGGAGGATCACAATTTGCAGAAGTCACAGAGGGTGAAGATTATGAAAAAGATCATTGGATTTGGCAATTAGGAGGTAACTAGTGACCTTGGGTGATGGGATAGAGGCCAATTTTGAGTGGTTGAAAAATGAGTGGGAGTGAAGAAATAGAGGCAGGGAATTTAGACTACACATTCAAAATTTTGGCAAGGCAGGAAGATGAGGCGATTGCTTAAAGGGGGTAGTAGGAGTATAGGAATTTGTTTTATTTTTGTTTGTTTTGTTATTTAAAAGATACTGAAGTCCTGAGATAACCTAGGTCTTTTCTTGCTTTAACATCTGAGCCAATGAAAGTAAACATTTGAAGTTTCACCTTACCTAGGATCTTTAAATATTAATAACTATCTCTTAGAATCTTCAAAGCCTTTAGAGGCATAAATATATATAACATCTCAAATGGCCTTTGCTTCAGAGTTAGTTTACTGGCTACATCCTGAAGTTCTGTGTGTCATAATGCCAAAATCAGAAATGATATTCAACTACCTTTTTCACAGAATCATAAAGTTAGAGCTAAAATAATTCCTAGACTATATCTTCTTTATTTTAACAGAGAAAGAAACTGAGGCCCAGGCAGGGAGGTAAAGTAACTCACCCAAGGTCATACAGCAAACAAGTAGTAAAGTCAGTATTTAAACCCAGATTCTTCGATAATTCTTGGTCTCTTTGATCACCGATATTAGTAGTAGTAGTCTCTCGGTAACCGAGGATGACTATTGTCTTTGTGTGTTTTTGTGCACAAAGACACTTGTGCATGAAGATTTAAGTGGAAAAGTCGATGCACAGAGACAGTCCCACTCTCTCGGCGTTGGAAGCCTGGGTCCAGTGGCATGAAAAGTCGTTACATCTGGAGACTTCCTCAGCTGCATTGGATGGCCGTGTTGTCTTTTGTGCTCCAACACGCCCTAAATACTCCACAGTGCCTTGCTGCGTCACCCTCTCAGCCGTTGAACCTTCTTATTGGTTTCTTCCATCTGTTCAGCCAAAGCAGTCTTCACATGCTGGGTGAGCAAAGCCCTGGTTCACCAGGGGTCCACGACGACCCGATGGCTACCCTCACAACGTTTAGCTGGCCTGTCGAAGCCATTGCCTGAGGTGTGGCCACTGCTGCATGCTAGCAGCTACTGGGAGCCACAAGTGAGAGCTGGGTGTCAGGTGAGGGTCAGAGGCTAGAGAGCTGCCCTAGGAGGGCACGACAAGTCCTCCATACTAAAGATATTACTCCTCCCTGAGCACCCCATATACCCCTCACCAATATTAACTAATTACGCAACTATATTTTCTAGTATTTTACATACCCAGACTGTTTTTCTTCTAGATTCAGAATAAATAAGGAGTCAATTAAAATCTCTGCAAAAATGAATGTTGAAAGTTGGACTTTTTACTTTAACTTAAAACTGAATTGTATTATCAAAATGACACAGCAAATAAAAGTTAGTATCTGCAAAGCCTTCTATTAGGTATGCCATGGACTTCAAATTTCTTTTAGAAGTAAATGCTGAAATCCACTGCCAAGTTTTTGTAAAATAAATTAAAATATTCAGGTGTATCAAGGGCACTATGGAATTGAAATAGAGGCCATACATACTTAAAAAAAAAGTTTCACATCTTAATATCAGAAATTTATAGAGTGCTAAATATCAGAAACTCACTTCTGGCAGATTTATTTACATAAAAGACAATATGAAGAAATACGATGAAAATAAAAGTCCTTTTAATAAGCCAAGAATTCATTAGTGATTACTTATATAGCCTGGTTATATAGCAAAATGCTATGGCTTCTATATTATTCCTATGTTTGGAAGGCATTATTATTTAGACTAAGTTCTTTATATGGTATTTATTTTCCACCATCTCTAATTTATGAGACTTTCTACAAAAAAATCTATAAACATAATTTTTTCCCCTCAGCTGCTGTTTTTAATCTATACCAAATGAGGGCAATGCTTAAAAGATGGATTTACTAAGAAGTTAACAAAACTATACCACCCCTCGCTTCTTAGAAATTAATCTGCAATGAACTCTGGAAATTTTCTATCTCCCTTTAGTGTACTTAGCTTTATGGAGAGTACCTGATTCCATTTAGTTTTCATGTTTAAAATGAAATCCTAAAGGAGAAATATACTGCCTTAAGAAAGAACATAATAGAGGACTGACAACTTGAAATGACGAGTACTAAACCCTGCCCCCTCCTCTAGTTCATGCGGGATATCTGTCAGCTAAAAAGCTTGTTTCTCAGTACTATCTTAAAATTTTAGATTGTTCCATTAATTTAAAGATAATAAATTCAAAACCAGAAGGAACCTAAGAGGTCACACAGTCTAAAGATGCTTAAAAGATTTTGTGTGCTATTGATGCCTTTGGCATTTTCGTGAATCCTATAGACCTCTCTTCAGAATACTGTACTTAAATACAAATATATAAGTATGGATTATAAATGAATTATATTAATCCACAGTTATTAAATTATTTTCATGTTTTCAAATTACATGTAAAAATAATTTTTTGTATTTTCAAAAATTTTGAGTTCAAAATGCTCTCCCTTCCATCCACCTCTCTCCACGCATTAAGAAGGCAAGCAATTTGATATAGTTATACATGTGCAATCATGTAAGACATTTCCATATTAGATATGTTGTGAAAGAAAGCACAGGTCAAAAAAAGGTAGACAATCATGTCATCTGCAGAGTGAGTTTTGTTTTCTCATTACTTATTCTAATTCCTTTTATTTCTTTTTGTTTTCTTATTGCATCTCTAGGATAATATTGAATAATGGTGATAATGGACATCCTTGCCTCACCGCTGATTATACTAGGAATGATTCTAGTTAACCATAATTACAAATAAAGTAGATGGCTTTAAACAGATACTATTTATAATTTTAAGGAAAGCTCCATTTATTTTATTTCTATATTTTCTAGTATTTTTTAAGGAGGAATGTTATGTTTTGTAAAAAGCTTTTTCTACATCTATTAAAATAACAATATGATTTCTATAGGCTTTGTTATTGACGTCCCCAATTATACTAATAGTTTCCCTAACATTAAACCAACTGAATTTCTGGTATAAATCCTACCTTAATTCTATAATCATCTTGCTAATATTTCTGCAACAATATTCCCTAGGGAAATTGCTCTGTATTTACTCTGTTTTTGCTTTTCCTCATTTATGGTATCAGTACCATATTTGTGACATAACAGAGATTTCGTAGGACTCCTCTGTATTTTTCCAGAGAGTACTAGAATTGTTCTTTAAATATATCGTAGAAGTCATGTATTAATCCATGGGGTGGTACAGATTTTTTTTTATGGAGCTCATTTATGGCTTGTTATTTTTTTTTCTAAGATGCAGTTATTTAAGTATACTTTTCTCTCTTCTGTTAATCTGGTCAAATATTCAACTTACACTAATATATTTATTGGCATATAATTGGGCAAAATAGCTTTTGATAATAGTTTTAATTTCATCTCCATTGGTGGTGAATTTACTCCCTTTCATTTTGAACCTGGTTTTACTTTTTAGTAGTAGTCTCTCGGTAACCAAGGATGACGATTGTCTTTGTGCGTTTTCATCTATGATAGATGAGTGTGCACAAAAACACTTGTGTGTGAAGGAGATTTAAGTGGAAAAGTTGAAGCACAGAGACAGTCCCACTCGCTTGGCGTTGGAAGCCTGGGTCCAGTGGCACAAAAAGTCGTTACACCTGGAGATTTCCTCGGCTGCTTTGGATGGCCATGTTGTCTTTTGTGCTCCAACACACCCTAAGCACTCCACAGTGCTTTGCTGCATTGCCATCTCAGCCGTTGAACCTTCTTATTGGTTTCTTCCATCTGTTCAGCCAAAGCAGTCTTCATATGCTGGGTGAGCAAAGCCCTAGTTCACCAGGGGTCTACGACCCGATGGCTACCCTCACAAAGTTTATGTAAATAACTAAGTACAAACAAGATACCTATAACAGGATAAATTTGAGAACATCAATAAAGGAAAAGTACTAGTGTTAAGGGAAAATCAAGAAAGTTTCTTATAAAAGGACATTTTTCAAATCTAAGTGGTATAGTAGATAAAAGGTTAGGACAGGATTCTAGAAGACTCAATTTCTTGAGTTCAAATCCAACTCCAGATATTTACTGGCTGTGTGACCCCTGGGTAAGTCATTTTTCCCTGTTTGCCTCAGTTCCTTCTTCTGTAAAATGGGCTAGAGAATCTTTGTAAAAAAATTAAGTTTATTTTTCCCAAGTAGATATAAAACAATTTTAACATATTTCCAAAAAATGTTTGTTTCAAATTCTCTCCCTCCCTTATTCCACATATCCTTCTCTGAAATGGGAAACAATTTGACATAGGTTATACATGTGCAGCCATACAAAACATTTCCATATTAGTCATGTTATGAAAGAAGCAAAACCAAATTAAAAGTAAAACATTCAAAAGTATGCTTTGAACTGCATTCAGACTCCATCATTTCTTTCTCTGGAGCTAGAAAGCATTTTTTTCTTTTTAAAAAAATGAAATTAACCATTTGCTTATATATTTCAATGTTTGTTTTCCACAAAAACCAGTTCCTGCTCTTATTTAGCAGTTCAGTAGTTTTCTTATTTTCAATTTGTTAAGCTCCTTTGATTTTAGAGATTTCCAATTAGGTGTTTATTTGGGGATTTTAAAATTTGTTCTTTTTTTAAGTTTTTCTTTTTTTGCATGTTCAGTTCATTGATCTACTCTTTCTCTATTTTATTGATTTTAACATTTAGAGGTATGAACTTCCTCCTAAATACAGATTTCATTATATCCCATAAATTTTGGCATGTTGTTTCATGATGATCATTCTCTTTAATGAAATTATTTCAATGATCTGTTCTTCAATTCACTCATTTTTAGGTTAAATTATTTGCATTCCAATTAATTTCTAATGTTTCCATTGATTTTTATTGAAAGTAATTTTATTACATGATGATCTGTTAAGGATATTTAATTTTTTTCAATTATCTACATATGGTGATGAGATTTTTATTTTTTTTTTAATTTTATAGTATTTTATTTGATCATTTCCATGCATTTTTCATTAAAGACAAAGATCATTTTCTTTTCCTCCCTCCCACCCCCCGTGGCCGACGCGTGATTCCACTGGTATCATATGTGTTCTTGACTTGAACCCATTGCCATGTTGTTAGTATTTGCATCAGAGTGTTCGCTCCGAGTCTTTCCTCTGTCATGTCCCCTCAGCCATTGTAGTCAGGCAGTTGCTTTTCCTCGGTGTTTCTATTCCCTCAGTTTGTCCTCTGCTTTTGGATAGTGTTTTTTTCTCCTTGATCCCTGCAGATTGTGCAGGGACATTACACCACCACTAATGGAGAAGTCCATTATATTCGATTATACCACAGTGTGTTTGTCTCTGTGTACAATGTTCTCCTGGTTCTGCTCCTCTCCCTCTGCATCACTTCCTGGAGGTTGTTCCAGTTCACATGGAAATCCTCCACTTTATTATTCCTTTGAGCACAATAGTATTCCATCACCAACATATACCACAATTTGTTCAGCCATTCCCCAATTGATGGGCATCCCCTCATTTTCCAATTTTTGGCCACCACAAAGAGCGCAGCTATGAATATTTTTGTACAAGTCTTTTTGTCCATTAGGTGATGAGATTTTTATGCCATAATACATGGTTAATTTTTTTTGTAGGTACCATGTAATACTGAGAAAAAAATATACTCTTTTCTATTCCTAGTCAATCATTGTAGCATATCATATCATATCTAACTTTTCTAACATTCTACTCCTTTCCTTATCTTCTTTCTCAAAATTTTGTTAGACATCTAATTCTGAAGGGAAAGTAAGATTCCCCTCATTAGTATAGTTTTATTATTTCCTCTTATAGCTCATTTAACCTTTCCTTTAGGAATTTGGATGTTATGCAATTTGGTGCAGAATATTTAGTATTACTATTACTTCATTGTCTATGGTATCTTTTAGTAAAATATAGTTTCCTTACTTATCTCTTTTATTTAAATCTAGTTATGCATTTGCAAAAACAAAGTTTTGTTCAAGATCATAATTGCTAACATTGCATTTTTGCTGTTTTTTAAATTTGGCTGAAGCATAAAAGATTTTCCTCTAGTCACTTATTTTTACTCGTGTGTTTCTGTGTTCAAATGTATTTCTTATAAGTAACATATTGTAGAATTCTGGTTTTTAATTTACTCTGCACCTCATTTCTGTTTTATGGGTGACTTCATCCCATTAACATTCAGTTATGATTACTATGTATTTACTTCTGTCCTGCTTTTCCTCCATTTATTCTTCTCTATTTCTCTTGTTCTCTCTGCCTATTTGTGGGTCTCTCTGTCTCTCCCCTTATTTCTCTTCAAGTTTTTGCTTCTTCCCATCATCTCCCTCAATCTACCCTCCCTTTAATTATCCCACATCCCTTCTTTTATCCTCTTCCCCTCCTAATTCCCAGCAGGGTAATATGATTTCTATGTCCAACTGAGTTTTTAAAATGTTATTCCCTCTTTGAGCAAGTTCTGATTAGTAAGGTTTAAGTTTTGCTTGTCTGCTCATTTTCCTCTTCACTTAAAAGGTCTTTTCTGCCTTTCTAATGTAAAACCACTTATCATATTCTACCCCTCCCTTTTCCCCAGTCCCCTTCCCTCAGTTCATCCCTTTTTCTCATATTTTAATTTCATTTTTTATATTATCCCATCATATCCCAGCCAGGACCTAAGTCTATGTATAATTCTTCCAACTGCTCTAATAACAAAGTTTTTAGGAGTTACAAGGTTCATCTTCCCTTAAGGGGTGGAAACAGTTTAACTTAATTGAATTCCTTACAATTTTTCTTTTCTATTTATTTTCAATATTTCTCTTTAGTCATATATTTAAAAGTCATATTTTTCTATTTACCTCTGGTTTTTTATCTGGAATGTCTAAAAGTCCTCTATTTCTGTTAATGTTAATTTTCTCCCCAGAAGGATTATATTCAATTTTGCTAGGCAGATGATTCTTGGTTGTAATCCTAGCTTCTTTGCCTTATGGGATATCATATTCCAAATCTTCAGTTCCTTAATGTAGATGCTGCTAAATTTTATGCAACCCTGATTGTGACTACATGATATTTGAATTGTTTCTTTCTGTTTTCTGGCATATTTTCTCCTTAACCTGGGAACACAGAAATTTGGCTATAATATTTTTGGGAGTTTTCATTTCAAAATCACTTTCAAAAGGTGATCCGTGGATTCAATTTCTATTTTACTCTGGTTCTAGAATATCAGGGCAGTTTTCCTAGATAATTTCCTGAAAGATGATGGCTAGCTTTTTATTATGACTTTCAAGTAGTTTAGTGATTCTTCAATTATGTCTCTTCTATCTATTTGCATGTAACTTGTTTTTCCCAAGAGTCATTTAACATTTTCTTCTAATTTTTCATTCTTTTGATTCTGTATTTTGGGTTCTTAATGTCTCATGACATCATTAAATAATTATTTGCTTCAGTGAGCTTTTGTTTCCCTTACTGCATTTGGGAATTCTAATTTTTGAGTTCTCTTTAGCGTATTATTGTACATCCTTTTCCATCTAGCCAATTCTTTTTTAAAAGAAGTTCTTTTCATCTGTGAATTTTTTGCCCCTCTTTTGCCATTTAGCCTATTCTGTTATTTGAAGTGTTATTTTCTTCAGTATTTTTTGTGCCTCCCTTTCCAAACTATTATTTTTTTAATGATTTCCTTGTATATTCTTATTTCTTTTCCCAATTTTTCTTATTTGACTTTTAAAACTTTTTGAACTCAAGACTAATTCAAATTTTGAGGTTTTGCATAGAACCATTTTATTTAATTGTCTTCTAAGTTTGTGTCTTAATCTTCCCTTTCACCATAATAACATTCTATAGTCAGATTCTTTGTTGTTGTTGCCATTTTCTCTACCTCCCCTTCAAGCCTATTTCTTGAGTTTTAGCTTTATGTTAATGTGGGACTTTGATCTTGGGGTGGAGGAGGCACTGTTCCAAGCTTCAGGTTTTCATACTGCTTTTTTCTAAACTAGTTCTGGGAATCTGTAAGATTTTAGTTCTTCTAGGGTTGTATATTCTAAAGAGGTGTGGTCACTGCTCTCCTGGCCTTTGCTCTGGTCTCTGAGTGACCATAAGCATTCTTTTCCACCTTGGAACTCTAATCATGTTCCATCTCCTGATAGTGCTTTTCCTTGTCCTAAAATTGTGACCTGAACCATGTATGGATGATACAAGAGAGTCTTGCTCCCAGTGCCAGCAAAAGATTTCCAATAATTTCCTTCCACCAAATTTTCTGATTCCCTTACCACTTGTAGTTTCAAAGCCCACCCACTTAGACACTCTAAAGAACTGCTGCTGGTTTGCCAGGCATGGTTTGTACTATACTGCACTCCATTCTCACTCCAGTAAGAGGGACCATTTCTAATGAATTTCTGATTTGTCTTGGGAGGGAAAATTATTTCTTCTCTTCCTTTTGTTGGTTTTCATGCTATGGAATTCATTTTGACATGTTTTAAATATTATTTGGAAGGGAATGTGGTAATGCCCAGGCTAGTCCTTACTTTACTCCACCATTTGATTCCATCTCCTTCAAAATGTCTTTTTAATTAAGTTCATAGATGCCAAGGAAAGAACCCTTGCTCTAATTTATAAACCCTTCATTTTACATGTGAGGCATTTGGTAATGAGATTTAAGTGAATTATTCAAAATCACGTATAGAGGCAAAGTTAGATTTGAAATCTAATTAGATCTAATTCCTCTGATTTCAACTGCAACATTCTTATTGATCTCCCCTAAATCTTAAAGACCCAAGGAGAAGCAGCTGTTGACTTTGGAGCCCTCTGATGACTGCACCAGTTTATGAGAATTCCCAACCAAACAATATCCCTCTAAATACTTAGGATGATAGGGAAGTCTCTTCCTTATTCACACTAAAATACTTGAGAATCCAACAATATCCAAAGTGAAATTTTCATAATGTTCCCAAGAATTTCTAAAGCTGACCCAGAATCTGAGAACATGGACCAGGAAAACCACTGAAAAATGGGTTCTCTGGGTGACAAATCTCACTAAGTTTGGTCAGTTGCCACCTGAACACAAAGCTTTCTATGGAAACCCCAAATTTACTTTTCAGCAACAATATTTTCAAATAATCTGGGAGAATGACATCTTTCTCTTGAGACCTCAAAAAGATACATTGGTACTACTTCAAAATACAAGATTATACTTTTCAAATTATTTTCATATGTTATTGCATCTAATCCATTCAAAGTCTATGAAGTAAGTAGTGTACTAGCAGGTGATCAGGAACCAAAGTTTGACAGGAAACTGAGAGGGAAGGAACAGATAAAGAGGAACACCACTTCCCTCCAAGGCAAAGTTGTCCTAGGGAAAATGGAGTTGGATCTGACCAGAGCTGAAGGGTAAGAGATAATCCCCTTCAAATCTGTTACTATTTTCTTCTTTAGCTGATTGTATCTATGATCCCCTTAGTACATCGAAGATATCTGGTTTATCAATTAGTTAAAATATCTATTTATTAAATAAGGGGTTTGGTAAAATAGATTAGAAAAGAGGGAACAGGAAGACCCTGAGCTATTTTCCTCCTATAGTTTCTTTTCAGGGGTTTGAAGCCCAAATCTAGGGACTAGGTCCCAGATGACCTTGGGATCTTTGTATATTCAAGATGATGTATTTTCTTAAGCTAGAGATATAGCTTTTTGAAGGAAATCTTCTGATGGATAGGCTATTGCCTTCCCCAAAGGGAAAAAGTCTCTATGCAACTACTATAAGACAGATGGTTAATCTGGATCTCTTCTGTTCAATGAGGGATTTGTAACTAGATAAGCTCATTGGGAATTTCCCCTTTTATCCTCAGTTCAAAAAGGGAAAAGGCTGAATCTCCAACTGCACCCCTGCTTTTCTTAGTTGGAGGTTCCATTCCCATTATCTATTGGCCACCAGAGTTCTATCTCCTTTTTGCATGAGATAACATTCAAATCCAGTCCTTGGATTTCCTTCAGTATTTTCCTTTTCCACAGTAGGCAATTATTACTATCTATATTTTATAGATGAAGATTTACTGATTTTCATGAGCCTTGAATAGAAGAATTTAATAAATTTCTGTTCAATTGAGGAAATTGTATATAGAGAAGCTAAATGATTTGCTCAAGGTCATTGAACTTGAATTAGAATCCTGATATTTAGACTAGAAAACCAATGTTCTTTCTACTATATAAGGTTTTTTCCTTCTGTTTATGACTTCTAGCCATCCTTACTTGATTTTGCAAAACACACTTGAAAGTAAAAATACTTTTTTATTGCTCGTTTTTAATTTTTAAAGGTGATATGCTAAACTAAAGAGAGAAAATGGAATTGGACAAACTTAGATTTGCACATACTGTAAGAAAAGAAAGGAAATGACATATAAACTCTGAAATTTTTTTTCTACCTTGACTTGATTAAACATTTAGAGAATTAGAGGCAGTTTTATTTTAGTTTTGACTCTTTTATTTTATAAAAGTTTTGTAATTTCTTTCCCTTTTATATCTAATTATGCTGTCATGAAAATTTGCAAGGAAAAATTCCTACCCTTGGAGATCATTAAAGGTTGCATGGAAAGTAGGAGACCTAGTGTCTTCAGCCTCCAGCTTCTTTATTCCCCTTTTGGAGACCTCTCATCTACTTCTGGCACTAAGTGTTCTCTGATCATCAAAACCTCTTGGCAAGGTATGAGGATGTCAGGCATTTATATATTAGTTTGAATAAGTTAATAATTATATCTTTTTTAGGGATGGTTCTATTTCAAATATTATTTCTAATAGTAAAATGAAAAATTTACCCTTTTTAAAAGAATTATCAATCACCTGGGAACTATTAGAAAAAGTAGCTTTTGGGAGTTAAAGATCCTTCCAGAGACATTAACTTACATTTATTCCATAGAGATGAAGATGGTAAGAGATGAGAATGTCTACATCAGAAGGTGAAATTAATATTAGGAATCTTTGTAAAAAAAAATTAAGTTTATTTTTCCCAAGTAGATATAAAACAATTTTAACATCTTTCCAAAAAATGTTTGTTTCAAATTCTTTCCCTCCCTTATTCCGCATATCCTTCTCTGAAATGGGAAACAATTTGACATAGGTTATACATGTGCAGCCATACAAAACATTTCCATATTAGTCATGTTATGAAAGAAGCAAAACCAAATTAAAAGTAAAACATTCAAAAGTATGCTTTGAACTGCATTCAGACTCCATCATTTCTTTCTCTGGAGCTAGAAAGCATTTTTTTTTTATCACAAATCCTTTGGAATTATCTTGGATCATAGTATTGCTAAGTCATTTACAACTGATCCTTGTACAATATTGCTGTTACTATGTACATTGTTCTCTTGGTTCTGCTTATCTCACTTTGCATCATCATGTCTTCTTAGGTTTTTTCCTGAGAGCATACTGCTTATCATTTCTTATAGTATGATCATATTCAATCACAAACATATACCATAACTTGTTTAACCACTCCTCAATTCATGGATATCCCTTCAATTTCCAATTTTTTGCCATCACAAAAAGAGCTTCTATAATCTTTTTTAATATATATGAGGTTAGGGGAGGAGGAAACTATCCAAATATATATATATATACATATATATGTATATGTATATATACATATACATATATATGTATATGTCTTGCTTTTTCTTCTAATCTGACACTCTACTGGAACAGGGTCTATCTCTTATTTAAAGAGGAGAAAATGAAACACCAACCACTGGCTCAAAGAAATCAATGAACAGTTATAAAGAATTTGTCAACTTACTTAAATTTAAGAAGCTATTACAGAAGATGCAATGAAAGATTAGTAAAGGGATCTCTGAAAATATGGTACAATATTTTGCATTTGTAAAAATAGTGTCAGAAGGGCTAAAGCTCAGAATGAGTTGAGATTGGGATTACAATTAAGGACAACGCTCTTTAAAAAAGGCTACATAGGAGAATAGAGAATCATTGAAGAAGGGAGATTATTTGCTTAGTCAAATCAAGTATATGGTAGGCACTGTGCTAAGTGCTGGAGATAAAAAGTTGGCAGTGGATACAAACTATTTGACGGAATAAGCCAAGAAGGGGTTCTACCAAACTCTTTTTACGACACAAACATGGTACTGATCCCAAAGCCAGGCAGGTTAAAAACAGAGCAAGAAAACTATAGGCCAATCTCCCTAATGAATATAGATGCAAAAATCTTAAATAGGATACTAGCAAAAAGACTCCAGCAAGTCATCAAAAGGGCTATCCACTACGATCAGGTAGGATTCATACCAGGAATGCAAGGATGGTTCAATATTAGGAAAGCCATCCACATAATTGACCATATAAACAAGCAAACCGACAAAAATCACATGATTATCTCAATAGATGCAGAAAAAGCCTTTGACAAAATACAACACCCATTCCTATTGAAAACACTAGAAAGTATAGGAATAGAACCAAGCAAGACTGAGAAAGAGTCACAAAAAGCAAAATAAATAATTTTGACTACATCAAATTAAAAAGGTTTTGTTCAAACAAAATGAAGGTAACTAAAATTAGAAGGAAAGCAACAAATTGGGAAACAATCCTCATAACAAAAACCTCTGACAAAGGTCTAATTACTCAAATCTATAAAGACCTAAACCAGTTGTACAAAAAATCAAGCCATTCTCCAATTGAAAAATGGGCAAGGGACATGAATAGGCAATTTTCAGCCAAAGAAATCAAGACTATTAATAAGCACATGAAAATGTGTTCTAGATCTCTTATAATCAGAGAGATGCAAATCAAAACAACTCTGAGGTATCACCTCACACCTAGCAGATTGGCCAACATGACAGCAAAGGAAAGTAATGAATGCTGGAGGGGATATGGCAAAGTAGGGACATTAATGCATTGCTGGTGGAGTTGTGAATTGATCCAACCATTCTGGAGGTGTAAAATTGGACTTGAACTCTGGACTTCAACCCCCACAAGCCTTTGCTCCACTTCCCCAGAATGCTTTGTAATCTCACCTGGGCCGAGATCGAGAAGGGATTTAAGCTGATTGCAAAGGCTTTTGGCCTCCTCTTTTGGACTTCCGTTTTGGAGCAGACCTGGCTCTTTCCATAATGTAGGTGAGGTCTTGTCTAGGCCTCTGGCTTAGGCATGTGTTTTTTCTTATTCTGTATTTTCTTTAATCTTTAACCTTTAATAAACCTCTAAAAATATGATACTCCTTGCAGAGAGAAATTAATTTCTACCTGACTCAGTCTCCCCTAAATTTTAATCTTTATAGTTTGGTGACCTAATGGGAGAAAAAACTCTCAACCTTCCGATTTCTTTTCTGATCTTTAGTTCAGCTTTTAATATCTAGTGCCTAGAAATTTTTTGAGCCACATTTCTCTGGCCGAGTTTGCCCACTCCGGCTCCCGGCTCTGCCCACCCTTGCAACCCACTCGGGCTCTGGCTCCTGCTCCTGGCCTCTCACCTGGCCCTGCCCACCCCGTGGTCTTTCTCTCGCTCACCTGGCCCACCTGATTCAACCAAGATTTCAATCACCTGGTGACCTGCATGCCCAACAAACCCAGATCCTTGGCTGGTAACAAAATGGGGGGGGGGAGAGGTATTGGCTCCACGTGGACAGCCTGGGCTCCATGTGGACTGGGGCAGGAGGAGGGATCATAGCAGGGGAGAGAGAAAAGGGAGAGAAGAAACAGACTTCTCAGACAGAAACTTAAGAGCAATGGGCTGTGTAAAAGGATACCTTTTGACTGTTCTGGAAATTTCATTGATTTCACCTGTGTGCCAGAAGAAAGATTCAGCCCAAAGATTCAACTTTGGGGAGGCAAATGAGTGGCTCAGCGAACTGAGAGCCAGGCCTACAGACATGCGATCCTGGGTTAAAATCTGGCCTCAGATACTTCCCAGCTATGGGGCCCTGGGTGGGTCCTTTAACCCCCATTGCCTAGCCCTTACCACTCTGCCTTCGGACAATAGACATTTAAATGGATAATTAATTAAAAGAAAACAAAAACAAAAAACACACACCTAAGGAACTTTAAAGACTGGAGGTTATGATTTTAAGGCATTTCAGACTCTAATGGTTTATAAAAACTCTGTATTTCTATTGCATTTTTGTTTAAGGTTTAACTTTGTGATTTTAAGTTCATATATTACTGGATTCAATATTATTCTTTTATACTGAAGGTTGATTGAATTTATTTTGAATGTACTGAGTTTTGAAATTCTGTTGTTTTTCCCCTATAACTCTGCTGAACAAATATTATTGAATAAGCCCATATATGAAAAAACAGCTTTTTTTTTAGATGGACTTCAGAACTGGTTACAATTGCTATAGAAACCTTTGAAAAATTTAATGTGCTAAATATCTCAAATATTTAAGGGTTTTTTAAATATGATTTTGTAATTTTTTTTTTAACATTCTCTGGTTATTTATGCCTGCCCCTACTACGAGGTAAGGCCCATAGCTGAAGTGAAATACAGTTATAAACCCCAATCTTCCCACATGTGAATGGAAGTTGGGAAGTTAATCTCAGGGCATTTGTACCCCTAAAAAGCCTCCTAAAAAGGAGCACCCCCTTATTTATACTCTTCAGCTCACTACTTAACTTCCACCAGAATGATATATAGATTTCTTGATTATGTTCTTAACCCAAGATGAGTTTTCTTTGTTTAAAAATATGTTTAAATACCAAGGATGAAAGATTGCTACATTTGTAAAAATTGTTGCAAATATCCATCAATTCATAGGCTTTTAAATGTCATACAACAACTTATGTGAAATATGATAGTGTGTTTGTTTGCTATTGTAATTAATTGGGCTATTGAGAATTTTGGGGATATTGAAACTACATATTTGTACTACTGTTCAATTCATTTGCCTTCTACTCACAGTGATCATGGCCAGATACAAAGAGGAAATGGATCTCATTTTTGGTGAGAAAGCCTTGCATTTTATATTTTCTTAGCTGACAAAGAGTGTCAATGATTATAAGCTATATTTTTTAATTTTAAAAGCTCTTTTATTATTGCATGTGCAATATACTATTTTTTTTATTTGTTCTCTCCTTTTTATATTTCAAGCACATGTCACCAGCATTTAGATTTTCTTTAACTTTTTGATGATTTTTCAGTATTATAAGTTTAAGATACATTTGATAATGCATGCCCTAAAAAGCTTGTAACTATAAAAACAATGCCACTATTTAAATAAATTATGGGACTTTGCTTAATGATTCTGATTCCAGGACAAGATATACACACAAGAGCCATTTCACAGAGCCAAATAAAAGCCAATCCAGGATGGATTGATGCACTTCTAGGCCAATACAAAGGTTTTGAACCTAGTGTGAGACTTGGGGTTGCGACACTTGACTTATGTTAAGATGTAGGCCTTCCTTGTGTCCACACTCACTCTGAAGATACTCAAAGATGAGTATCCCCAAACTTGGCTTCTATAATCTGGTCCCTTTCTTTTCTGCCTCTCATAGTGTGGTACCTTTCTGTAGTCCTGGCTACTGACTGGGTAAATGCATCATTACTTAGAGCATTTTGATTGGGCCCTGATTGAAGGACTTGTTATAGATTTATTTTTCTTTTACTTGGAATTTTTACACATAAGACTTTGATAGTCTATATTTTCATCCAGAAATTTTTTTTTCTTTTGGATTTTTCTGATGTTTTTTTTTTTAATTTCTCTTGCCAATTGATTCATATACCTCATACCTCAGCCATGCATCCCTAAGTGATTCTGTATTTGTCAATAACTCTCTTAACGGGGGGAATGTAAAAAATATCATTATTTAAATTGCAACGTTTAAATTCCTTTTGAGAAGAATTTTAGGTAAAGAAGATGCTACCTCTCTGAATCCAGAACTGAACTGTTGGAGAAGCCACCATGAAGATGCCTCCACAGACCACAAGATGCATGAGAAGAATGAACTTTGGGTGGGGTAGATTGAACATTTATTTGTATGTATACTTTCATGCCAAAGGGGACTGACCCCTAACTGGCTTTTGTCAATTCGTCCAGCAGTTATTGGTTTTGTTCTTTTTTTCTCTTATCCTCAAATTATTGCAATCTTTAAATTGATTATGTTTTTATGATACTTTGGGGAAGTCCTACTTCCCAGAGGATCAAACGGAGGAATGTAAAATTGGACTTGAACTCTGGACTTCAACCCCCACAAGCCTTTGCTCCACTTTCCCAGAATGCTTTGTAATCTCACCTGGGCCAAGATCGAGAAGGGATTTAAGCTGATTGCAAAGGCTTTTGGCCTCCTCTTTTGGACTTCCGTTTTGGAGCAGACCTGGCTCTTTCCATAATGTAGGTGAAGTCTTGTCTAGGCCTCTGGCTTAGGCACGTGTTTTTTCTTATTTTGTATTTTCTTTAATCTTTAACCTTTAATAAAACTCTAAAAATATGATACTCCTTGCAGAGAGAAACTAATTTCTACCTGCCTCAGTCTCCCCTAAATTTTAATCTTTACAGAGGGCAATTTGGAACTATGCCCAAAGGGCAATAAAAGACCGTCTTCCCTTTGATCCAGCCATAGCACTGCTGGGTTTGTGCCGCAAAGAGATAATAAGGAAAAAGACTTGTACAAGAATATTCATAGCTGTGCTCTTTGTGGTGGCAAAAAATTGGAAAATGAGGGGATGCCCTTCAATTGGAGAATGGTTGAACAAATTGTGGTATATGTTGGTGATGGAATACTATTGTGCTAAAAGGAATAATAAAGTGGAGGAATTCCATGGAGACTGGAACAACCTCCAGGAAGTGATGCAGAGTGAGAGGAGCAGAACCAGGAGAACATTGTACACAGAGACTGACACATTGTGGTACAAGAGAACGTAATGGACTTCTCCAGTAATGGCTTTACAATGTCCCTGAACAACCTGCAGCAATCTATGAGAAAAAAAAAACTATCCTCAAGCAGAGGACAAACTGAGGGAGTAAAAACACTGAGGAAAAGCAACTGCTTGACTACAGAGGTTGAGGGGACATGATCGAGGAGAGATGCTAAATGAGCACCCTAATGCAAATACCAACAGCAAGGAAATGGG
Source organism: Monodelphis domestica (assembly GCF_027887165.1). Classification (NCBI taxonomy): domain Eukaryota; kingdom Metazoa; phylum Chordata; class Mammalia; order Didelphimorphia; family Didelphidae; genus Monodelphis; species Monodelphis domestica. The sequence goes on from NC_077234.1 coordinate 217,296,926, forward strand.
TTCAGAGCAAGGACACATGTGATACCCAGTGGAATCAAGCTGGCTAGGGGAGGGTTGGCGGGAAAGGGGGAGGAAAAGAAAATGATCTCTGTTTCCAATGAATAATGTATGAAAATGACCAAATAAAATAATGTTTAAAAAAAGTGAATGTTAAAACTTGTTTTTTACATAAAAAGGAAACATTTTTTTAAAAAATACATTGACTATACAGTGAATTTTGAATATTTGTCTATTTGAAGCTCAGAGAATTCTCAATAACTGAGGAGGTTTAAACTAAAGTTAGATTAACAAGTGAGAAAAATAAAAGTTCAGTAAACTGGAAAAGGCTCTTCCAACTTTCTCCTCACTGTACTCAAATTCCATTCTTGATAAACTGATAGATAAAATATATCACTTCTTCCTTTCATCTTCTCCCTCTTCTCATACCATAAATAATATAGTTGATAGCGCATTAGCTCTGGTGTCAAAGGAGATAGGTTTAATCCCAGCCATGCTACTTACCAGTTGTGTGACCTTGAGAAAGTTGCTTAAGTTCCTTGGGTCCCAATTTTTCTATCTTTAAACTGAAGGAAGGTAAGTTAGATGGGCTCTGAAGTTTCCATCTTCCATAGACTAATGATCCTATAAAATAGGGTATGCCACTAACACTTCCTTTTCTTTCTAAAAAAGAACACAAGGCTCCTTACTATTAAAATTCTGCTCAACTCTCCTGTTTTATTGGAAGACTAGAAAGTTCTCAATCTAACTAGAATCAGAAAAAAGGTTATAGAAAACTTGTGTGTATTCACATGAGGCTGACACACATATTCCACGTCTGATAAAAATGAAAAAATCTATTCAACTGGCATTACAAGGAGGATCATAAAAAATAATGGTAACAAACTGGCAACAACTGCCCAATAGTTGTAAAAAAAGTAGCTGGCACTACCTTCCCATCAATGTGGATTTACGGAGCTGCAGTTCACGCATGATATAAAAGAAAACATGATTCTTTTAATCACATTGCATTAATTACGTTATAAACCCACATATACTAATCAGAATTGTTGGTCATGTATCTAATGGTATGAAATAAGTGGTTAATAATTTTCTTGAAGTTTTTAGCCTCATGTGGATCAAATAGGCCAGACAGTTAAAAAAAAAGAGAATGGAATTAATTTCCCTAGCCTGAGATATGGAATAGCCATGAAGCCTTAAGCACCTATTAGAAGACATTCTATGGGCATTTCTTTGATAAATGTATTCTTAGATCATCAAGTCATATGTCATCAAAATGGCAGACACCCCCTTTTTAAGGGGCAAAGGCTGCTTAAGATTGCTTGCTTTTTTCTTTAATAACACATCACTTTTTGCATTTAGATGCTCCAAGTTTGTAAAAAAATTAAAAAGTAAATTCAAAATGGGTGTACAAATGGGTCTTACCATGCATTCTACGTTAGGTAACTTCTGGAAAAAACTAAAAGTTTTTGCTTATTTCTTTATCTTACTTGAATGACAAGTTTATGAGTTTTGACATTAACTCAACTTTTTGTTTTTGTCCAAGTTCTTTTCTGAAAAGCCTCCCATATGTACCAGCATCATTATTAAAAGAAAAAAAATTCTTGGCCATTGGATTATGATCAAATTGTTCCTTGGGGCACAGAATAAGTTGAATTGCCATAGTCTATAGGCAAGGCTTTTATTATTCAAAACAATTTTTTAACTACTCCAGGGAATAAGATAATAAACTGATCTGCCACCACCATCAGCATGAGTACCTTTCTAAGAGGAATTATTTCTTTGTTTTTGTAATCCCAATACTAGCACTATGACTATATGACTATCAGAAAACTTAACCGCTTCCTGATTGATCCTCACAAACTGAAGCTATCCATGGTGAACTTTAAGGAAACAAAGATATAAATGTGTGGTTGCCAAAAGGGTTAACCTATTTTAAGCAAATCAGTTTTTCCCTCAGTCTAATGAACCTTCTTCTTTTGTATACATTAGGTAGCCTTCCCAACATAAAGCAGAAGCAAACAAATTTAGACATTTTAAAAGATACAAAGGTTTATTTAAACAAATCCAGAAATCAACAGGCATTATATAAATTAAACAAAAGTAACATTTCACTAGGGTTTATATACAAATCACAGTGATTTTTATTGTGCAATGAATTGACATGACTTTGGACCGTACTTTTACATACGATTGAGTACTAGCAACCAACAACATTAATGAGCCTAAAATGACCTTGCCTATTTCTCCTTTCAAACTAGTTATGAAGTGCACAAACCTGTGGCAAGTATTATTACCTATTGTTCATAAAGTAGTCAGGTTTGCCATAGAAAAGCGTAGAGTATGGAAAGTCTATATGTGAAAGGACAAAAAAAAAACAGAATCATATTACAGTTTTTGTTGTTAAGAAGAAAAATTATCCTCTAGCATATGGAAACTCTGCATTACCATTCTTCAGGACCACAAAACAATGGATCTGAATGGTAGTCATATCTTTTACTGCCCTTTAAGTCTTCAAATCCTGGTTTTTCCATTAACCATGAGTTTAGTGCCTAACTTTTCACTCAGTGATGTTTTGCAGAGGATGATCAAGTTAGTTAATGCTCAGTAAGTTACTTGCTGAGGTCATGGTGTTTTGAAAGTCTGTTTTCCATGAACAAATTTCCCATTAGTTTTCATTGTATGTACAATGCTAGTTTTATTCTAGAAACTTATGCTTGGTTGAAAATAAATAGAAATGACCAACCCTCAATAATATGTCTGCTCCTTGAGGGCAAAGCCTGTTTTGGTTTTGACTTTTGTACTCTGGGTGTCTAGGCATGAGGCCTGGCACACAGGAGGAGGAACCTATTAAGTCTAGGTGCTTAATCAATTCTTGAATGGGTGAATACTCTAAAAAATAAAGACATTTTGAATCTGCTTCAAAAATTCTTTTTATAATAGGTCCATTTTGTTCACCGTAAGATGAAGTAATAGTAAGATCCTTTGCATTGCTGTGGGGGAAGGAACATAATACATAGAAACTGTACAACATGTATAAAATGCATGATAGAGAAAGGAACCAATGGTAAAGAATGTTGAGACCCTACATTTTAAACCAAAATGAAGAAAAAGAGGATCTGTGTTTGGTGACTCCAAAACAAATGGTGGAAAATATAAAATACCCAATGAGCCAGCAGTCAGTCTGCAGAATGGAAAATCATCAAATCATATTGCCTTTTTTTCCCACTTCATTGTGTAGATACAACATTATGTTTCTAGCATCTGTCCTTAGTAATAAGGAAGTCTGTGTCTCTTGCTCTTCAGTTAACACCACGAGAAAGGCATAGAATCTTAAGACCCACCCCCATGCCATATACTTAAATGACAACTCATCCTCTCAAATATCTCACCTGATTAGGGTGATTTGAATTTTTTTAGTAGGATTTAAAATAATTTATCAAAAATATGTACAGTTTTGAGAAACAAAATATAAATAAGAATTGTACTGGAAATCATACAAAAAACCCAATTATACTTAATTTCATATGCATAGATCTAGAGCAAGGATATGTGTGTGTATATATATGCATACATATATATATTTATACATCACAGAAGTATGTATGTTTGCAAACATCTCATTACTTCTCTTGCTTCTGTTGACTTTGTGAGGTTGATACCATAAGTCAGAGTACATCCATTGCCAGCAATGGATATACTTATGCCTAAAACAAATCCAATTTCTGATGTGAAAGGATGGAAAATCTATCACTGCATATATAATGTAAAGTACATGTTAATGTTATTTCCTCCTTGGCTTAATTCATATGAATGAAGACAAAATGACAATTTTACCACTTGAAAGTGAAATTCTCAAATACACTCAATGTAGCAATTTATACATTTTATAAACAAGAAATTTTAGAGTACTCAAGATTCCAGAAAATACTGCAAACTCACAAATAGCAAGTAAAAAAACAAAATGGTACTTTTAATGGTGTACGACTGTGATATGTATGCCACATTTTAAATTTTGCAGTTATAACTGACCACATAAATACAAATGTCCAACTACACATACATATTCAACTATTTCCCTAGCTACTTTTAATGATTGTTCCAGGTTTATTATTTAAGTTACAACCAACCTTTGTGTAGCATCACACTATATGAAGTGAAAATTTATGGCCTATTAATGAATAGTTAACATGTGGCACTTAAATAAAATCTTGAAATGTGCTCGATTGTTCACTATGTACTTAATAACACCATCAAATGTCTTTGAATTTTCTTTTTAATATCCCACTTTTTTTCCTACTGAAGGCTGATTACATTTCTGCAAAAGAACAATGTAACCAATGTTAACACATCTGTATTTCCTGCATATTTATTCAGAAATAAGGCAAATATATTTCATGCTTTCTATACTGTTTCAATTTAAAATCAACATTTGATTTTGAAAGGTAAGAAAGTAGTAAACAAAAGAAGTACACACTAGCGCACCAAACTTATGTACAGTTTAAAGATGTTCTCAAAACAAGTTGTTCTGTATAAGATTTTTAAAAGGAAAAAGTTCCTAAGAATAAATGCAATTATAAATAGTCAGGTGGCACTAGATTTAGGTCATCACCTCTGGTAGCTCTAAGTTTTTATCTCAGTAAACTATGGCAGTCATTTTACTAATATTATCTTTTAATATAAGATCACATTTTACTTCAATAGCTGATCAATCTCTAGCAAACTTTGGCCTTGATCTTAATACCTAATATGATGGGAGGTAAAGATTAAGTTCTATACAATTCTAAGGGTGAAATGTATGTACTCTTTTAAAAGATATTTTAATTTTTTTTCTCATTGGGCTATTTGTTCTAAATAGAATTTTCCTAAGCATATCCCCAATTTTTGTTAATGTTTAATGGAATCTATAAATTAGATATGACTAAGGATGGGACAATGATTTGTTTTTTCATGGCATGTCAGGTTTCTCTGAAGATACTGGGAAATTGTCTTTGAAGTCAGTGCATTCTGAAATACACTAAATAATATCTTGACCAATGGGCTGAAACATGACAGGAAATATATATATATATATATTTTTTTTTTCTGAAATCCCACTATTAGAAACCAATTTCTTTGTCAGATAAGTATCACAATAAGAAACTATCAAAATCACTGGATCAGGATATATCTGAGACCCCACGGAAGATCCACAAAAAGTACATCTCTTCCAGGGTTCTCTCTTATAGAATGGTACCTGTGGATTTTTTTTTTTTTTTTGCATAACATACAAATCCAACAGGTTTCCTAAATAATGTCTTAAATGCACAATGAGTTAGGCACTTTGGGGGATGGCAAATTGAGAGGTATACTCTCGCTTTTCATTTATATGAGTATTATTTACTAAATTTCTTCACTGTTTAGAAACTAAACATTTGGTGGCTTAGGGGAAAAAACAATAATGCAATTGTTACTCAGAGAGTAGCCTGCTCACTTCCTGGATCTAGCTGACTATATAGAACTTATTCACATGAGTAATTACTCTGTTTTGCTACTTGACTCCGATTAATGCATGCTCATATTTAATTTAAATGTTGTGTTAAGTGTTTATGTGTCCACATACACAGAGCATATTTGTGTGTATATATGTATATTTGTATGTGTTTATATATATATTATACATATATGTATATAAAACATCCTTAGCACTGATTGATTCTTCATGGGAAGGCTTGTTGGGATTATTTCTTAGAGACATAATTAGACTACAAAACTGCTGTCAGATTAGTAACATGATTTTTTGCAAACTAGATTTATTTTTTACTTCTTTGATGGGGGTTTGGGGGGGGGGTATTTCAAGTCTTTTGAGACTTCCAGGAAATTCTAGAGCAGTAAGAGAGGGAAGAAGAGTGTAGGAGGAAGTGGGAATGCTTTAAAGTCAAATGAACTATAAGCAGAGGTCCACATGCTATTTCCCAGAAAATCTGCAAGCTCCTTCTTCCTGGGATGAATGCCTGTTTCAGTCCATATTTTGCAGTTCTGCCCTAAGTATCACCTTAACATCTGGCTACCATAAAATACACATTCAAAAAAGGAAAACTTTTTTTATTTATTCACATCATTGTGATGCCTAGGAGCTCAGATCTGCCCCCTAATAATACAAAAACAAAACAAAAAAAAAAACAAAACAAAACCCAAGTGATCTTTGAAAGAGGAACAGGCAGCAATTTGTGCATAATTGAATAGAAGTGTGATCTCTGTGTAATTTACATGGTACATTGGACATTTACATCCTGTCAGTTGTGCAGTTCTTCTCTTCTCCCTAAATTAAAGGGGAAAAAAATCTTGTGGCCAAAAACAATAGAGGCCAAGGTCTTGGGCACTATATTATGTGCCAGATTTAAACTTCAACTTTAAATAAGTAGAAGTCCCAGTACACAGCAGGGCACCATTGAGCATAATAGTATATGAAATATTTCCAAGACATTTTGTTTCCTGAACACTCATGAATCAATAGGGCTTTCATGAAATAAAGATGAAACCTGTAACCTCCTCCCCTTTCCTCTGGCTTTCAAGTACTATAGTTACAGACATAAAGCACTAGACATTTCAGTTACAAATCTTAACATAATTTCTTCTTTTTTACAAAGAACTATAAAATGTTTAAGATAATGAAAAACTTATTTATCTTTTAAGAGTTGTATCTCTCCAGAAAGAGACTTTTGAAAAAAAAATCTGAAAAAATAAAAATCATAGACTCTGCAAAGTACAAACATTTACATCTTTGCACAATCCCTGTGCTTAGGTGATTTTGTTTTCTTTATATACATAAATACTAATTTGTGCTTACAATGTCACAAGTTTAGTATAAACTTATAAAGTTAAGTCTATGAGATTAAGGAAAAGAAAAAATGGTTCTGGCATAGCAGAAAAGTAACTCTAAGATAAAGGATTAATACTTAAACAAACCAATTTAATAAAATAATCTATTGAAGAGTAGACTTTCTGTAGTAACAGCTGTTAAACTAATGCCAGATTTATACAGTTAAAATTAAACTTAGCCAGCCCTACAAATTCATTTTATATAAATATGTGCATATATGAACGTGGAAACTTCCTCATCCATGTGAAGGAATTTCTTCATGTTGGCAGGTGCCCAGTTCTTTTTCTCAAATGTGCTCAGACCACTCCAAATCTTCTTCCAGTTTCTGACATTTAATGGCACAAATATAAAGAATTTTTGTTAGTTTTCCAATCATTTGCTAATCTTTGAGCTCCTTTTTTCAAAGAAGTAACATGGAAAGGCAAATTGTTTCAGAATTACTTTCACAATTCCTATTAACATGAGAAAAAAAATCTAAAATCAGTGGTTAAGAGAACTAACAAACATGAAGGAAAAATTGAAAGTCTGAAAAAAGATAGGTTTTACAATTTGACATCACATGCTCAACTAGTCATCCACATAATTTGTACAAATAAATGAAATTTATCTCTTTGCTTTTTAGATGTTTCAATGTCTTCTCCTTTCTCACAATTCAAAAGAACTGATTGCAATTTTTAAAATCAAGTATAAAAGAGTATTTTGAATATTTTTTTCCTTTCTTCTTCCCCATCCTAACTCTCTCTAACTCTCCTTCTCCCACTGACACACAATGGAAATGTTTTAGAAAAGCAAGGGTAACAAGTAACTCAAAAATTTACTAACAATTCCCTAGAAACAGTAATTAAGATTTAATTCTAGGTTCCTTATTTGAGATGTGTCATGACAATGAATAAAGAGCTGGATATGGAGCCATAAAAAAGACCTGGGTTCAAGTTCTCCCTCTGACACATATCAGTGTAATCCCAAGTAAGTCACTTAAACTTTCAATGCTTAGGCAATTCTAAGAATTGTGGATTGTAACTTGTAAAGAAGATCTATGTTGGTAGAGGGAGTTGAGTACATCAATGAAATACAGATCTAATTCCTATCCCATGAGATATCTTTTTTCTTCTTAAGTAAAAAGGACCTGTTATTTATAAAATCTTAAACCATAAACATTTAACTCATTTGAAAATTTCAGAAAAGTAAAATCCCTGGGGTTGTTTAGGTTGAGACACTGGATATTACCTTTACTGAAATAATTTACATACAGTGGTATCCTTCTTGAATCATTTTAAACACAGAAAAATTCTAATTTACTAATTTAAAGGTATAGATCTACCACAGAAGGATGCTTTGACTTCCACTGAAAGTTTTTAAAAGAAACTCAAAACAGCTCATTCAGTTTATTTAAATTAATTATATACAAAAATTTATTACATATCCAACTTTCTAATACATCCAATGTATAGAATAAGATATACTGGTGTATCTGCATAATGAGGACAGTGTTTTTTTTAACAAATTATAAAAGGGTTCCTTCTCATACTGATAAGAGTTTATGGTACAAATATGCTGGGGTTAGTGCCAGGGATTTGTCAAATAGGCATTATTTTTGACTCATCAAATATGCATTATTCAAAAAGATAGCTCTGTATACTTCCATGACATATCTTTCTATATAAATGAGTATTAAAATGAAAAAAATCAACCTTGAATATTTCTAGACTTTTCCTGGCTCAAAATACATGAATAAAGTTGAATGGAGGTCAAAACAGTAAGCAGTTGAAGCAGGCAGAGAAAATGAAACAGTCAAAAGTAAACAGACTTAAAATATCTTGTGATTTCAATACTACCACTTCGCAGTTTACAAATTTTGTACCGCTCAATAAAAAACAAATACACAAAATCAAGTTATTCTTCATTTTAAGCCATAATGATCACAAATATTAAAATGCTGATATTTTATCAAATGATAACAATACACTATAAATATATCAGGAAGCGGAGGTAAGATCTTATTTTCCTACCATTTGTTCCATATTCTTTTGTTCAAATAGCATTGGTAAATTTGTTACAACAAATATTGTCAGTTTTGTAAAAATGGAGCAAATTGGAAAGTGGGTAATAACAGTGAATTCTCTTATTTGGTATATACTTTTCAAGATAATCTTAAAAGCTGTTGCAATAATACTCATTTAAAAGGTTAAAGATGTCACTTAATACAACAAACAAGGAGGTCACATTGCAGTATAGCTTAGGATATAGAAATATAACAGAAGACATTCCATTACTTGTGTTAATTTTTGAATAAGTTAAAGATAATTTCACAGGGGGGGTATTTACACATTACACAAGAGTAGAAATAATTGCACAGTAATCAATAACACAAGTCTTGGTAACTCTAAAATGAATCAGCATCATGCTGGAGAGTTTGCACATCAAAGTATTTATATAAATATATACATCTTACTCTCCTATTCAATGACTGCTTAGCTAAACTATTTACCAGGCAGGAAAGTAAAATTTTATCTCCTGGGTTTATGGTTTAAAATGTAAAAAGCTGCAAACATTTTTTAAGTATGGTAAATAAAGATATACCTTTCCATATGTGGTTCCCTGTACTCAGAAATTCTTAAAGATTTCTAAGTCTTTAGGAGGCACAGGTGGCATCTTGTTCCAGTCATCTTCAGGATAAGCTTCAAAATTAGATGTATCACCATCATTGGATACCTTCGGCACTATAGGAGGCTAAGAAAGCATGCCAAAGGAAGAGTTTTAGAAGAAAAGTAAACTTTATGATTTATAAGCAGGTATTATTATATTGTTTACTGATGCTGTTTTGGAAGAATGTGGAGTACTCTTCAATGCTTTGAGGACCTGTCCATATGGTTTCTCCTTCTACCAAAGCAGACTGTAATTCCTTAATGAATTAGTAAACAGTTTTCAAGATCTGTTGTGACTCAAAAACACATCATTCTATTGCCAGCTTGGAGAGGAGTTCTTCAGAAGTTTGCTAGGCAGGTATGCAGATATAAGATATATAATTTTGGCCCGTATTCTAGCAAAATGTATTAACACAACAAAGCAGGAACTATTTAATTTCTATCTTTGTGTGCCTAGGCCCTAGCACAGTGGCTTGCACATAGTAGGTGCTTAATAAATATTTTGTTTCACTGACCTGAAACCATTCCAGTTTGAAGAGAATATGATGTAAACAAAAAATAGATTGTTTTTAAAAAATGAAAAAATGAAAATGATAGTTTTATATTAGATTATGCCACAGATGCTATCAAATAGCTATAAGAAACAATGTTTACTAGAGCATTAAAAACTCAGATTAATTAAATGAGATTATAATGGAAAGAACCTTGGATTTGGTGAGGAGAGAGCTGAAGCCTATTGTTAGTAATTTGCCTTGAGCAGCTCTTATGAACTCTGCCTCTAGCAGGAAAATCTTCAACAAGTTCACTAAAAACTTCTTGGAGACAGAGAACATTAAAAGACAAAAAATGAATAATGACTATATTAAATTTAAAAGTTTTTTTTACAAGCAAAATTAATGTAACCAAGATTAAAGGGGAAACAACCAACTGGGACAATTTTTATAACAAATTTCTCTGGTGAAGGTCTCATTTTTCAAATATATAGAGGACTAAGTCAAATTTATAAGAGTACAAGTCATTCTCTAATTGACAACTGGTCAAAGGGTATGAATTAGCAGTTTTCAGATAAAGAAACTAAAACTACCATTAATCATTTGAAAAAAATGTTCTAAATTCCTCTTGATTAGAGAAATGCAAATTAACATAATTCATGCCTATCAGATTGTCTAATCTGACAATAAAGGAAAATGATAAATGTTGGAGGAAATGATTGGCCAATATGACAGTAAAGGAAAATGATAAATTTTGGAGGGGATGTGGTGCATTGTTGGTGGAGTTGTGAAGTGATCTAGCCATTGTGGAGGGCAATTTGGAATTGTGCCCAAAGGGTTATAAAACAATGCATACATTTTGATCCAGTAATACTACTACTAAGTCTCTATCCCAGAGATCAAAAGGGGTGAAGGACCTCCCTGTACAAAAATTATTTATAGTTGTTTTTTGAAGTGGCAAAGAATGGGAAGTTGAAGGGATGTTCATCAATTGAGGAATAGCTGCACAAATTGTGGCATATGGTGGTGATGGAGCACTTTTGTGCTATAAGAAATGAACAGCATCATTTCAAAAAGAACTGGAAAGATTTACATGAACTGAAGCAGGGTGAAATTAGCAGAACTGGTAGAACATTGTATATAGTAAAAGAAATACTGTGGAATGATCAAATGTGATAGATTTAGCTACCCTCAGCAATGCAATGATCCAGAACAATTCTGAGGGACTTATGACAAAGAATGCTAATAACTTCCAGAGAAAGAACTGCTGGAGTCAGAATACAGATCAAAGCATCTGATTTTCCACTTTTTTATTTGGGCTTTTTGTTTTGGGGTTTTGGTTTTATATGATTATTCACTTACAAAAATGAGTATGGAAATGTTTTACATGATAATACATATATGACTCATATCAAATTGTTTGCCAAAGGTAGTGGAATGTAGGGGAGGGAAGAAGGAAGACAATTGAATTTTATAACTTTAGAAAACTTACATGGAAGTTTAGAATTACATCTAATTATTAGTAAAAATAAAATATCTTTATAAAAATAAATAAAACTTCTTGGGTTCAAGTTTTAGTTTTTATTTTAATCTAGAAAGGACTTAGATAATTAAGAGTGATCATCTTTTAGACTATGATTTTAATTAAACAATCTATATATTTTCTTTAATCCTCTAAATTTAAGCTCACAAATTTACTGGAAGAAAAATATGGCAAAATACAGTTACAAAATGGAAGATTCTTTGTTATTTTACTCAAGTTTATCACTGTAATTCCTTAAGGTCAGAACAATATCTTCTCTTAAATGTGTGTGTTTACACACATATACATATACATGCATACATCTATATATGTGTATATATGTTCCTCAAATATCTCTGTTATACTGACATTAAATGAATATTAAAACATACATAGGTATGTACTGTACACAACTTTGTAATAGGGTTTCATGGAACTGTGGAAGTATGAACTCTTGAACTTCCAGCTGTGGCAAGGAAGTCTATGATAGAGATATCTCTTAGAAGCAAATCAAGTGGTGCATTTGAAGAACTGGTTATTAAAATTAGAGGTATGAGGCTATAATCAACCTATCTTAGTAACCTGAATTGGCTTAAAGATGAAGGTTGTGTTATTCAGGAGTGAAATTTTTACCTTTAGTTTTCTCTGGGGTACAGCATCCCAGTCCACAGACCTGAACCACCGGTGCTTTTTCACATCATCTGCTCCATTCTTCAAAAGAAGTAAAGAAGACATTAATGTAAAACTAATATCATGCCATCACTATGGTTAAGTAAATGGTGACATGGAACATATGAAGTTTATTTAATAAAGATTAGAATAGTAGGAAAAAATTTTAAATGAAAATTATTAAAGTCTATATATATGCTTTACAAACTATATTAGCTCTTCCTGTAGCTTCTGGTGGGAATGTGGAAAAGTCAGCATTTCGAATAAACTGAAATGGGTCTGTGCCTCCCCCAATTCAAACTGTTAGCCCATTATTGCATTCATTAACACAGCGAGTGAGTGGGTTTGTGAAGGAGAACTGAAAATTTTAAAGAAGCTATTTTCTTAAAACAATATGGTTCAACAGTTCACTAATGGAACATAGATCAAATGGTAAAATATTTGTTTCAGAAAAAAAATGATTTTTAAAAGTTCAATAAAGAACAATATAGTATTATATCTCTCACATTTCAGAGATTTTAACCCTCCACACACTATTTTATAAATTAGTTATAGGATTGTGATAGTCACTTTGTATTTTACTAGGTAAAAGAGTTTTGTCCCCATATCTTGCCCATGACTGCTCAAACAGAATGTTAGTTTGCAAAAGGGAAAAAATTAAAAGGGGCACTTGTATCTATAAACAGATGGGATGTTAGATAGGCCTAAACTCAAAGAAATTTTCATAACCTCAGAGCTATTAGAGATTTAAAAGGTAATAAACCCCTTTATTAGTTTAATATCAAAGCATTTGTATTAAGTAGGCATTAGTATTTACTTCCTTTCTCAAAAAAACAAAAAACTCTCCCAATCCTATATAGTTAGCATTAACAATAGCACATAGTACCAAGAAAAAAAATAAGGAAAAATTGATGAAAAATACTGAATAGCAGAGTAACCCATGCTCAATCACTTTTAACTTCAAACATTTTATGATATTTTATTCTACAAGACATACATAGACTTAGGCCTATAGCCCAGAATGTGGAAGAACAATTAGTAATGTTATGCTCTGTCCTCTATTCACACCGGAAAATAGGTATTTAGAGGTTTTTTTTTTACTCTTAAAACTCTATATTATAGTCTAATGATGAATACTCAACAAAAGATTATTAATTATATCTAGGCCTCAGTCACTACTTTCATTATTGAAATACTTTTAATTAAGGTATAAGATATGGTTAATAACAAACTTTTGGAAATGAAGCATAAAGAGAAATGTGAATTAGTAATAATTAATAATATGGTTTTTCTTTCAGCTTTTAGCATAAGAGATACTTTAGCTTTTCTCAGGATAAATTAGATTATGAGGAAATAAATAAATCAAAAACTTATAATGTATCTACTATGTGCTTAATACTATTATGAAAGAATTCCTGTTCTCAAGCAACTTCAATGAAGGGAAAAGCATATGTCAAAGTCAATAAAAGATAACTGGAGTATCTTGCACAGGGTGAGTGGTAAATAGATTCATAATGAACTAAATCTGCAACAAGTCAATCAAATATGATTAGCATTTAGGAAGAAAGTATTTCAAAGAGCCAAGGTATATTTTTACAAGTAAATAGATCTAAGCATATAGAGAAAATATATTACAAACTAAGGAGGATGGAATAACACATAAAAACATCAAGTATAATCGATACTTTTATCACAATGTGAATGTTTCAAAGTTTCTGCTTTCAAAGACAAAAAGTGTCTCAATAATGATATGAAGGATTTTTCTGAGAAATCTACAAAAATCTCTTCAAAAGATACTCTCTCTCTCTCTCTCTCTCTCTCTCTCTCTCTCTCTCTCTCTCTGTCTCTCTCTCTCTCACTCACACACACACACACACACACACACACACACACACAAATGGTAATTCTGCACCTGCATTGCCTGCATTTGCCAGTAAAACTAATTTTAAAACAATAGTTTAGCTTTTGTAGAATTCTAGAATCTTAAAGCTGAAGGCCACCTAAGAAGTCATTTCATATAGCAGGAGAGTGAATGTCCTCTACAAAATGTGCAAAGTGTAATCTAGCATCTATCTACTCAAAGATTTCCAGGGTAGGAGAATTCATTACATATTCATGAGATAGGACAAAATCTTTTCCATCAGAGTTGTAAGGGTTGGGAAGACTTTTTGTTGTTGTTTTTGTTTTCTGTCACTGGCAGGGAGCCAACACCTACCCCTCTGTAACGTCTTCATTTTTTGGTACTTGCTTTGCCCCTGGGGTCAAGCATAACAAGTCTAATTATTCTTCCACATGATAAGACTTCACATATTTAATTTAAATATAAATATTGTTCTTCCCCTCACCCCCAAGTCTTTTAAAGGCTAACCAACCTTTCTTTCAACTGATCCTTGTATAGCATGGTTTCCAGTCCCCTTCACCATTCTGGTCATCTTCTTCTGTACACATTCTAGCTTGTCAATGTCCTCCTTAAAACGTGAAACCCAGAACTGAACACAATAACTCAAGATGGGTCTGACCATGTGACTGTCCCTTCTGGATGTTATACTCTTATTAAGGTAGTTGATGAACTCATTAGCTCTCTGAACTACCACTTAATGATACAAAGCTTGCTCACCCAACAGCCTTTGCCCGTGAGTTGTGGGTCCACCTGTTTCTGTCCCTATCCTGTATAGCTAACAATTGATTTTTTGAGCTGAAGGGCAAGATTTTATGTTTAAACCTTTTAATTTCATTTGAACAATAGAGGTTGGCCCAAATCTTTTTTCAGATGTGCGACCAAATAATGTAATAGGAATGATAATGGATTAGTAATATTATATGTAAATACACATATGTGCATATATACACATGTATATCACTTTATTTAGAACTTCAGTTTTAAAAACATAAAAATTCATGCATTTCTATCTCAAGTAAAATTGTAACTTTAAAATGGCATACCTAAGAAATTGAAAATAATCTTTTCTGGACCGTTTTGTACATTTTTTTTTATGACTCACATTTCCAAAAATTTTGTAGTAGGGTCAGGAATGGAAATCACTTAAGACCAAAACATATCAAGTTTGAACTATTCAAATAGACCTTTCTATTTAGTTGACATTAAATAATAGGAGACCCAAGTTATTGTCATGCAGAATATTATTTAATGCATGAAAAATGGAATACTGACCTTCATGTTCCCCAGTCGTCTTGTCCTGTCTACAACAAGAAGTTTCTTAATAAGGTCTCTACATTACAAGAAGAAAAAAAAAAGTAATAGAATTGGCACTTTTATCTCTCCAAACAAATACAGCACATTTTAACACACAGACTCAGGATAAAAACTGGCACACAGTGGCAGAGGGTGTATTTGTTACTTTATGTATTTCTTTTAGAATAAAATTTTCTATTATTGGGAAATTCTTCTACAGGCCATAAGTAATTCTTTAATGACAGACTAAGATTACTCAGCCTAGGCTGAGGGAACAATAGTGATTTTTCACTTTGCAAAAAAGTAGATTTTGTATATGAAAATTAGAACTGTGAGTATGACTCTCAGATAACATAGTGAAATACCTCTTTTAGAGTATAAACATAATTGTCAAATCATTGTAAAATGGAAGACATCTGTTTTAAATAAAGCCTTCTACCCGCAGATATATTTATTTATAGGATTATCATTCAAAATACAACCCTCTCCATAGACTGAGAACATTTACCATAAAAACTTTCAAAGCAAAACAAAATCTAGGTCTGCATGTTCAATTATATGTTCCAGATTTACAAACAAATATTCTGAATAGTGTTAATGATACAGTTAGTATCGATAGGAGATGGTGGGCTAAATTTGCTAAACAATATTACAAAATGGTAAAGCATGAACTAGTAAAAGAATCAAGCTGCTATATGGATCCATAATGGCATTTCTTTCCAAAAGAGTTTCAATTAATCCACAAATTTGTGTAGAAGCAAGAAATAGTGGAAAGAGAAAGAGGCCTGATCATCAGTAAACCTGTTTTAAATGCTGTATAATATGTAGTTGTGTGACCTTGAATGAATAAATGAATGGAGAGATTGAAAATGTAGCTAGTAAGCGTGTACACTCTGCCAGATCCCAGATATCACAACCTCTCCCTCTGAACTTCATTTATCACAAATACAACATGCAGAAGCTAGTCTCGAATATCGCTAAGGTCTCTGTTAGTTCTAAATTTCTGTTATTCATAAATTAAGAAAAGTAATTTACAGTGTTATAGTTATTATTTATGTCTGGGGCTGGGGTGCTCCTAAGCTGCAGGCTATCTTGAAGACCAAAAAACTGATATCCTGACTCAAAAAAGGAATTCAAAATAGGACAAACTGGAGTACGTATGTTAAGAAGTTTAAGAAGTAAAGTTATCTCAATCATGCAGGCAAGAGCTCAACATTAAGTAAAAGGGTAGGTGATGGATGGATGGAGAAATTTTCTAATGCCTATGGAATTCATCATTTTTTTTGTTAAGATGTGAATTCAGAGATGACACAATTCTAAAATTTCAGTGCCCAAGTGTTCCTCATATGAACTACAACTTTCTTTGATAACATAAAAAAAAATAATAGTAGTTAATAATTAGTAAGGTCTGCCACTAGAATAGCAAAATACTTAACTCTGCAAGAGGCATGGAGAAATAAGACAAATTATGAAAACTATATAGTTGACATAAGTTTTGTCTACCAAAATACCATGTGTAAGAACAGGTCTGTTATTGTTTCTTTCTGCTCATTGTTTCTTTTTTTTTTTAACTCTTACCTTCTGTTTTGGAATCAATAGTGTGTATTAAGGCCACAGTGATTTTAAAGGCAGGGAGGGAGGGAGGAATTAATGTCTATGTTTAACTATTAATATGCCAAGCACTACCTTAAGTACTTTATAAATATTCTCATTTGATACTCCCAACAACATTATTCTCTCTTTTACAGTTGAGGAAATTGTGGCAAACAGAGATTAAGTGACTTGTTCAGGGTCACATAGCTCGTAAGTATCTGAGGCTAAATTTGAACTCAGGTCTTCCTGACTCCAGGCCCAGCACTTTATCTACTTAGCCATCGAGGTGCCAAGAATAATAATACATACCACACAATTTCCCAATTGATAAATGGGCAAAATATATGAACAATTTTTAGATGAAATCAAAGCCACATAAAGCCATATGAAAAAATGCTCCAAATCACTGCTGGTTAGAGAAATACACAAGGCAAAATGGCATATGCTGGAAGGGATGTGGAAAAATGGGGACACATATATTGTGCATGGAACTGTGAACTAATACAACCACTCTGGAGAGCACCCAGAGAATTATAAAAGTGTGTATATCCTACTCTGTTTCTGTGTGTGCTAGGTTTGTTTCCCAAGGAGATCAGGATTCAATAATTGAAGAATAACTTGTGAATGTTACTTCCAGAAAATGAACTGAAAAATGAAAACATGAAAGACATAATCTATCTATACATATCTGTCTCCTGGGTGATGCCTTATATGATGTGGTGAAGGAAGTGAGAAGCTGAGATACTTGTAAATAAATTATATAAATAAAATGATAATGATATTAATAATAATAACAATAACACCCAAATCCACATACTCTTTGGTCTTAAATGGTGCTAGATGCTAGGTAACATAAATTGATGAGTAGTTTGGCAGGTTTACATACATACATACATATATATATATATATATGTATATACACACATGTTATATATAGACATTAATATGTATATTAAAAATATATTAAGGATATAGCTTTTGAGGAAAAGCTAAAGGACTTGGAGATTACTCATTCTTCTCAGGCAGTAAAATTTTTAATGGGTTTTCAGTCTTATATTTTAACTATTGTATTTTTTTTAAAAATTCAATTGAGTAAAAAGATGTGGCTTCTAAAAATGGCCCTCTGAATATTATGCAACACTGGACAAATAATTATACTTTACTAAAGTTCACTTTCCACATATGTGAAAAGGAGTTAGAAGAGATAGTCTCAAAGGACTTTTCTAATTCTAAAACTTTATAACTTTATGAATATTGAATAGCTAATTATAGGTTGTTCTTTAGTAATTTTTCAGGCATTTCTGAATGCAGCTCATTTTACAGATAGAGGAAACTGAGGCAGCCAGGACTAAATGATTTGCCCAGAGTCACACAGCTAGTAAGTGTCTGAGGCTAGATTTTGAACTCAGAAAGATGAGTCTTCCTGACTCCATACCCAGCACTCTATCCCCTGCACCACCTAGCAAACATGAATATGCCTTCTATTTACATTAAAGCTAAGAAAAAAAAAAGTTTAAATGACAAAAGATATTTATATAATGGATTTATAAACATTATGAGACACAATAATACATTTCCAGTAGAATATGAAAAATGTGATTTTTCAAATTATATTATTCCTGGAAACGAGGATAAATCAAATGACCTCTTCATATGTTTTACAGATTAATGATTCAATGAAATATGAGATACTAGCAATAGAACATAATAGAAAATTTAAATTTCTGGTCTTGTCTCATCCCATGAAATTCAAAGCATATTTTCCAACAGAAAAATCTCAAGCATGTGTAAAAGCATATCCTTTCTGGTGCAAGTTTGCCAACATACACATTGGCTAAGACAGCATCTGTTCACCCATCAGCTAAGCATCTTTTTGCCTCAATCCAGTTGTCAGAAGAACCTGGAAGGAGCCAGAGGTGATCTGGTATCCATAAATTTAGTCATCAGGATGTTGTCTATTTTTAACTCATTCAAATACATCACATGTGTATGTGTGTATGTATAAAACTTTTAAAATAAATTCAACACATTGTATTCCTTGCTATTATCTATCTTCCATATATAAAACATTCCCCACAAAACATATGGAAGATCCTTTTACATAAAATGTAAAATAACTTCCCATATCATACTTTTTACTTTATCTTCAAAGCAAATACACGTTCTTTTTATTGCAAAGTAAGATTTCAGAAACAGCAATGACACTAAAAAAATTTTCTAGCAGGAAAGAGATTACTTTAAGAGAGATTGTAAAGCCTTTCCTTGTATCCCTAACTAATAGTATTACCTTACAATAGCTACATTCCCCCCCCACCCCATTTTTTATTGCTTTTTCCAGGACAAGGAATTTTTTTTCTTTTTTTTTTCCTTTTTCTTTTTTCTCCTTTTAAAAGTAAATCTCCATTAAAAGCTAAAGCCCTTGAAACATGACTTATTTGTTTCCAATGGAGCCCAGGGCCAGAGGAGTATGGAACAATCTTGCACAACCTCTGGAAAACACTTCTACCTGGTATGCAGATGGAGATCTTCACGCTCCAGGTCTGTCGGTTGAGAAACACTCACCCTCATGAAACTAACCATAACAATGCTGGAAGGAGTCCTTGAAAAGTGCAGAGTTTGTAAAGTTGTAAAGTCATCACAACCTGGCCCTAGCTCATGAAAAATATTTTTTCTTAAGTTAATTTCCAGAGGCCATTTCAAAAAAAAAAAATTCCCCTTAAGGGAGTGGAACAGGGGGTAGGGGATGGAAAGGGAAACCTTAGTTTTTCTACAGTTTAATTTAGTTTTACACCATTTTATGAATACCAATATGGCTAGACTACTATTAAACCTTTTAATTAACAAGAAATTGTCATTAATATACCGTACTATCTAAAAGTTAAATCTCTGGAAAAGTATAAATGTGTAACAGTGTGGAGGGCATGGAGGCTGAAAAAGGGAGGAAAGGAATTAGCACATCACTCTATTTTTAAAATTATTACAGATTTAATGAGTCCAACACTAGAGGTAGATATAACATATAACTACCATCCTAATTTTCCCACAAATACCAACATTTACTACAAAATGACTGTATCATGAGGATATTAAATGCAAATGTAATGTAAGTAGGTAAGTACTATTGAGTCTATCAACAATGTAGCCAGCGATACAACTGTTAAAAAAAATCCACTAATATTATACCAACACTTGTACTTGTTTCTTTGATGGCATAATACCTTTGTTTGGTAGACTTCAGGAAAAACTGAAGTGAAAAGAATAAAAGATGACAGATCATTAAATTGTTATACTTCATTAAACTGAATAATTGAAAACATTTCTTTTGTGTGGAAAAGATGAATTTCCAGATATTTCTGAATATAACACATGTGATACTGCAATATGGTATCCTGTTCTACATATGCTTTAACTGTGATTTTAATTAGAAGGCTCTTAAAATAAACAAGCCAATAACAAAGGAGCCAATTTACTTACTTTACATAGAGATCCAAATGCCTAGGGAAATCTATTTTGCCTGCAAGAATTTTTTGATAGATGCCAAATGGGTTGTCATCAAAAAATGGAGGAAACCTGTTTAAAAAAATAAATAACTATTTTTAGATTAGAAAAGAGAATGGAAAAATGACTATTTCATAGTGATTATTATTTTTGCCTGAAACAGCAAGGAAGTAATTTATTTCATAAATGCAATCTTTCATCACATACTGAAATCATCTCTATCTCAAGATATGCTTCAAATGGTTGTCTCTAGTTGGAAAAACATACAGAAAAGATAGCATTGAAAATTTGAAGAGTTTGATTCAATTTAACAAGCAATTTCTTAAGCACCAATGATATACTAGGTCTTCTGCTAAGGCACTGAGCATACTAAGGCATAAAATAAACAGTTCCTGCCCTCAAGGAGCTTATATTCTATTCAGGATAAAGAAAAAGTTCAAAAGATAGATTGGAATCAAAATTATGAATGCAGGAATTTCTATTTTATTTTAGAGGCCACTCTAGGGAGCCACTAAAGTTTACTTAACTTATTAAGATCTGGGCTTTTTGGAAAATAAATTAATTTGGCAGTTTTTAATTCAGGGCCTCATCATCTTTATTACAACAGCTTCCTAATTGATTTCTCTGCCTCAAGTCCCTCCTCACTCCAATCAATTCTCTATAGTGCTACCAAAGTAATTTTCTTTAATATTCTTTTATCTGACCATATGTCTCTCTTTCTCATTCACCTTCTAGGGTTACACTGCCTTTAGGAGAAAAAAAGTAAAAAAGAGTAAAACTCTTCTACAGAAAATGCTTACCTACTTGGTGGAGTCAAGATGGCAGCGTAAAAGCAGCAGAAGTTCAGACCTCTGAATACCCTTCCTTACAGATCACAAAACGAATGCTCCAAGGGAACTGAAAATCAAACCTAACAACAAGACAGAACCCTCCTGCTAGACTCAATTCAAAAGGTACACCCCTCAAAAGCCTGAATCCAAGAACACTCAGGTTTAAGGGGAAGGAAGAAGGAAGGTCCCAGGACCCCTCCCCCCCTATACCTAGAGCTCTAAGCCTTCAGTGGCAGCAGGAACCTCTGGGTGGGCAAAGGCGCTGGTCGGGAGGGAGTACCTTGCAGGCAGAGCTGTGCCAGGCTCAGAGTGTCGAACACAGGCAGCGGGGAAAGAGCTGGAGAGGGAGTGAAGAGCAGGCAGCCTGGTCACAGTGGCAGAGACCCTCCATATTGCTCCAGCCTTCCAGGAGGTTTTGGCCTCAGGACACATCCAACTCAACCCAGCTGAACATAATCCCATCAAAAGTCTTTAGAGGTCAGGGAAGCCCAAACTCAAACACCTCTCCCTCACAGATTGCTGGACTTTAATTTAATCCAGTCAAAAGCCTCCAGAGGACAGGGAAGCTCAAACTACAACACACCTACCCCACAGACTGCATGGAGAGATCTTCTGTCAAAGCTCCAAGAGGGGAGACTGACAGAAAACCCCAAAACCAAAAAAATGAGAGGAGTAAGAGCACAGAAAAATACAGGGAGCAAAGAAGGGGTAAATATGGGCAAATGACAGAAAAATAAAAAAGAAATTACAATAGACATCTTCTGTACAGGCAACGAGCAAAAAGCAAACAGAAAAGAGAGGGAGGGATCAGCAAACAATAAATCAGAAATCCCAGTGACTTGGATATAGGCCTTGGAAGAACTCAAAATGCAATTCAAAACACAATTAACAGAGGTTGAAGACAATTGGGAAAAGAACTTAAAAACTAAGATAAGTCATCTGGAAACAGAAAATAGTGTCTTAAAAGCCAAAATAAACCAGCTTGAAAATGAGGCAAAGGAGATGAAAGATGAGGCAAAGGAGATGAAAAATGAGGCAAAGAGGATGAAAGATGACCTCCAAAGAAAATCAGACCAGAAGGAGAAGGATGACCAAAAAGCCAGGGATGAAATCCAGTCTTTAAGAACCAGAATACAACAACTAGAATTAAGTGACTTCACAAGGCAGCAGAACACTATAAAACAAAACCAAAAGAATGAAAAAATTGAGGAAAATGTGAAGCATCTCATTCACAAAACAGACGATTTAGAAAATCGTTCGAGGAGAGACAATTTAAGAATCATTGGTCTACTAGTTGACCATGACAAAAGAAAAAGCCTGGACATAATACTACAGGAAATTATCCAAGAAAACTGCCCCAATACTCTAGAACAAGAGGGAAAAGTAGAGATGGAAAGAATCCACAGATCACTTCCTGTACTTAATTCCCAACTGACAGCACCCAGGAATGTTATACCCAAATTCAGGAAGTAACAGACCAAGAACTATCAGACCAAAAAAAAAAAGATAGTACAAGCAATTACAAGCATAATAAGTATGGTCATATAACATAATAGAAGTCCAAGAAATTGTAAAGAAAAGACCAGAATGAACAGATTATTTGATATCCAAGCAAAAAACTCAAGAGAACCATCAAAAGGTAATTAAAAAAGAGGGAAAAAAGAAAAACAAAACAAAACAACAACAAAAAGCAAGCAAAAAAAATTTAATAGACTCAATAAGTTAAAATGATATATATCCCTATAAGAAAAGAGGTCATTTGTAACTCTTAAAAACTGTTGTTATCACCTGGGTACCTAGAAGAATTACACTTAGAGGGAACAGTGACAAAACGTATAGGATGAAATAACAGGACATGAATAGGTAAATAGATATAAGTATGCATAAATAAATATACATGTATATATATATATATATATATATATATATACAACTAGAGCTAAAAAAAGAGGTTAATACTAAAAGAAATGGGAAAAGAAACAAAAGGGGGTAAATTTATATGTCACAAAGAAGCTCATGGCAGGAGGGGGAACATCAATACACGGGAAGGGTAAAGTGGCTGGAGACAGGAAATACTCAACTCTTACGAGCACGGAAATTGACCCAGAGAGGGAAGGACAATCCAATCCATTGGGGCAGAGAATAAATTCGCACCCTATAGGTGAGTAAAAGGGAAACAAATGGACTGGTGTGGAAGGAAGCAGTATAAGGGAAGGAGAAGGTAGGGGAGTAGTTTTAAAAAGACTACAAAGAAAATAAGGGGGGGAATAAGAAGGAGGGGGGGTAGAAAGGGAAGTAAAATAAAGGTGAGGACTGATTAAAAACAAACATTGGTGTAAAAGGAAATAGTGAAAGAAGAAAAGGCAGAACTAGGAATAGACATCAAAATGTTGGGAAATACACAGCTAGTAATCATAACTCTGAATGTGAATGAAATGAACTCACCCATAAAATGCAAGCAAATAGCAGAGTGGATTAGAATCAGAAACCCTACCATATGCTGTCTGCAAGAAACACACATGAGGAAGGTAGATTCACAAAGGGTGAAATTAAGAGGATGGAGCCAAATCTATTGGGCATCAACTGATAAAAAGAAGCAATCATGATATCTGACAAAGCCAAAGGAAAAATAAATCTAGTTAAAAGAGATAGGGAAGGTAATTACATCCTGATAAAAGGCAGTATAGACAATGAGGAAATATCAGTACTCAACATGTATGGACCAAATGGCATAGCATCCAGATTCCTAAAGGAGAAACTAGTGGAGTTCAATGATGAAATAGATAGAAAAACTATACTAGTGGGAGACCTGAATCTTCCTCTATCCAACTAGATAAATCAAACCAAACAATAAATAAGAAAGAGGTAAGAGAAGTGAATGAAATCTTAGAAAAATTAGAGTTAGTAGATATGTGGAGAAAAATAAATAGGGACAAAAAGGAATACACCTTCTTTTCAGCAGCACATGGTACATTCACAAAGACTGACCATGTATTAGGGCATAAACACATTGCAAACAAGTTCAAAAGAGCAGAAATAATAAATGCAACCTTCTAAGATCACAATGCAATGAAAATAATCATTATTAAGGGTACATGGAGAGGTAAATCAAAAATTAATTGGAAATTAAACGATACAATTCTCCAAAACTGGTTAGTCAAAGAACAAATCATAGAAAAAATTAATAATTTCATTCAAGAAAATGACAATGATGAAACATACTTTCAAAACCAATGGGATGCAGCCAAAGCAGTAGTCAGGGGGAAATTTATATCCTTGAGTTCATATATTAACAAATTAGAGAGAGCAGAGGTAAATGAATTGGGCATACAAATTAAAAAACTAGAAAGTAAACAAATTAAAAATCCTCAGACGAAGACTAAATTAGAGATCCTAAAAATCAAAGGAGAAATTAATAAAATTGAAAGTCAAATAACTATTGATTTAATAAATAAGATTAGAAGCTGGTACTTTGAAAAAACAAATAAAACAAAAATATAAATTGCCTAACTGAGGAAGAAATAGATTTACCTAAGCAACCACATATCAGAAAAAGAAACTGAACAAGCCGTCAAAAAACTCCCTAAGAAAAAGTTCCCAGGCCAAATAAATTCACAAATGCATTCTATCAAACATTCAAAGAACAATTAATCTCAATAGTATACAAACTATTTGACAGAATAAGCAAAGAAGGAGTTCTACCAAATTCTTTTTACGACACAAATATGGTACTGATTTCAAAACCAGGCAGGTCAAAAACAGAGGAAAAAAATTATAGACCAATCTCCCTAATGAATATAGATGCAAAAATCTTAAATAGGATACTAGCAAAAAGACTCCAGCAAGTGATCAGAAGGGTCATCCACCATGATCAAGTAGGATTTATACCAGGGATGCAGGGCTGGTTCAATATTAGGAAAACCATCCACATAATTGACCATATTAATAAGCAAACTGACAAAAATCACATGATTATCTCAATAGATACAGAAAATGCTCCCCCATTCCTAATGAAAACACTAGAAAGTGTAGGAATAGAAGGGCCTTTCCTAAAAATAATAAACAGTATATATCTAAGACCATCAGGAAACATCATCTGCAATGGGGATAAACTCGAAGCCTTCCCAATAAGATCAGGAGTGAAACAAGGATGCCCATTATCACCTCTATTATTTAACATTGTACTAGAAACACTAGCAGTAGCAATTAGAGAAGAAAAATAAATTGAATAAATTGAAAATTAAAATTGGCAATGAGGAGAACAAGCTATCACTCTTTGTGGATGATATGACGGTCTACTTAAAGAATCTTAGAGAATCAGCCAAAAAGTTAGTCGAAATAATCAACAACTTTAGTAAATTCACAGGATACAAAATAAACCCACATAAGTCATCAACATTTCTATATTATCTCCAACCAATATCAGCAGCAAGAATTAGAAAGAGAAATTCCATTTAAAATCATCCTAGACAATATAACATACTTAGGAATCTATCTGCTGAGACAAACACAGGAACTATATGAACACAACTACAAAACACTCTCCACACAATTAAAACTAGATCTAAACAATTGGAGAAACATTGATTGCTCATTGGTAGGACAAGCTAACATCATCATCATCATCATCATCATAAATAAAATAATAATTTTTGACAATCCTACCCCAAATTAATTAACTTATTTAGTGCCATAGCCTACCAAACTTTTTTTTTTACCAAACCTACCAAAAAACTTTTTTACTGAATTAGAAAAAAACATAACAAAGTTCATTTGGAAGAACAAAAGATCAAGGACATCCAGGGAAATCATGAAAAAAATGCAAAGGAAGGAGGACTTGCAGTCCCAGATCTCAAACTATACTCTAAAGCAGTGGTCATCAAAACAATTTAGTACTGGCTAAGAGACAGAAAGGAGGATCAGTGGAATAGACTAGGGGTAAATGACCTCAGCAAGACAGTCTATGATAAGCCCAAACATCCCAGTTTTGGGGATCAAAACCCACTATTTGATAAAAAAAAATTGCTGGGAAAATTGGAAGACAGTATGGGAGAAATTAGGTTTGGATCAACATCTCACTCCCTACACCAAGTTAACTCAGAATGGGTGAATGACCTGAATATAAAGAAGGAAACTATAAGCAAATTCGGTGAACACAGAATAGAGATATTTGTCAAATTTTGGGGAAAAGAAAAACTTTAAAACCAAGCAAGAGCTAGAAAAAAATCACAAAATGTAAAATCAATCATTTTGATTACATCAAATTAAAAAGGTTTTGTACAAAGAAAACGAATGCATCCAAAATTAGAAGGGAAGCAACAAATTGGGAAACAACCTTCATTATAAAAAAGTCTGAGAAAGGTCTAATTACTCAGATTTATAAAGAACTAAACCAATTGTACAAAAAAATCAAGCCATTCTCCAATTGAAAAATGGGCAAGGGACATGAATAGGCAATTTTCAGTTAAAGAAATCAAAACCATTAATAAGCACATGAAAAAGTGTTCTAAATCTCTTATAATCAAATAAATTCAAATCAAAACAACTCTGAGGTTTCACCTCACACCTAGGAGATTGGCTAACATGACAGTAAAGGAAAGTATGCTGGAGGGGATGTAGCAAAGTTGGGACATGAATGCATTGCTGGTGGAGTTGTGAATTGATCCAACCATTCTGGAGGGCAATTTGGAACTATGCCCAAAGGGCGATAAAAGACTGTCTGCCCTTTGATCCAGCCATAGCACTGCTGGGTATGTACCCCAAGGAGATAATTAGGAAAAAGACTTGTTCAAGATATTCATAACTGCGCTCTTTGTGGTGGCCAAAAATTGGAAAATGAGGGGATGCCCTTCAATTGGGGAATAGCTGAACAAATTATGGTATATGTTGGTGATGGATTACTATTTTGCTCAAAGGAATAATAAAGTGGAGGAATTACATGGGGACTGGAACCCCCTCCAGGAATTGATGCAGAGTGAGAGGAGCAGAACCAGGAAAACATTGTACACTGTGGTACAACCAAATGTAATGGATGTCTCCATTAGTGGCAATGCAATGACCCTGAACCACTTGGAGGAATCTAGGAGAAAAACCACTATCCACATTCAGAGGAAACACTGTGGGAGTAAAAACAAAGAAGAAAAACAACTGCTTTTATACATGGGTCGAGGGGATATGGTTGGGGGCTCTAAATGAACGTGCCAGTGCAAACAACATCATTGAAATAGGTTCTGATCAAGGACACAAATAATACCCAATGAAATTGTGCGTCAGCTGCAGGAAGAGTGGGTGGAGTAGAGGGAAATAAAGTGAGTATTGTAACCAAAAAAATTAAATTAAATTAAAATTTTTTAAAAAGTAAATAAAATAATAAAAAAAGAAAAAGAAAAAGAAATCATGCAATCAGGGAGGCTACGTAAAGGGATTTCGAAATAATCTAGATAAGAAGTGGTATGGGCATGAAATAAAAATGGTGACAGCAGATATGAAAGATGTGAAGGTATAACTGACAAGATGTAGCAACTGATTAGACATATTGAGTAAAGAAAAATAAATAGATGACTGAGGTTTCGAACCTGGGTAACAAAAAGGATTATGGTGCCTTTAACAGAAAAAAGAGATGCTGTGAAGAGGTCCAAATAGGAAATAAATTCTACTTTGTTTATGTTGAGTTTGATGGAAAGATCCTACCAACCTTGAGGCCATTTTTGATTTGAGCTAAGGAGTATAATTTTTAAATCTATCATTTTATACCATCACTATTTGTAAGAAATGCTGAAATAGTAATAGGTTTAATAGATAGTATTTATAAGAATGTACTAACTAAATGTAGCACTAAATGTACTAAACTAGGAGCATTTTAGGGCCTACTTAAAAAAAAAGATAATAGAATTTAAAGATGGAAGAGACTATAGAGATCATCCAGATCCAGGGCACTTAATTGTTGTATCATTATGAACCTCTTTCACATTCTGAGGAAATTTTTACCTTCATTTAGTCTCAGAATAATATTTTTTAGTTCAAGACCCAGATAAAGTCTAAAGGAATGGCTAAACAGACTGAAGTATATTAATATAAATGAGATGTTAGTGTAAGAATAAGTAATATAGAAGCAAGGAATGACTCACATGAACTGATACAAAATGAAATAATAAGAGCTAAAAACCAATATATAGTGACTATTATGCAGTGTAATTCAAAAGAACAATAATCACTGAACAATATAATGTGAATGTTGCAAATTAAAAAAAAAAATTTGACCAGTGAAAGAACAGATATGAAAAAAATACTTTATTCTACTTCCCTTCAGGGAAAGAGGAAAAGTTCACAGGTGTGAAACATTGAATATATTGTCAAATTTTTGGATGAATTAATCTATTTTGCTGGTTTTTTTCTTTTTTCCTTTAAAAAATTCTTAGTTATAAGGAATAAAAGTCTCTGAAAGTGGAGAAGGGAGAAATTTAGTTGACATAAAAACAAAAGAAAATATCAACAAAATTTTAAAAATCAAATTGTAAAATAAGGTTGGACTAGATGACCTTAAAAAGATCCCTTTCAGCTCTAATTCCATGATCCTAATAAAAATACATGTTTTTAAAAGAAAAAAATTCAACAGAATATCAGGCACATGGAACTTATATCCTTTACAAAGATTCATATAAAAGAGTTGGGAACCCCAGAGGAAAAGGGTTTGGCTTTATAAAGCTGGATGAATGTAGAGTACATAGAAACACATGTACAATTTCCCCACCTGCTAGACAGTTAGACCATGTTCCCTCCATGTTCAAGAAGGAGCCAGCGGTGTCGGCTCCTGTATCTTAGGGCAGGGACTTTGCATAGGAGAGCTCAAAAGGTCAGGCTCAGGAGCCATAGTACAGGCTCTATAGATGAAGATTAGGGTGACGTGTAAAGTAGGAAGGCTGCTACAACAACTTTCCTCACCTACAGATCTGAAGAAGCCAAAGGAAAGAATGGAGAGCAGGGAAGGGAGATTTCTGTGGCCATTTCAATCTGCACATAGTGGAGCATAATAAGCTAGGGATGCAGAAACGGAGAAAGTCTAAACTGTCAGATAAATTATGATCCGAGGTGAGTATTCAAAAGTGCCCACAAGGTGGCAGTCCTGTCCCATATAAACATTTCAATTACTCGCTACCATGAACTTATGTAAGTCCTACTGAGGAGAGTTCATGTGATAGCAGTTTTGTTTTGTTTTGTTTTGTTTTTTCATCTAAAGAAGGCAACTTTGATGATGATAATGCTTGACTCTTCATGGTCGCCTATAGGAAGCAACAAGCTTGTAGTGGAAGTGAGCATTAGGGTTGACCTAAATGGCAACTAAAGTCTCTGTGGCTCTTGATTCTATGATAGTTCCTTCTCTGTTATTGAATGAGAGTTGGGAAAAGGGAAGGAAACTTGGACCATCTTCAAGACATATATCATCTAATCAATTTAAAAGCATTTATTAAGCACCTTTGATGTATTAAGAACTAGAAGAGATAAATACATTAGAAAACAGGGATAAAACTATAAAAGTGAAAGTTCTTGCCTTTCAGTTCTTGTCCTTTAAAATGTTATCATATTTCTATTTAGGGGAAAGATGGCTGAACAGGGATTAAGGACCATATCTCATCTCTGATACTACCTATGCAATACCAGATGAGTCACATCTTTCATTCTCACTTTTCTCATCAGTACAATGGAGATAACACAGACCCCTTATCTCACCTTTATGAGAATCAAATAAGAATGCACATAAATCATTTTGCAAAAATAAAAGAGCACTGTCAGCCAAATACTATTATCATGGATAAGTAAGTGGCCTGGAAAGTATGTTTGGCATGGAATCATAAAGAATTTAATTCAAATCCTGTTTTAGATGCTTTAATAACTGTGTGACTGTGGGCAAATAACTCATATCTCAGTTTCCTGAACTGTACAATGGGGATAATAATAGCACCTAAATTCTTGGTAACAAGGAATAAATATGATATTTGTAAAGTTTTAAATACAGTGTCTGGAAAATTGTAGGCATTGTATAAATTCTAGTTATTATTATTTTACTATTATTGTTGTTGCTATTTTTTTCTCCCCCAAAGACTCTGGGAAGCCAAGGAAAATTAGAGAAAAGATGAAAAACTTAAAATCCTCATTAAGTTAGGGAGTCCTTACATCTTTTAATATCTCCCCCCCCCCCCAGAATATGTGGTATTTAGTTAATGACTCTACAGTGCAAACTGTTGCACAGAGGATTCTTAGCAAACAGAACACATTCTATAGTCTGCACTTGCTTTGTTTCAAACAATGAGTTAAACTCTAGGCATAGAAACTCTACTGAATCCAAATACAATAGTGACATGGAATATCATGATGCATAAAGCCACTTAGACTTCATTATTGGAGATGGAAGAGCAACCTCTACATCACTTCTAAGGTGTGATGTAGTGAGAAGGAAAAAGCGTGGACAGCGTAAAGGGTCGAGCTTGAAGTTTCCTGTCATCAGGTAGTGAATGGTTCATGCCCAGGAAACTAGAGCTGGCTAGCACAGTGGAGGCTCTCTCATAAAAATGTGTTGTTCCCAACAGTGCTGCTGCCCACACTGGGTTCCAAGGTCAGGAAGAGGCAAGGCTGGTGCCATGCTCATGTCACTGGAAAGAGGAAAGAACTATAAAGTAAAAAGGCAAGGGCTGAGAATAATAAACTTAAGATTTATAGAGGGCCTCTACAACCATGCTCCACTGAGAAAGAATCCTTAATGACAAAATTATCAAGAAGTGTGTGGGGAGATTCACAATTTTATTATTGTTGTTTTCAACTGGCAATTGAGATTGTGGAGGGAGACTGAAAATTTAGAAGAACAGAATTAAAATTGCAAAGATAAATTTCAAGATGATCTCCTGAAATAATTTTGTTAGTCTTATTATCAGTTTCATATTTCAGTTATCCACTAAGGGTTTTAGATAAGGATAACAACCCTCAGAGACAATGGGATTTGGCTAAGTAATTTATATAATAAAGGATTTAAGGAAGAGAAATAGTCTACAAAATAACTATTTCCACATTTATCTCCTCCATCCAGATATGTCAATTTGCTTAATAAAATAAGGCTAAAATTCCACGGTCAATAAGGATTGTTCTTTTGGCATTTGATAAAAGAATCAGTATCCTGGCCCCATCATTAAGCAGGCTAAATCACTTAGCCTCTTTGAGGTCTCAGCTTCCTCATGTTTAAAATTAAGAAGTTATTAGACTAGATATTCTCTAAAGTTCCTTCCAGCTCTAAATATATGTCTTGAGGGAGAATTCAGGGCTTTAAGAATGGGGGGGGGGGAGGGGAGCTAAAACAATATTAAAAATAGAAAATAATAAAATAAGGGATCTGGAAATAATTGGGATTTTTGTTTTTTTATTGTGGATGGAAGATAAACTTGGTAAGAAAATATAATTCAAGAAAAACATTATTTTTAAAAATATAAATGCATATGATACAAATAAAAGAAATTATTTCTTGTCCTTAACTTTTCAATGCATAAATGGCATAGTCTTCAATTAAAAAGAGGGGAGAGCTGAATTAGAATGATATTGAGTTAGTGAAATGATATTTTTTTCTAGTTTCATTATTTCCTTTTGCACATTAGTGACCAGAGTCTTATGTAATTAGCACCTCATAGGATAATTATATGCCGATTCAATCCTTTGGTATCTGTGAGGAATTTTTCCTAATGGTATTAGAATGAATATTTCCCTTTCCTATTTAGCAACCAAGCTAGGGCTGGTTTTATTTTGAATGCATTCACACATAATAATACATAGTGGAAACATAACCATTTAGGAAATAGGGCATTAAAATCTAGGAGAAAGTTTGTCATACCTCTAAGCAGTTATTGAGTATATTAACCAAAGTGCTCTTAGTAAGCAAGAGATTCCATGACACTATTATTGGAAAAATATTTTAGCAACAGTTGAACCAGGAGGTGGAAATTTTTTTATAGCAAAGGAAAGACTGGTAATCATGCCAGAAGGAATAACAATAGTCAACAAGTACTTATTGAGAAATAATACTATGCTGGATTCTTAAGAAATAACACCGTGAAATACTGGTATTTTTATTCAGAAAATTTAAATTTTCTATTTAAAATCATTTTACAAAAGCCAATGAAAAACAGGATCCATATACTGAATCTTGCTTTACAGACAACTTACCATTAAGGAATGTATTAAATTGAAAGATATTGGGATTAAATTCATTAGGGAAACAGTGAAATTAAGAAATAAAAGATTTTTAAAATCATATATAGTGGTAAAAGGAAGCAGAAGAGGACCTGTGCTAGAAGTAAGAACACGTAGACATAGAATGCTTGTTATCAGTATTATTTCCTTTAAATTTTAAATCTTGCCTAAAGTTCTTGATAGTATAGTAAAGGGGGAAAAACACAATCACAATTCAGTTATGGCTTAAGTTAGGTACAATTGTTCTTGTTAACTTGTTTCAATTGTGTCTGACTCCACATGACCCCATTTAGGATTTTCTTGGCACAGATACTAGAGAGGGTTGACATTTCCTTCACCAGACCATTTTCCAGATGAGGAAACTGAGGCATGCAGGGTGAAATGACTTGCCCAGGATCAAAAGCTAGTGTCTGAGGCCAGATTTGAACTCAGGAAAATGAGTCTTCCTGATGCAGGTCCAGCACTCGATCTACTGCCCAACCTAGCTGCCCTCTAGATATAATGACTTAATGATTTCTTATAACTGCATTTCAGTTAAGATATTCTGTCAAGATAGAATGATCTTTAATAGATTATTCTTGATAATCAGTACTAGTAAGAGGAAGAGGCTAAATAAGAATAAATGTAAATCCATTAGTTAACCCCACAGCTCCAATTAGAGATCTGTACTCAGTAGGTCCAACTACAGAACACTGAGCACCTCTGATTTTCAGGGTAACTTTACATCTGTCTTAACTGCTTCCTAATACTGAGATTTCATCATGGGGAAAGGTGTGATAGAAAGAACAGTGTATTTTTTTAAACCCTTACCTTCCTTCTTAGTATTAACACTATGAATGGTTCCAAGGCAGAACAACAGTAAGGACTAGGCAATGGGGGTTAAGTGACTTGCTCAGGGTCACACAACTAGGAAGTGTCCAAGGCCAGATTTGAACCCAGTACCTTCCATCTTTAGACCACGCTCTCAATCCGCTGAGCCACCTAGCAGCCCCAGAGCAATGTATTTGTAGACAGAAGACCATCCCAATTATTTGCCAGTATATAACCTTGGGCAAATCACTTAACATCTCTGAAGTAATTTCTAAATCTCTAAAGAAGGTAATTGGAATAGGAGACCTTATTATACCTCATAGTTCTAGGTCATAGTATCTCCTATGATAGATTGAGCCCCTTCTCCTAAAGGGACTATTCTTTAAGAAAAAAGGCATAACTTGCTAGGTGATGTACAGCCATTGAGCCATGTTAATAAAAATTCAAGAAGGTAAAATTCTGGGCTTTTAATAAACATGTGTTGTATGGTTTGTTTTTTAAACAAAAGAAAGGAGAGTAAAAGGTAAGATTTTTTTTGTTCATAAAATTTTTTTGCTGAATTAAAAAAAAAACCAACTTCTAGGTAAGAAATATTGTAAAATCATAGGGATGAATTATCTATAATTAACTTCTCTTATTAACCATACCAGAAGACAAAAATTTGGGGGCTCAATTTCTTCTCCTCTAAAATATTTAGTCTGCATTAGTTCTAAAATTCTAAGATCCTATAACCTAATTGAAAAAATCATGATCCAAAAGTACAAATTAATCTACAGAAAATGCTGCCACCTTGTGCTGAAAAATATTATTAAATATAGTATTTGGGCAAGATTATAAATGAAGAAAGGAAATCTACTTGTCATTTCATAGACAAAGAATATATTGACTAGCATCTTTTTTTGGGAGAATGCACTATTTTATTTTTTTACATGATTCTGTTGAAAAGTCCTACAGAAATTTCAAAGGACAAAAAGTGTCATGGATTTTTTTCTCCATTAATGATCATTTTGAGTTTTTGTCTTTCATAGAACTTTTCAGAAGGTATGGTATTTTATGAATTTCCCTACATAAAATACAAAAACTTAAAAGTTTCTTTGGGAAATTAGGAAGATAACATTTGAATGGTATAGTCATTTGACTGATATTTACCAGATACCATTAATGATTCCCAGAAAATGTAATAAATTGGATAACATAACAGAGTTAAAGCTGGAAAGGAACTAAAGACAATTATTTTAACCTTGCCACTTTATAAATGAGGAATTTGAGTCAGAGACTCAAATGACAGGGATACACAGATCATAAATGTCTAAGGCAGGATTTGAATTCTCCCAAGTTATTCTCATTTTACAGACCTTGGGCTTTAGAGAAATTTAGTATCTTGTCCACTGTCACATAGTCAACAGGTATTAAATGTGGGATTTGAATTCAAATCTCTCCTAATTTCAAGTCTAATAGTCTTTCTCCTACATGATAGAAAACCTGAAATGGGGATCTAGCTCCATGACTGTGACTGAGGACCAATACTGCTAAGCTCAGTTTCATTATTGGAAGGCTGACCATGGATGGGGGTGTGGGGATGAATTCACTTGAATTACTGAAGTGAATAGCCTTCATACTTTTGAAAACAGAAGTTATATGAGAAGCAATCTCTATGCTACAGTGGGTAAGGAATTGACCTCAGAGTTAAAAAAAAAATAACGGTTTAAATCCATTTCTGATATATATTAACTGTGTAAACCTATTTAACTTCTCAGGGCTCCAGCAATTCTCTTTATATATCAAATATCATGTATTTGATACGAGAAACAAGGAGAAAAATGTTTATAAATAGGTTAAATTTTAACCTGTAAAAGAAGCTCTTACCCAGAGAGCATCTCAAAGATCAGAATCCCCAAAGCCCACCAATCTACTGCTCTTCCATGACCTTTACTTTGTATGACTTCAGGAGCAAGGTATTCTGGTGTCCCACAGAGTGTCCATGTCCTGGAAGAAGAATAAACAACAAAGGAAGAAAAAAGAATTATCATTTTTTCCAATATATTTCTCAGTTCTAAAATTCCAAATATTCCAAATATGTAGCAAAGATCCTACATTTCTATGTAAATATCATTTGCCTGTTCAAAAATAAGAATCTTTACCTTTCTTATGGATTTTTCATATTAACAAATGCAAGAGTTAACAAGCCATAAACCTATTAATAGAGAAAAATATAAACAGAAAATGGCTGCTGATTCCTTATGACGGTGCCCCAGGCAAGGGAATTGTTAATTTTGAATTCATTGAATTAACCTATTTCTCAAGCAGCCTCAGTGAGTTATTCAGTGACTTCTTTAAAGGTAAATTCTGATACTTATGAACATGTTCCTTAACCAGTTCTATGCCTTGCTAATGTGTCAAAACCATCTGGTGTTAATCAACTTTAATGAGATTTTTTAAACACCCAATAAAAATTTGGCTTTAATGAACAAGTAATGCTCTTGTGCTACTGCTCAAATATTGGCGTTGACATTTTTACGGAAGTATTTTCTTTTATTTTTTAATATTTAATTTTATTTAATTAATTAATTTAGAATATTTTTTCTATGGTTACCAAATTCATGTTCTTTCCCTCCCCTTTCCCCAACCCCTCTCCTGTAGCTGATGCACAATTCCATTCCACTGGGTTTTACATGTGTCATTGAAAAAGATTCATTTTATGGAAGTATTTTCTGAGCTAAAGTTCATAATAATTTTATCTTTAGTTTATTGTGCTTCTTAGACTGGACACATTGCTTGATTCTTAAATTAAACTTTTGAACCACGAAGAAACAAGTGAGCAAAGTCTGATATAATTCCAAACTTTAGTGCCTCCTAGTAGCAGATTGAATGTAAGTATACTACCAATACTTGATTCTTGAGTCTTAAGAAAGGGTTAAAATGCTGCAAGTCATTTTAAAAACAAAAATTAAAACTAAAATGTCATGTACAATCTAAAATATTGTTTTTAACATTTCAGTTGTAAAGAAAATAATCCTACAGACTTCTTAATCTGATTTTTACAGTTTCTTTGACTTTCCAGGTGACCTTTTGGTAACCTCAAAATTTCATTTCTACATTAGACTTTGAACAATTTTATGCAAAATAGCTGAAATGAAGATGGATCTGAGATATCCATGTCTAGATTCTGAATAGTCATGCAATAACTTGTATGAATTCAATTGGACAGTTAAAATTATTTAAAAACTATAGAGTACATCTTTTCAGTCTGAAGATTTATTCTGTATCATAACTTGTAAAGAATTAGAATCAAAAAGTAGAAGGTACAGGGAGGGGCATATTGGGATCTATAAAAGAAGGAACTTTCACTGAGAGATGCTCCAAATAAAAGGGGATATCCAATTAACATTCTCTGTCACTGTTAAGTCTTTAAGCAAAAACTCTAGGGCTACTTGTAAGGCATGTGGAATAAACTTATTTTTGCATCAAGCAAGGGGCTAGATTATATCATCTCCTAGGGGAGATGAGAGTCAAGGAACAGAGAGAATGCAAGCAGAATCTTATGGTAGATTTCCACAGTGTGCTTCTCATTGTACAAAGACAAAGAAAAACAAATGATGTTAGTGGCAACTCACTCTACTGGCATTTCTGCCAGGGTATTTAAGAGTCATGACAGGAGACTAACTAGTATCTTTTAGATCACTGTACCCACAGATGAATAAACATAAAGTGAGAAACAGTGGTTCTCTTGTGCAAGGCAGAAGCACTCTAAAACAGTGTAAACAATGCTAGATTTCAAGTCAGTAGATTTGGAAATGAGTCTGAGCTGTGCCATTGTGTAACCTTGGCTAAATCACTTTTACCTAACTGGATTTCAATTTCCTCTGATGCAAAATTAGGGAATGGGATTAGAAGATCAGCTCTAAAACTATGACCTCATGAAAGAATGTTTGAGTTTGGGATTCTATCAAAGTATTAGGGCCTTTTCCAGAAACACACACAACTATCTGAGAAAGTGATCTAATAGCTATTGATTAGAATAAACTGAATGAGAAGTCCCATCTCAGAAGTAGCAAACTCAAATTGACCTCTAAAGGGTACATAAGAATCCTTGTGGCCACATACATGGAAAAAGACATATTAACATTGTTTTATTTAATTTATTAATTTGATTTGGCTGCATCCAGCTGTATGTGTCACACCTCTGTTTCACATAATCAACACCTATACCAGGTATTCTTGCTTTAGTAACAGAATGCTAATTTCATTATGTCTATTAAACCCTACAGATATGTAAAGAAGCTATGTATTTTACCACTTTAAAAATATAAACTTTATACTATAGGCTACAGAAATTCTATAAGAATATCACCAAGCCTACTTTTATTTATATAAATAGCTGAGAACATTTTATGATTTGCTCACTTCCATTTATCTAGGAAAAAAATAGTGGGAAGAAAGGTCTCAATCTATGTTCCTTAAAATAATTAAAGTTTATTTTCTCCTAAAAAATTATTTTTATCTTCACTTATTTCACATATATTTCCTCCTGCACAATTGACCTTTTCTATAGTAATAAAGGGAAAAAACAATAAAAATAAACTTTAAAAAATCTGATACTATATAGAACATTTAACACCAAGGATCCCAAGCCTCAGTAAAACGATGAGGGAGATATCTTCTCCTATTTTTCTTTGCTGGCTGGCTTGTTCTTTATAGTGCTGTAGCATTTATCTTTTTTTATTACATTTTGGTACTTGTTCTTACCATTTACTTTATCATAGTCCTGTATATTGCTTTCCTTAGCTATTTACTTTGTATTGTATCAACTCAAAAAAGTCCTTCCGTGACTCTATAGTCATCATCTCTGTAGCACAGTTAACACTCAGTTACATTCACGTAGCACAATGTGTGTACCCATTTCCCAATCAATGGGTAACTTTGTTTCTAGTTCTTTGTTACCACAGAAACTGATGCTATAAATATTTTGCTAAAATATAGATCTTTTCTTTTTGTCAATTACATCCTGGCAAACAATAAGCCTTGCAGTGGAATCTCCAAGTTAATAGAGTAGGAACAATTAATTTTTTTTTCTCTGCATAATTCCAAACTGTTTTCCAGAATGGTTAGGCCCAGTCACAACTATCATCCTTGCATTAGTGGATCTGTTTCCACAATCACTCTAGCACCGGCTCTTACAGTCTTTTGTAATTTGTCATTTTGTTGAGAATGAAGTAAAACTTCAAGGTTATTTTAATTATTAGTTATTTGGAGTGTTCTTTAATATGGTTGTTAATAATTTACAATTATGCTTTTAAGAATCATATTCATATCCTTTGACCACTTACATATAGAAAAATGCTTTTTGTTATTATATGTTAGTTGCCATTGTGACTTGAATATTAAGCCCTTGTATACTGATACAAAGATTCTTATCTCATCTGTAAGCTTTCCTTCTTGTCCTAGATGAGTTAATTTTGTTTGTGAATGTTTTTAAATTTCATGTAATAAGAACTATCTTTCATAATTGTCTCCATCCCTTGTGGAGTGAAATCGCCCACTATCTATAATTAATTAGTAATGTATTCAATGAGTAAATTCTTTTTTTAATTTTTAAAATTAATTTATTTTGTCAATTTAGAACATTGGTTAAAATAATCACATTATTTCCCTTCCTCCCCTCCACCCAACCTTCCTGCAGCCAACTCGCAATTTCACTGGGTATTACTTGTCCTTGATCAGAACCTATTTCTATTTCCATGTTGTTGATATTTGCATTAGGATGTTAATTTAGAGTCTACATTCCCAGCCATATCCCCTCGACCCATGTATTCAAGCAGTTGTTTTTCTTGTTTCTACTCCCACAGTGTTTCCTCTGAAAGTGAATAGTTGTTTTTCTCCTAGATTCCTCCAAGTTGTTCAGGGTCACTGCATTGCCACTAATGGAGAAGTCCATTACGTTCAATTGTACCACTGTGTCTCAGTCTCTGTGTACAATGTTCTGCTCCTTTCACTCTACATCAATTCCTGGAGGCCATTCCAGTTTCCATGGAATTTCTCCACTTTATTTATTATTCTTTTAAGCACAATAGTATTCCATCACCAACATACACCACAATTTGTTCAACCATTCCCCAATTGATGGGCATCCCCTCATTTTCCAATTTTTTGCCACCACAAAGAGCCCTGCTATGAATATTCGTGTACATGTCTTTATATTTATTATCTCTTTGGGGTATAAACCTAGCAGTACTATGGCTGGATCAAAGAGCACACAGTCTTTTAGTGTGTTTCGGCATAGTTCTAAATTGGCCTCCAGAAAGGTTGGATTAATTCACAACTCCATCAGCAATGCATTAATATCTGAACTTTTGCCACATCACCTCCAGCATTCATTACTTTCCTTTGTTGTCATGTTAGCCAATCTGCTAGGTGTGAAGTGATACCTCAAGAGTTGTTTTGAATTGGATTTCTCTGATTATAAGAGATTAGAACACATTTTCATGTGCTTAATAGTTTTTATTTCTTTAACTGAAAAATGCCAATTCATGTCATGGGCAACATTTATCAGTTGGAGAATGGCTTAATTTTTTGTACAATTGGTTTAGCTCTTTATAAATTTGAGTAATTAGACCTTTGTCAGAGGTTTTTGTAATGAAGATAGTTTCCCAATTTGTTGCTTCCCTTCTAATTTTGGATGCATTAGTTTTGTTTGTACAAAAACGTTGTAATTTGATGTAATCAAAATTATTGATTTTAGATTTTGTTACATTTTCTAGCTCTTGCTTAGTTTTAAAGTCTTTCCTTTCCCAAAAATGTGACATGTATACTATTCTGTGTTTGCCTAATTTGCTTATACTTTACATCTTTATATTCAGGTCATTTACCCACTCTGAGTTTGTCTTGGTGTAGGATATGAGATGTTGATTCAAACCTAATATCTCCCATAGAGTCTTCCAATTTTCCCAGCAGTTTATATCAAATAGTGGATGTGGGATCCAAAAGCTGGGATGTTTGGGCTTATCATAGACTGTCTTGCTGAGGACACCACAAGCCTATTCCAGTGATCCTCCTGTCTCTTTGCCAGTACCAAGTTGTTTTGATGACTATTTCTTTATAGTACAGTTTGAGATCTGGGACTGCAAATTCTCCTTCCTTTGCATTTTTTTCAGGATTTCCCTGGATATCCTTGATCTTTTGTTCTTCCAAATGAACTTTGTTATGGTTTTTTCTAATTCGGTAAAAAAGTTTTTTGGTAGTTCAATGGCTATGGCAAAAAATAAGTTAACTAATTTGGGCAAGATTGTCATTTTTATTAGGTTAGCTTGTCCTACCCATGAGCAATCAATGTTTTTCCAATTGTTTAGACCTAGTTTTAATTGTGTGGAGAGTGTTTTGTAGTTGTGTTCAAATCGTTACTGTGTGTGTCTCAGCAGATAGATTCCTAAGTATTTTATATTGTCTAGGGTGATTTTATTTATTTACTTTTGGGGTGATTTTAAATGGAATTTCTCTTTCTAATTCTTGCTGCTGACATTGGTTGGAGATATATAGAAATGCTGATGACTTATGTGGGTTTATTTTGTATCCTGTAACTTTGCTAAAGTTGTTGGTTATTTTGACTAGCTTTCTGGTGGATTCTTTAGGATTCTTTAATTAGACCATCATGTCATTCACAAAGAGTGATAGCTTGGTCTCCTCATTTCCAATTTTAATACTTTCAATTTTTTTTCTTCTCTAATTGATACTGCTAGTGCTTCCAGTACAATGTTAAATAATAAAGGCTATAATGGGCATCCTTGTTTCACTCCTGGTCTTATTGGGAAGGCTTCTACTTTATCTCCATTGCAGATGATGTTTGCTGATGATTTTAGATACTGTTTATTATTTTTAGGAAAGGCCCTCCTATTCCTTTACTTTCTAGTGTTTTCAATAGGAATGGGTGTTGTATTTTATCAAAGGCTTTTTCTGCATCTATTGAGATAATCATGTGACTTTTGTCAGTTTCCTTGTAAATATGGTCAATTATGAGGATAGTTTTCCTAATATTGAACCATCCTTGCATTCCTGGTATAAATCCTACCTGGTCATAGTGAATAACCCTTGTGATGACTTGCTGGAGTCTTTTTTGCTAGTATCCTATTTAAGATTTTTGCATCTATATTCATTAGGGAGATTGGTCTATAGTTTTTTTCCTCTGTTTTTGACCTCCCTGGTTTTGGGATCAGTATCATATTTGTGTCATAAAATGAATTTGGTAGAACTCCTTCTTTGCTTATCCTGTCAAATAATTTGTATAATATTGGGGTTAACTGTTCTTTGAATGTTTGATAGAATGCATTTGTGAATCCATCTGAACTTGGGGATTTTCTCTTAGTGAGTTTTTTGATGGCTTGTTTAATTTCTTTTTCTGATATGTGGTTGTTTAGGTAATCTATTTCTTCCTCTGTTAGTGTAGGCAATATATATTTTTCGTAAATATTCATCCATATCACCTAGATTGCCATACTTGTTGCCATATAATTGGGCATAATAATTTTTAATGATTGCCTTAAGTTCGTCTTCATTAGAGGTAAGGTTTGCCTTTTCATCTTGGATACTATGAATTTTGTTTTCTTCTTTCCTTTTTTTAATTATACTGACCAGTACTTTGTCTATTTTATTTGTTTTTTCAAAGCACCAGCTTCTAGTCTTATTTATTAAATCAATAGTTCTTTGACTTTCAATTTTATTGATTTCTCCTTTGATTTTTAGGATCTCTAACTTAGTCTTCATCTGAGGATTTTTAATTTGTTCACTTTCTAGTTTTTTAATTTGCATGCCCAATTCATTGACCTCTGCCCTTCTTAATTTGTTTATATATGAACTCAAGGTTATAAATTTCCCCCTGACTACTGCTTTAGCTGCATGCTATAGGTTTTAAAAGGATGTCACATCATTGTCATTTTCTTGAATGAAATTATTAATTTTTTCTATGATTTGTTCTTTGACTAACCAGTTTTGGAGAATTGTATTGTCAATTAATTTTTTATTTACCTCTCCATGTACCCTTAATGATGATTATTTTCATTGCATTGTGATCTTAGAAGGTTGCACTTATTATTTCTGCTCTTTTGGACTTGTTTGCAATGTGTTTATACCTTAATACATGGTCAATCTTTGTGAATGTACCATGTGCTGCTGAAAAGAGGGTATATTCCTTTTTGTCCCTATTTATTTTTCTCCACATGGGTACTAACTCTAATTTTTCTAAGATTTCATTCACTTCTCTTACCTCTTTCATATTTATTTTTTGGTTTGATTCATCTAGTTCAGATAGAAGAAGGTTCAGGTCTCCCACTAGTATAGTTTTTCTATCTATTTCATCATTGAACTCCACTAGTTTCTCCTTTAGGAATCTGGATGCCATGCCATTTGGTCCATACATGTTGAGTACTGATATTTCCTCATTGTCTATACTGCCTTTTATCAGAATGTAATAACCTTTCCTATCTCTTTTATCTAGATTTATTTTTCATTTGGCTTTGTCAGATATCATGATTGCTACTACTGCCTTCTTTTTATCAGTTGACGCCCAAAAGATTTGGCTCCATTCTCTTTCTTTCACCCTATGCGAATCTACCTTCCTCATGTTTGTTTCTTGTAGACAGCATATGGTAGGGTTTCAGATTCTAATCCACTCTGCTATTTGCTTGTGTTTTATGGGTGAGTTCATTCCATTCACATTCTGAGTTATGATTACCAGCTCTGTATTTCCCAGCTTTTTGATTTCTATTCCCGGGCCTGCCTTTTCTTCTTTCACTATTTCCTTCTACGTCAATGTTTGTTTTTAATCAGTCCCCCTCGTTCCCACCCTTATTTTCTTTCCCTTTCTACCCCCCCTCCCTTCTTAACGCCCCCCCTTATTTTCTTCGCAGTCTTTTTAAAACTATCCCCTCACCCCTCTCTCCCCCTTGTACTGCTTCCCTCCCCACCAGTCTGTTTGTTACCCTTCTACTTCCCTATAGAGCACAAATCAATTCTCTGCCCCAATGGATTAGATTGTTCTTCCCTCTTTGGATCAGTTTCAAAGCACTTAAGAGTTGATTATTTCCTATCTCCAACCTCTTTATCCTTCCAGTGTATTGATATTCTACCCCCTCCCACCATGAGCTTCTTTGTGACATATAAATTTACCTCCTTTTGTTTCTTTTTCCATTTCTTTTAGTATTAAACTCTTTATTTAGCTCTTATTGTATATATACACACATGTATATGTATTTATGCATACATACATCTATATACATATTTATGTCTTGTCATTTCTTCCTATACAATTTGTCACTGTTCCCTCTATATGTAATTCTTCCAGCTGCCCAGGTGATAACAATTTTTAAGAATTACCAATGACCTCTTTTCTTATAGGGATACATATCATTTTGACTTATTGGGTCTCAAAAAAAGAAAAAAAATTGTTTTGTTTTGTTTTCCCCTCCTTTTTAATTGCCTTTTGTTGATTCTTTGAGTTCTGTGCTTGGGCATCAAATTTTCTGTTCAGGTCTGTACTTTTCTTTACAAATGCTTGAAATTCTTCTATTTTGTTGAATGACCATACTTTCCCCTATAAGAATATAATCAGTTTTGTTGGGTAGTTAGTTGATTCTTGGTTGTAGACCTAGTTCCCTTGCTTTCTGGAATATCTTATTCCATCCCTTTCGGTTATTCAGTGTAGATACAGCCAGATCCTGTGTTATCCTCACTGTGGTTTCATGGTATCTGAATGACTTCTTGACAGCTTGTAACATTTTTTCCTTAGTCTGATAGTTCTTGAATTTGGCTTTAACATTCCTGGGGGTTGTCAGTTGGGGATTAAGTACAGGAGGTGATCTGTGGATTTTTTCAATCTCCACTTTTCCCTCCTGTTCTAGAGTATTGGGCCAGTTTTCTTGGATAATTTCCTGTAATATGATGTCCAGGCTTTTTCTTTTGTCATGGTCTTCTGATAGACTAATAATTCTTAAGTTGTCTCTCCTCGAACGATTTTCTAAATCTTATGTTTTGTGAATGAGTTGCTTCAAATTTTCCTCAATTTTTTCATTCTTTTGATTTTGTTTTATAGTTTCCTATTGCCTTGTGAAGTCACTTAATTCTAGTTGTTGTATTCTGGTTCAGGGATTTCATCCCTGGCTTTTTGGTCATCCTTCTCCTTCTGGTCTGATTTTCTTTGGAGGTCATCTTTCATCCTCTTTGCCTCATCTCTCATCTTCTTTGCCTCATCTTTCATCTCCTTTGCCTTATTTTCAAGCTGATTGATTTTGGCTTTTAAGACACTATTTTCTGTTTCCAGATGACTTATCTTAGTTTTTAAGTTCTTTTCCTAATTGTCTTCAACCTCTCTTAATTGTGTTTTGAATTGTATTTTGAGTTCTTCCAAAGCCTTTGTCTAATTGCTGGGTTTTCTGTTTCATTGCTTGGTGTTCCCTCCTCTACTGTTCCATTTGATCTTCGTC
Organism: Monodelphis domestica; assembly: GCF_027887165.1. Lineage (NCBI taxonomy): Eukaryota > Metazoa > Chordata > Mammalia > Didelphimorphia > Didelphidae > Monodelphis > Monodelphis domestica. The sequence goes on from NC_077234.1 coordinate 217,341,733, forward strand.
CATTGCCTGTATAGAAGCTGTCGATTGCAATTTCTTTTTTTCTCTTTCTGTTGTTTGCTCATATTTACCCCTTCTTGACTCCCTGCAGTTATCTGTGCTCTTGCTCCTCTCATTTTTTTTTGTTTTTATTTTGGGGTTTTCTGTCAGTCTCTCCTCTTGGAGCTTTGTCAGGAGATCTCTCAGTGCAGTCTGTGAGGGAGGGGTGTTATAGCTTGAGCTTCCCTGTCCTCTAGAGGCTTTGATTGGATTAAAGTCCAGCAGTTTGTGGTGGAGGGATGTTGGAGCTTGAGTTTCCCTGACCTCTGAACACTTTTGAAGGGATTAAGTCCAGCTGGGTTGGGCTGGATGTGTCCTGAGGTCAAATCCTCCTGGAAGGCTGGAGCAATATGGAGGGTCTCAGCTGCTGTGACCAGGCTGCCTGCTCTTCGTTCCCTCTCTAGCTCTTTCCCCGCTGCCTATGTTTGACACTCTGAGCCTGGCACAGCTCTGCCTGCAAGGTACTCCCTCCAGACCAGTGCCTTTGCCTGCCCAGAGGTTGCTGATGCCACTGGAGGCTTAGCACTCTAGATGGGAGAGGGGTCCTGGAACCTTCCTTCTTCTTTCCCCTTAAACCCAAGTATTCTTGAATTCAGGCTTTTGGAGGCCGTACATTTTTGAATTGAGTCTAGCAGGAGGGTTCCTTGGCTCTGTCTTGTTGGTAGGTTTGATTTTCAGTCCCCTAGGAGCATTTAGTTTTTAACTGGTAAGGAAGAGTTTTCAGAGGTCCGAACTTTTGCTGCCTCTATGCCGCCATCTTGGCTCTGCCCCCAGTGAGTAAATTCTTAAAAGGGCAAATGAAACATTCATTCCCGTGTAAAGCTATGTAGTTTTCTACCAGTTAGCAAAGCTACTAAAATAACCAAAGAATGTTTTATCATATGTGAACTTAATAAAGTCCACGAGAAATATTAAGGTAATTAGTTAATTTTATGTTTTCAAAAATAATCTTTTTTGCTGTTTTTGCTTTTCACACCAACCAATTTCTAATATTGACTTAATCTTCCTCTACTCCCTGCAACCTCTCTTATTAAAAAAAATTTTAAGCTGAAAAGAGATTATAATTTTTAAATCATTCATTACATTTGCCTAATTTGGGCTATAATTATTACTTCTTTACTTTTCACTTCATCCTAGTCACAACCTTCCTAATAACCATCTTATCTATCACTATAATTATATCACTTTGCTCACCACTATTATATATACGGATATATATGCAAATAAAGCTTGATATATGTATGATTTTAAGACTTCTATTAATTTGCTTTAGGCTACTAAACCTTTTTAATTCTTTACAACTTCCAACACTCTAAAGAAGAACTAACTCTTCACCATCCAATTCTATTTTATCCTATTCCATTCCATTTTATGCCCCATTACTTTCTTTCAAGTCTTCCTGAAATATCATCTAATGCACTCGATACACTCTCCTTTTATTTTTTTCTTTTTAAACCCTTACTTTGAATCTTAGAATCAACACCAAGTATCAGTTCCAAAAGAGAAGAGTAAAGGTTAGGTAATTTGGGTCAAGTAACTTGTCCAGGGTCACCCAACTAGGAAATATCTAAGACCAGATTTGAGCTCAGGACTTCTCTCCTCTCCAGACCTGGCTCTCTATCCATGGAGCCACTTTGTTGCCCCGACACTTTCTAAATTAAACAAAGAGCTACTTCTCTACTCTCAAATATTTAACAGCACAATTTGGCAAACTTAGTCCTTACATCTCCTTTAAGTAATGCTTTTAAGTTTAATGACAGATAGCATTACTGGATACAGATGAGAGTAAGGAAGACTGTTCTTCTGACTCTAACATATATACTGGCTGTGTGATCCTGAATAAGTGACAACCTCTTGGCATCTGAAACAACTCTATAACTGTGGAAGATGGGTTGCAGATATGCTCTGATGGAGAGAGTTGCTATAGTGAGAGATCTATAGTGGGTAGTCATAGAATGTTTCTCTTATGTAAGATAAAAGTGCTTTTTCTTTTGTGGGGAGTGTGCAGGGGGTGGGGGAGGGGAAGAATTAAGCACAATTTTAAATTTAGGTTTGGAAAAGCATTTGTTATTCCAAACATTCAGTATCCCTATATAGGCCTTTAAAAATGGGTTTGTAAGCTAATGACTTGTTTACCTAATGTGCACTGAACATTTTACATTCATACTGTACTGTTTTACGTTAATACTGCATGCTTTTCTATGTGAATTGAATAAAGGATGTCATAAGCAAAAAAAAAATTATGACCAAAAAAAAAAAAGAAATTATGACCAAAAACCCCAAAAAACCCAATTATTCCTATTTCAACAAGGCTGACACTCATGCCTGGAACTCCCTCCCTCTTCATAGTCAACTCCAGGTTTCCTTGGTCTTCTTCAAGTCTTAGCCTATGTTTCACCTTCCATGGGAAGTCTTTCCCAGTCCTCCTTAAACTTAGTGCCTTCCTTCTGAAATTACCTCCAGTTTATCCTATATTTTTACATCTTGTTTGAACACAGCTGCTTCCAAATAAGTAAACAAATAAATAACTCATGTGCATTGATGGAGAGAGTTTCCATATTTAGAATTCTCTAAATAGGTGAAGCTATAGGTATGGCCCCCTTCCCCTTCTCTCCAAATAACCATACTAATTTGGACTAACTGGGAAGGCCAATCTAACTTATTAAAAATCTTAAATATACAATATTTTAAAAGAAATGTGGCTTTGCCAATTTACAGTTCATTTGATAACAATGGGATATCTATCAATCAGAGAATGGCAGGAAAAAAGTGAGGGATATAAATGTAATGAAATTCTGTTGTACCATAAAAAATTGTCTCTTCCATTAAATTGTAGGCTCTTTGAGGGCAGAGACTGTCTTTTTGCTCTTATTGTATCCCCAGCTCTTGGCACAAAGTTTGACACATAGTAGGTGCTTAGTCAGTTTACTGAATTGAATTAAAATGATGAAAAAGATAGTTTCAAAGGATGCTGGGTAGTATGAATTGATACAGAATAATATGAACAGAACCAGGAAAAAAAATACATACATAGTAACAACATTGGGAAGACATCCAGCACTGAAAGACTTGATAAACTGGATCAATTCAGTGACTCTATCCATGGCCTCAGGAAGACACAGTTCAGAGCTTCAGACCTTAGATATTTTTGCTTTAAGATCAAAAGGTTGTTTGGGGATCCAAAAAATGGTTCCAGATTAATATTCATTTCACACAGCTTTTTATTGGGGAGGTGTCAAAAGGAAAGAGTAAAAAGGAGCTTTGCAACAGAGAAGCCAACAACAACAAAAAAAAATGCCTCTTGAAATATTTCCAAAAATGTATAGAGAACAGTGGGAAGTTCTGAGAGAAATACATATAAGCAGGGCAGTTTTGAAATTAAAATGTAGAATTTATGATATGCTCTTTTTAAAAAGTAGTGTATGAAGTAGATTCATGGATTCCCTTTTCATCCTCTTTTTTGGGTTTGTCATATATATATATATATATGTATATGTATATGTATATAAATGTCTTTTGGTGATATTTAAGTTCAAAATAAAATTTTTTAAATTAAAAAACAAAACACAACATAGTGGTATCCATGTCTCTCCCAGAAGCCTGCGAGATCTTTGAGAACATGGACTGTCTTTTGCCTTTCTTTGTATGTTCGTTCCTTAGCATAGTGTTTGGCACACAGTTAATAATAAATGCTTGATTTGTAGAACAACCCTGTGAAGTACACAGTACAAGTACTATTATCACCATATGAAGAAACATGCTCTGAGTGGTTGTGACTTGCCTGTGGTTACATAGCTAATAAATGACTAAGTCAGGATTCAAAACCAGTTCTTCTCCAAGTCTAGCACACTATTAACTATTCAACCCTGAGATTATCTTGAGTCCTTGGACCTATATACAACATTCACTTCCATTTATGCCTGTACTGTCTTTGTATTTCCCACAAAGAACGTAGGCACCTTGATGTCAGGGATTTTTTGTATGTGTATCGGAAATGCAGAAGTCTGAAATCTAATAAATATTTGACTAAATGTGTTCTATAACAATGTTTAATCCTTCCTCTGCAGAAAGCCACATCTAATTATGATAATCAGAAAATTAGATGGAAGTAAAAACATAATTTTACTATACTTCAGTCTCTTCAGGGCATTTCTTCCTTTAAATGAATTGCTCCATCATATCTGGAATGATTCACTGAGGATACTGTTTTCCAATGAATCAGAGGGGAAATACACAGAGACTGATACACTCGTACAATCGAACGTAATGGACTTCTCCATTAAAGGCAATGCAATGTCCCTGAACAATCTGCCGGGATCTATGAGAAAAAACACTACCCTCAAGCAGAGGACAAACTGTGAGAGTAAAAACACAGAGAAAAGGCAACTGCTTGACTACAGGGGTTGAGAGGACATGATTGAGGAGAGACTCTAAATGAACACCCTAATGCAAATACCAACGACAAGGAAATGTGTTCGGAGCAAGGACACATGTGATACCCAGTGGAATGGCGCGTTGGCTAGGGGAAGCGTGGCAGGAAGGAAAATAAAATGATCTCTGTTTCCAATGAATAATGTATGAAAATGACCAAATAAAATAATGTTTAAAAAAATTTTTTTAATATGTGAAATGATTTCCCCCCCTAACCTCACCTCACCATCAGCATGAAACAATCTGATCAATTTCTCTCATCAGGCTACAAAAATAGGTTGGGTTCCTTCATCTTTGTTAAGGATAAAAGAATTGAGAGCAGGGCTGGCCAGCCATTATAAATTCCCTGACCTTTTTGAAATATTAAGGGAAGTCAGCAAACCCTGGAAGCCATTATGGAATTACACATTCAATTTTGCACACATTCAGATTGTGGAAAGAGTCCCAATTTAAGATGTCTTAACAGGTCAATTAATAAATTAATTTAAAATTGAGAGAAAAATAAATGAATCGCTCCAAATGCTTGACTCACATTCGCTAAAGCATTGATAAAATTCTATTTGTCTCTGACATATGACTATAAAAGATCCGTGAGGAATTAACCCCATATTCACATTTATTGGATAGAATGTCAGACAGGGAATCTTAGGACCTGAGATCGAGCCAAAAGATGTCTTCTATTTACAAGTGAGCAGTCCTGAGAAAAATATTAGCCTCTCTCTGACTCACTTTAGCATCCTAAAAAATGAGCATAAACCCCTTTTCCTTGCTGACAGAAGAGATGTAAAGTTAAAAGCTATTAAAAAAAAAAAGCTAAAGGGTTTAGGAAAGATCATCCCTTGTAAATATGAAATGTTACTATTGTCAGGTTGACAAATTTTTACCTTACAACTGCCATGGACAAAGGAATCTTAGGTAAGCTCACAATTTAGCTGGGAAGACAAAATAGGTCATCTAAAAATAATTAGGTGTCAACTGTGTGATAAAACAATGCATTGTTGTCTCTTAATTAAGAAGGAGTGAATCAGCATGGTCAGGACAAATGCTTTAGAGCTAAAAAAGACCTTCGGCCATCTAGTCTAACCCCATAATTTTAGCGGAGGTTCTTCAAGGAATAAATCAAGTTAAATTGAACTAACTTGCTCCTCCTCTAAGTTGCCCTACAAGTTAGTGGAAGAATTTGAACTAAAGTCAAGGTCCCCTAACTCTGATTATTCATCGCCTCCCCAAAGAATTGATAATAAAAGACCTAAAGTCAAGGAGATCAGAGAAGCAACTACTACAATAATAATCCGGACAATGGTAGAGATGGGACCTTTAGTGTTCTGCATGAATTACGGAGGCCTCCTCTGACTGAATCACAGGGTGTAGGATGGGGATTAGTGAATAACAAGGCTAGAAAAGATAGATTGGGGCCAGGTTGTTCAAGGTTTAAAAGTTAAACAGAGTATTTAATCTTATCATAAAGGAAATAAGAAGCACTAGAGCTGACCAAGTAGGGGAGTCACATAGTCAGAGCTGCCAATAGACAAGGAATAAAGAAAGTTATGAAGGTAAAATGGACAGTTTTTATTACATAAAATTGATATTTTTTACACAAACAAAAAGGGTCCAATAAAAATTAGAAGAATAGTAAAAAGGAGAAAAAAAAATTTTAGTAACTCTGATAAAAGAGATCTTATATTCACTATATCTACAGAACTAATTTTGATATTTGAGAACAGCCAATCCCCAATAGACAATGAACCAAATCATACAAAAAAGCTCTCAAGAAATCTAAGCTATCAACAGATATTTGGAAAAATAAAACTTCAAATTTCTAATAATGAGAGAAATGCAAATTAAAATAACTGAGATTTGACCACAAATGATCCAAAATGTGAAAAAAAGTGGAAAAGAACAATCTTTGGAAGACTATGGGAAAGTATGTGAATTGATTCTGCCTCAAAAATAGTTTCAAACTATACCCCAAAAGATACTAAATTGAGCAAAAACCCTTTGACCCTGCAGGCAATGCAATGACAAGGCCTCTACCTCTAAGAAATCAGATAAAGGAGAAAATGACCCACATGTATAAAAATATTTGCAACAGATCTTTTTTAAAGTGGCAAAAAATTGGAAACTAAAAGGATATATATCCATTAATTGGAGAATGATTGAGCAAATTATGATATCTAAATCTAATGAAATATTATTGTGCCTTATGATATAATGAAATTATTATTTTAGCCATACTTAGAAAAACAATTTATGCAATAATACAGAAGAAAAATAGAGAAAGCTTAAAAAACTTTAATCAAGAGGTCTAGTTAAGAAACACACTTTAGACTACCATGATGGTGAGGTGAGGAGAATCAACTCAATGTTCAGAATGAGATTATACAAATTAAAATAACTCAGATTCTACCACAGATTCGTAACATGGGTAAAAAAAAAGGTAGAAAGAGACAATTATTGGAAGACTATAGGAAAGTATTTGAATTGATCAAATGTTAATTAATTTAACTTATAAATTAGATTAACATACTGCACATAAAGCAGTTGAAATGTTCTATGTGTGGCTGATAGACTAATATGATTCAAACAGTTATAAAAATATTTTCCCTTTCTTGACTTCAGAAAGCAGTCCCCCCTCCCCTGATTCTCCCAATACTATTTGTTATCTGTCACCTTTTTTGGCACCTCATCCTCCTTGAGGCATTACAAAGCTTCTGTCCTTTGCCACTTTCTTTTGTCTTTTGTCTGGCAACCTTTTTTTTTTTTTGGCAATTCACTCCTATAGCTTTGGTCATTACAACTGCACATATAACACCAAAATCTACATCTCTAGATCTGACCTCTCTTGAAAGTGCAAGATCCAAAAATCATTGCAAACAAGTGCAAAAGTACAGAAATAATAATTGCAACCTTCTCAGACCACAATGCAACAAAAATAATAATTAGTAAGAAACTTACATATAATAATAAGTAGTAACTTAAAAAATATAAATTGCCTAGACTAAAAGAAGAAGAAATAAATTACCTAAACGACACCATATCAGAAAAAGAAATTGAACAAGCCTTCAAAGAACTCCCTAAGAAAAAATCCCCAGGTCCAGACGGATTCACTATGAATACTATCAAACATTCAAAGAACAGCTAACCCCAATACTATACAAACTATTTGACAAAATAAGCCAAGAAGGGGTTCTAACAAATTCTTTTTACGACACAAACATGGTACTAATCCCAAAGCCAGGCAGGTTAAAAACAGAAAGAAAACTATAGGGCAATCTCCCTAATGAATATAGATGCAAAAATCTTAAATAGGACACTAGCAAAAAGACTCCAGCAAGTCATCACAAGGGTTATTCACTACGATAAGATAGGATTCATACCAGGAATGCAAGGATGGTTCAATATTAGGAAAACCATCCACATAATTGACCATATTAAGAAGCAAACCAACAAAAATCACATGATTATCTCAATAGATGCAGAAAAAGCTTTTGACAAAATACAACACCCATTCCTATTGAAAACACTAGAAAGTATAGGAATAGAAGGGCCTTTCCTAAAAATAATAAACAGTATATACCTAAAACCATCAGCAAACATCATCTGCAATGGGGAAAAACTCAAAGCCTTCCCAATAAGATCAGGAGTCAAACAATTATCACCTTTATTATTTAATATTGTACTAGAAGCACTAGCAGTGGCAATTATAGAAGAAAAAGAAATTGAAGGTATTAAAATTGGCAATGAGGAGACCAAGCTGTCACTCTTTGCAGATGATATGATGATTTACTTAAAGAATCCTAGGGAATCAACCAAAAAGCTAATCAAAATAATCAACAACTTTAGCAAAGTTGCAGGATACAAAATAAACCCACATAAGTCATCAGCATTTCTATATATCTCAAACTCAGTTCAGCAGCAAGAATTAGAAAGAGAAATTCCATTTAAATTCACCCGAGACAATATAAAATACTTAGGAAAATATCTGCCGAGACAAAAACAGGAACTATATGAACACAACTACGAAGCACTCTCCACACAATTAAAACTAGATATAAACAATTGGAAAAGCATTGATTGCTCATGGGTGGGACAAGCTAACATAATAAAAATGACCATCCTACCCAAACTTATATATCTATTTAGTGCCATACCCATTGAACTACCAAAAAACTACTTTACTGAATTAGAGAAAACCATAACAAAGTTCATTTGGAAGAATAAAGGATCAAGGATATACAGGGAAACAATGGAAAAAAAATACAAAGGAAGGTGGCCTTGCAGTCCCAGATCTCAAGCTATATTACAAAGCGGCGGTCATCAAAACAATTTGGTACTGGCTAAGAGATAGAAAGGAGGATCAGTGGAATAGACTTGGGGTAAATGACCTCAGTAAGACAGTCTTTGACAAACCCAAAGACCCCAGCTTTTGGGACAAAAATCCAGTATTTGATAAAAACTACTGGGAAAATTGGAAGACAATGTGGGAGAGATTAGGTTTGGATCAATACCTCACACCCTACCAAAAAACTAGATAAAATCAGAATGGGCGAATGACTTGAATATAAAGAAGGAAACTATAAGTAAATTAGGTGAACACAGAATAGTATACATGTCAGACCTTTGGGAAGGGGAAGATTTTAAAACCAAGCAAGAATTAGAAAGAGTCACAAAATGCAAAATAAATAATTTTGGCTACATCAAATTAAAAAGTTTTTGTACAAACAAAACCAATGTAACTAAAATTAGAAGGAAAACAACAAATTGGGAAACAATCTTCATAACAAAAACCTCTGACAAAGGTCTAATTACTCAAATCTATAAAGAGCTAAACCAGCTGTACAAAAAATCAAGCCATTCTCCAATTGAAAAATGGGCAAGGGACATGAATAGGCAATTTTCAGTTAAAGAAATCAAAACCATTAATAAGCACATGAAAAAGTGTTCTAAATCTCTTATAATCAAATAAATTCAAATCAAAACAACTCTGAGGTATCACCTCACACCTAGCAGATTGTTCAACATGACAGCAAAGGAAAGTAATGAATGCTGGAGGGGGTGTGGCAAAGTAGGGACATTAATGCATTGCTGGTGGAGTTGTGAACTGATCCACCCATTCTGGAGGGCAATTTGGAACTATGCCCAAAGGGCAATAAAAGACTGTCTGCCCTTTGATCCAGCCATAGCACTGCTGGGTTTGTACCCCAAAGAGACAATAAGGAAAAAGACTTGTACAAAAATATTCATAACTGCACTCTTTGTGGTGGCCAAAAATTGGAAAATGAGGGGATGCCCTTCAATTGGAGAATGGCTGAACAAATTGTGGTATATGTTGGTGATGGAATACTATTGTGCTAAAAGGAATAATAAAGTGGAGGAATTCCATGGAGACTGGAACAACCTCCAGGAAGTGATGCAGAGTGAGAGGAGCAGAACCAGGAGAACATTGTACACAGAGACTGACACATTGTGGTACAAGAGAACATAATGGACTTCTCCAGTAATGGCTTTACAATGTCCCTGAACAACCTGCAAACAACTATCCTCAAGCAGAGGACAACCTGAGGGAGTAAAAACACTGAGGAAAAGCAACTGCTTGACTACAGAGGTTGAGGGGACATGATTGAGGAGAGACGCTAAATGAGCACCTTAATGCAAATACCAACAAAAAGGAAATGGGTTCAGAACAAAGACACATGTGATACCCAGACGAATCGCTCGTCGGCTAGGGAAGTGGTGGGGGGCGTGGGGGGAAGAAAACGATCTGTTTCCAATGAACAATGTACGAAAATGACTAAATAAAATAATGTTTTAAAAACTAAAAAAAAAAATGCAAGATCCACATGTGCATCTGCACAGAAGAAATCTCAATTTGGATATTCATTATATTTTTCCCAAATCTTCTAATTTCAAACTGTCAGTAGTATTTACTCTCCCATGTTCACAATACTTCCTTCTCTCTCATCTTGAATCAAACTTCATCATCTCTATGTCTTTGATCTATTTTTTCCTTAAAATTCCCACTGCTACACCATTTGCTACTTGTTTAGACTGTTACGATAGTCATCTTACCTCCACTTCCAAATCATGTTTTGTTTTGTTTTAAACTGCCAGACTTTTCTTCCAGGTCATGCTATTTATTCTCTTCAATAGATACTTTTTTATGCAAAAAAAAAAAAGATGTTTTTTACCTATTACATGTAACAACACATTTCTTCATTAAGTTTTCCAAAGTCATATGATTCAAATTATTTTCCTCCCTTACCAGAGTTGGCAAGCAATTCAATTTGGGTTATACATATTATCATGCAGAACACATTTTCATGTTGTTCATTTTTGTAAGAGAATAATTATATAAAACAAACCCCCCCCAAACAAATAAGTGAAAAATAACTGGCTTCGATCTGCAGTCCAACTCCAACAGTTTTCTCTGGAGGTAGACAGCATTCTTTGTCACAAATCCCTCAGAATTGTCCAGAATCATTGTACTTTGGGGAATATCAAAGTCTTTCACAGATAATCATTGTACAACACTGCTGTTACCGTGTACAATATTCTCCTGGTTCTACTTATTTCACTCTGTATCAGTTCATATAGGTCTTTCTAGCTCTTTCTGAAATCATCCTGTTCATCATTACTTACAGCACAATAGTATTCCATCACCATCATTTCTTCAATCTTCATCATCTTCTTCTTACTGTTTACTGGGTAAACCTCTAATTCTTTTGAGCAGCATTTGAGGTCCTTTATTGAATCCTACCACATATAATCGATGCTCTAGTCTAGACCCCACCATATTTTATCTTTTCTCATGCTAAGCCATGTATTTGGAATGCCCTTCTCTTGCCACCTGAATTGCAATTAATCTTTAAAAGTCCAACTTCAGTAACATCTCTTCCAGGAAATTTCCCTGGTACTTCTTATTCAAAAATGAGTTTCTCTTCCTTCAACCTAACATATCACTTCACTTGCATATCTCTTATGCACATACCTTGTAATATTTTGTACTATAATTATTTTTGTATGCCATCTCAGTACTGAAGATCCATGAGAGCAGAAGCCAGAACAAAAAACATAGATTTACAACTAAAAGAAAATTTAGAGTCCATTTAGTCTCATTTTACAGATGAGGAAACTGAAGCTCAGATATGTTAAAAGATTTCTCATAGGCAGTGCCAGAAATCAAATCTTAGGTGCTTTGTTTCTAAACTTGTAGGTCTTTCTATTGCACTACATTGCCTCCTCTTCTCTTAGAACAATGCTCTAAAATTAGTAGGTGTTTAAAGAACACTTTTGAATGAATGAACAAAACCAAAGGGTTTCTGGGGAAAGTACTCTTATTTTTGTGGTTGCTGGCAGATAAAGGCATTTTTTAAGGAACTAAATTAGTGAAACTAAGATTCAGAGGTCACTCATAGTGATCATACATAGAGGTCACACAAGGGATTCTTAAAGTAAAAGTAGAGAGGAAATAGCATGATAGAAGCTTTGTAGCATTTAAAGTAGGTGAATAAAAAGGAGGATGACATGCCAATTAAGGGGATAGAAAATAATTTTAGTATCACAGATAAAGAGCAATTAATAACACAGAAGAACTACTTAGGATGGAAAACAGGCATCATCAAAGAGAGAGAGAATGCTAGCAAGGAATAGATAGTAAATGGTGTCAGTGTTACATGGTGATGTATGAGAACAGGTCACAGAACTAGGTAAGAAAGTGGTCCTTAATACACTTCAATAGCATAGTTTGAATAAATCAATGGTCTTATCTTTTTTCTAGAATAGAATTCCCAATATTACCACTTGCAGTAAACATCTGGAACACTTAAGTGTTATTTTTCCCCCGAATTATTTTTCAATTCAATCTTTCCTTGCCAAAGTACTACATCTTCTTTCTGTGGCAGACAAACAAGAATAAGTATTCCCTGAATTAAGAGGGAGAGGGGGGAAACATTAAAAAATCAAAGGGACTGAAACAAAAGGTGGGAAATAAAAGGTCTTTACAATGATCAGTTGAAAGTGAGAAGAGGGGGGGGCAGCTGGGTAGCTCGGTGGATTGAGAGCTAGCCCTAGAGATGGGAGGTCCTAGGTTCAAATCTGGCCTCAGACACTTCCCACCAAGTCACTTGACCCCCATTGCCTAGCCCTTCACTCTTCTGCCTTGGAGTCAATACACAGTATTGACTCCAAGACAGAACGTAAGGGCTTATTAAAAAAGAAAGAAAGAAAAAAGAAAGTGAGAAGAGGAAAATGTGTGATTGCCAGTCAAAAAGTCTTTGCTTTAGGATTTTTTTTTATTCAAATCATGTTTTCATAATGCATAAGAATATACCGACAAGGTATATAAATCTTTTTATATAAAGAGTCTCTTCAAAACTCATGACCATCTACTCTTGGACAGTTTTGCATTAGGCAGTATACCAGTTAACTCTCTAAACAGTTACAATTGAAGGTATGATAGAGCAAATGTGGGCAATGAGATCTACTTTTATAGGATTCCATTAATCATGTTAAAATATCCATTAAACATGTTAAACCTAGAAAATACTTGACATGAATGAAAGCATCCACCAAATGATTGTATCATTAGCTGATCACAGATCTATCATAAAAAAATGGCCCATCAGAAAGGTAATTATAAATCTATCCCAGAAAAATCAGAAAGGCTAGTAGCCATGTAACTTTCAACGATAACAGAGTTAAAAGTTAATAAAATTGGGGGGGGGGGGGTAGAAGTAAGTGCCAGGCCTAGAGACAGGAGGTCCTAGGTTCAAATCTGGCCTCAGATACTTCCCAGCTGTGTGACCCTGGGCAAGCCACTTAACTCCCATTGCCTAGCCCTTACCACTCTTCTGCCTTGGAACTAATACACAGTATTGTTTCCAAGACAGAAGGTATGGGTTTAAAAAAAAAAGTTAAAATTTTGCCGTCTCATTAGCACTTGTAACTAATGGTACCCGGTCTGTGTACAAAATAGCAATGAATTAAAAAAATTAGTATATCCCTGGCATCAAATAAGCATCAAATTTGACATATTAAGCCATAAAATGATAGTGCAATACCACGTATTTTGCAGAAACAAGATCAGGCAGCATAATTTCTAACATTACAGTAGGAAAAATCTACCTTCAATCTCTTTAAATTGACAATAAATAGGGGCACAGAAAAGAGATAACAACACAAGCATCTTTCATAACTCCTCACAGCACATTTAGGGTGGCAGAGAATATTTGGAAGAATTCATAACTTGTATGCCAAGACCATGGATAATGTCTGTCTAATCTACTCAAAAGAGCATCTACTACCACAGAGAGTCCCATGCAAGCAGGGTTCACTAAATACTTTTATATGATGAGGATCAATCCAGTCAGAACTAAGGGTTCAGTCACTATGAAGACTGCTTTGACCACTGATGGACACTGCGATATTCTATTTCCTGCCTCCGTGTCCCTTCTAAATAATGGTCTCTCATGTCTTGCAGGTCACTTCTCATCACTATAGAACATGCTCTGGAATTACTATCCCAACCTTAACTCAAACTGGTATGCTAGGTACCCAGTGGTGCCATTATTACATCTCCTCTCAGGGTCCTAGGTTAGCCTTAAGAGAGGAGGGGATATCTTTGCAATGCTCTATTCGATGATTCCCCACTGGTTTCTTTCCCTCATTTATTATCATTCGATAACCATTAGTCAGCTAGATTTGTTTTGAATTGTGATAATATATTTGATACAAAACATTCCTCTCCTCTCTCTCCCCTTTCCCTCAACTCTACCCACACCCCACAAGCACAAATACAGTATAGAGAAGAGAGAGCTCAAGGTTAGAATATGAGTGGCAAAAGAAGATAATACAGCTCCCACAAGTCCTTTTCCTAGAGACCTCAAAATATCTTCTTCATATAATATTGCTTTTCTGACAATCTTCTTGTAGACCTTGAATCTGCCCTGTCTCTTTACACATCTAATATATCCTTGTTTCTTAAAATATACACTGCCTTGAGTAGCTGAAAAAATCTTCCAGACCTTTGGAAGCTCACAAGGTCCTTCTCCAGCCAAAGTGGGGCAGATCATGAGGCCAAGTATGTGGTTTTTCTCATCCCTGCCTCCCCAGGATTCCTTTCTGGGGTCAACAGACAGACACATTCATTTCTCCATTTCAAACAATCTTGTTCATTTTATACAATCCCCAAACTTCATGACCAGGTCCTTCAATCAATCAGAATAGGCTCCTCTAAGTCTCAGCTGATAATATGCCTCCATTTGCAACGCAGCATAGTGTGTTAGAAAGAGTAAATGATCTGGCAATCAGTGTTGCTATTTAGTAATCATTTGATCTTAGACAAATAACTTAGCCTCTCAGAGTACCAGTTAGTTCAACTGTAAAATGGGGAATAGTTGTATAATCTGTCTCATGGGATTTGGGGGAAGAAAGAACCTTGAAAATTGCAAAGCGCTATCATGCTCTCTAGCTATATCACTAAGGCCTCTTATTTGGAGTGTATGAGGTATTCAGGGAGGGGTAGTATCTCTGGTATGGAGGGCTTGTCATGCCCTCTTAGGGCAGCTCTCCAGCCTCTGACCCCCACCTGACATCCAGCTCTCACTTGTGGCTCCCAGTAGCTGCTAGCATGTGGCAGCGGCCACAACCTGGGCAATGGCTTCAACAGGCTGGCTAAACCTTGTGAGGGTAGCCATCGGGTCGTCGACCCCTGGTGAACCAGAGCTTTGCACACCCAGTATGTGAAGACTGCTTCGGAGGAACAGGCAGAAGAAACCAACAAGAAGGTTCAACGGCTGAGAGGGCGATGCAGCAAAGCACTGTGGAGTGCTCAGGGTGTGTTGGAGCTCAAAGGACAACACGGCCATCCAATGCAGCTGAGGAAGTCTTCAGGTGTAACAACTTTTCGTGACACTGGACCCAGGCTTCCAACGCCGAGAAAGTGGGACTGTCTCTGTGCATCGGCTTTTCCAGTTAAATCTCCTTCACGCACAAGTGTCTTTGTGCACACTCATCTATCCTAACCCCGTCCATCCTCTTCAAGACCTGCGGCGATGGGGGAGTGGCGACGCAACAGGTGGAGGTGACCACTGGCAGTTGGAGTCACGATCCTGCACGTAGGCGGCCCACGGACCAGTGGTCGCTCGACCTTGTGGGCAGCAGGGACGTTCGGCAGCAACCTGGGCGACTGAGCAGCCTGCTCTAGGACAGCACTGCTCACCCTAATCAAGGAAGGGGACTAGAAAAGGTGTCCCAAACATTGCCTGCCCTACAAAACACCCGGTCAGCACACCGCGGCTGGCGGGTCATCCCTTTAAGCGGTCGAAACCAAGGAAAAAATACAAAGAAACTCCTACTAGGAGCATGGAACATCAGGACATTACTTGACAGAGAGAATACCCCAAGACCTGAGAGAAGAACAGCTCTAACTGATAAAGAACTGGCACGATATAATATCGACATCACAGCCTTAAGCAAAACAAGCTTACCAGAAGAGGGATCACTCATCGAACCCACCACTGGATACACCTTCTTCTGGAAAGGTAGAACCTCAAATGAAGACAGAATCCATGGTGTTGGCCTGGCCATCAAGACCAGTTTGCTCAAACAGCTGCCAGATTTGCCTATGGGCATCAGCAAGAGGCTCATGAAGATCCGTTTGCCTCTCAGCAAAGACTGGTATGCCACAATCATCAGCGCATATGCCCCAACACTGACCAGCACAGAGGAGACCATCAAGCAGTTCTACTCTGACCTGAGTGCCGTCCTGCACTCAGTGCCCAAAAATGACAAGCTGATACTACTAGGAGACTTCACAAAGCCTGTGTTGGCCAGGACCATGAAAGATGGAAAGGAGTGCTTGGCAAACACGGCGTGGGCAAAATGAACAACAACGGCCTACTACTACTCAGCAAATGCTCAGAGTTCGAACTCACCATCATGAACACTGTGTCCAGAATGGCGAACAAATATAAAACAACATGGATGCACCCACGATTAAAACAGTGGCATCTCATTGACTACATCATTGTACGTCGGCAAGACATCCAGGATGTACAGATCACCAGAGCCATGAGAGGAGCTGAATGCTGGCCAGACCACCAATTGGTTAGAGCGACTCTTCAAATGCGCATTGCGCCTCGCCATCCAAAACGCGCCCAGACAGTCCGCACATTTTACAACGTGAGTCATCTTAGAGATTCATCTTATTTGCAAACATTCCAGTCCTGCCTGGACGACAAGGGACCACTCACTGGAAGCTCAACCGAGAAATGGAACCAGTTCAGAGACGGAGTGAAGGAAACATCAAAGGCAGTCCTAGGCCCCAAACAACGCAACCACCAGGACTGGTTCAACAAGAACAAGACTGCTATTGAAGACCTATTGAGCAAAAAGAACAAAGCCTTTATGGAGTGGCAAAATAACCCAAACTCTGCTCCTAAAAAGGACAGATTCAAGTCTCTCCAAGCCAAGGCACAGCGTGAGATCAGGAAGATGCAAGACCGATGGTGGGAAAAAAAGGCAGAAGAAATCCAGCGATTTGCTGATACAAAAAACGACAAACAATTTTTCAGTGCCCTCAAGACTGTCTATGGGCCATTAAAACCCACTACCACTCCCTTGCTATCCTCTGACGGTGACACTCTCATAAAAGATAAAAAAAGGCATCAGCAACAGGTGGAAAGAACACTTCAGTCAGCTTCTCAACCAACCCTCTTCAGTCGACCAAAGCGCCCTTGACCAGATCCTCCAAAACCGCACCACTGAACACCTTGACGTCCCTCCTTCAATAGAGGAAGTCCAAAAAGCCATTAAACAAATGAGTGCAGGCAAGGCACCCAGTAAAGACAGGATCCCAACCGAGGTGTACAAGGCCTTAAATGGAAAGGCGCTCCAGGCATTCCACATAGTGCTAACCAGCATATGGAAAGAGGAAGACATGCCCCCAGAACTCAGAGATGCCTCCATCGTAGCCCTATACAAGAACAAAGGTGCACGAGCAGCCTGTGACAACTACAGAGGCAACTTACTACTCTCCACCCCTGGAAAGATCCTCGCCTGTGTTATACTCAACAGACTCCTGTTATCTGTTTCAGAGCAGAACCTGCCTGAGTCACAATGTGGTTTCCAACCAGATCGTAGCACCATCGGCATGGTCTTCACGGTGAGGCAAATGCAGGAAAAATGCCTTGAGCAGAACCTGAGTCTCTACATTGTCTTCATAGACCTGACAAAGGCATTCGACACAGTGAACAGGGACGCATTGTGGGTGATCCTTAGCAAGCTCAGTTGCCCAGCAAAATTCATCAAACTGATCCAGCTCTTTCATGTCGACATGACAGGGGAAGTCCTATCTGGTGGAGAGACTTCTGATCGCTTCAACATCTCCAGTGGCGTGAAACAAGGCTGTGTCCTCGCTCCGGTACTATTCAACCTATACTTCACCCAAGTATTTCGACATGCTGTGATGGATCTAGACCTGGGCATCTACATCAAATACTGACTGGATGGCTCACTATTCGACCTTCGCCGCCTGACTGCAAAAACAAAGACAACAGAGAGACTCATCCTAGAAGCTCTCTTCGCAGATGACTGTGCTCTCATGGCCCACCAAGAAAATCATCTCCAAACCATTGTGGACAGGTTCTCCACCACAACAAAACTGTTTGGCCTGACTATCAGCCTCAGCAAAACAGAGGTGCTGTTCCAACCTGCACCAGGGAGGCCAATGAACCAGCCATGCATTACAATCGATGGCACGCAGCTTTCTAACGTCAACACTTTCAAGTACCTGGGCAGCACCATCACCAAAGATGGGTCCCTAGACCACGAGATTAATGATCCAAAAGGCCAGCCAGGTACTCGGGCGGCTATGCTCCAAAGTCCTCCAACACAGGGATATAAGCACTGCGACGAAGCTCAGAGTGTACAACACAGTGGTTCTCAGCTCGCTCCTGTACGGTTGCGAAACATGCACACTGTACCGGAAGCACATGAAACAGCTGGAACAATTCCACCAACGCTCTCTCCGGTCAATGATGAGGATCTGATGACAGGACTGAATCACCAATCAGGAAGTCCTCGACAGAGCCAACTCCACCAGCATCGAAGTCATGGTCCTCCAAACCCAGCTACGATGGTCTGGACCCGTTATCCGCATGGACCCACAGCGAATACCAAGACAGGTATTCTATGGTGAACTGTCAGCTGGACTCAGGAAACCAAAGAAAAGATTCAAAGATCAGCTAAAATCAAACTTGAAGTGGGCTGGCATTACACCAAAGCAACTAGAACTCGCTGCCTCTGACAGAAGCAGCTGGCGACCCACATGCAGCCGCCACCTTTGAAGATGAACGACATCGATGTCTTGCCGCTGCGCGTGAACACCGACACCAGGCCACAACCGCACCTCCCATAACAACTGGTGTCCCATAACCCATGTGCCACAAACTCTGCGCCTCAGTCTTTGGACTTCAAAGCCACATGAGGGTACATCAATAGATGATAATGCACAAAGACAATTGTCATTCTCAGTCACTGAGAGACTACCACTAACTAACACTAAAGGCCTAACTTTTAGAGCCCAGTTCAAATTCAAACTCTTCAAAAACAAACTTTAAGAGGGCAGCTGGGTAGCTCAGTGGATTGAGGCCAGGCCTAGGGAAGGGAGGTCTTAGGTTCAAATCTGGCCTCAAACACTTCCCAGCTGTGTGACCCTAGGCAAGTCACTTGACCCCCATTGCCTAGCCCTTACCATTCTTCTGCCTTGGAACCAATATACAGGATTTATTCCAAGATGGAAGGTAAGGGTTTATAAAAAAAAAGAAAAAGAAAAAAAAGAAACAAACTTTAACTATGCCTATCTACATAGATCTCCCTTCATATTGTATATACTGCTTATTTAGCAATTAATTGCCTATCATCTTTTATTTTATGTAATTGGTGCGCTTACTTGCTTAATAGTTGGGTTTTTTTTTTCCAAGTCAAATCATCATTACTAAGCAGTCACTCTGTGCTAGGCATTATGTCTGTCAAGCAATGGGAATATACACAAGCATAAAAACAGTCCCTGCCCTCAGGAGTTTACCTTCAGAAAGTAAAAACAATGCAAAGCTAAGAAGGGATAGGATGAGATAAATTACTGGGCAAGGAAAGTCTACAGAAGTAGAGAATCAGAGGTAGAGTATACTTCTAGGGTGAGGAGGCAAGGGGTCGAGTTAACTTCCAGGATGAAAAGGTTTGTTATGACATGGTGGAGAGAATACAGAGTCAAGAGTAGAACCTGGAGAACAATGAAGATATGGCTGACCCAGCCACTTTTCTTAAAGTGGAGGTTCTGGGAAAAACCAATCAGAGGAAGGAAATGTACTTCCAAAGTGAGGTCAGGGACCAGTGAACGTCCCAGAAAAAGGTATTTCTGGGACAGAGAAAACCTCTAATGTGGCATGGCAGAGAAAATTCTTTCACTTATTCTTTACTCAATTAATTTTCTACTCAACTCTAAAATTCTAAGTTATGGAGAACATGTTATGTGCATTAATTAAAGGGAGTTTCCTTGACAGGAAGTCTTTATACTACAGATGCAATTTTTTTTTTTACCAATTTCTTAGAATCATATGATTGTATACCCAGAAAAGTATCTTAAAGATCATTTATTTCACTGTACCAATTGGAAAGTAATTGAACTCAGATCTTTCACACTCCAAGTCCAGATCTCCTTACACCTAGCTAAATTTAATTTCTTCTTTCTGTTGATCGAGTGAAACAATACGGATACCTGACTCAGCTGGCACAGGAAGGAATATTTGGTTTACTGAATTTATCAACTGATTCATTTTAATATATAGAAAAATCCCATGAGGACAGCAAAGTAGGTGGATGCAAGCATACTGATTGGTTGCCTAATAGTACTTTGCTAATCACAAATCTTAAACCCTGGGCCAACATATTTAGAAAATGACTGTAAAAAACACAATTTAAAAGTCATCTATGACAATACAAGGTTTAATCTGTTCAGTTAAATAAAAAACTAAGAACCTCAGTCAATTCTTCCTGTAGTTAAAAAAAATGATGGCTAAGAATCCTAGGACAAATAAAAGGTGTTTTCCAAAATCAAGACTTAGACATTCAGGAAGACTAAAATTACTGTATGGATTTCAGAGTAACCTTAATATACTTTTATATACAATAGGTTATAAAATAATCAGCTTTAACAAGGTAGTAGCCAAAATCTGGTTTTCTCAGCTAGTGGTAAGTGAATGGGCAGAAGGCAGAGGAAGCTAGATTAGATGCTGAATTGTTTTTAAGTCTTCACTTCCCTCCAATATTCACTGAGGTTTTAAGGGATGTGAGCCAATAAGGGAAGAATAAAGGATGCTGATGTAGCAATCAGGTTAAGTAACGCATGTGTAGTGGAGTCAGTTATCAAAGCTGTTTCATTTCCTCCAGGACATATGAAGCACATGAGCAGGATTGGAGAAGGTAGATGGTATGGGTTCCCCAAGGTTTGGCTTTGGCAAGGTATAAGTGGGATTTGAACAAGGGAGCAAAATTCAAGCATTAAAGATAGTGTACAATTGAGTTGATCAACCAGTCTGTCTGTAAAGGAAAACTGTATAAAGGAAAAAAATAAGACTAGAGCAAAGGTAATAAACAAGAATAGGAAAGGATAGAGGCACGGTTTTGGTCACCAAGAGAGAAGCTATCCTATCCAACTTCTCATCATTCACAAATTTAATAATCTTTCTTTATCCACTTTAGTGAGAAAATAATGAACAGAAGAGGGCAGGCAACAGAGCATAATGGCGCTGCATTATAAACCTCACCAGGTTAACATAAATTCACTACTTTTTGCATCTGTTCATTCAACAGGTTTTGAATTTCTGTAACTATATAATCATCTAACACAATTGAGACTAGACTGCTATAAGATAAACAATGAAGGGCTGCTGGGTATTAGTGACTACTATAGTGCCTTTATAATTGTTCCTATTCAGTCATTTCAGGGGAGTCAGACTCTTTGGGGTTTTCTTGGCAAAGACACTGGAGTGGTTTGCTGTTTTCTTCTCCAGCTCATTTTACAGATGAGGAACAGAAGCAAGCAGGTTTAAGTGATTTGCCCAGAGTCACACAGCTTGTACGTGTATGAAGTCAGATTTGAACTCAGGAAGATGAGTCTTCCTGGCTTCAGGCTGTCACTCTATCCACTGAGCCACCAAGTTGCTAAGAAACACCCCTTAAATACTGTATTTAAGAATACTAATAAGAATTAATCAAATTGGTTGACACTTTAAAGAATCTTCCTATTTTTTCCCCTTAGTAACTACTTATAGTAATAACTTTTGTGCAGGAGTGAATATAATTCTTCACTGTCCATCAATATCCCCAATCCCACATTTTAATCCCACATTTCCATTTGCTTAAGTGAGCTGTTTACACCTGAAATTCAACATGCCTTGAAATCATCTTTTCTTCCTTCTCTTGTTATTTCCCATTCCACTCAAATTCTATTATTACTAGGAATAAATATAAAATATTCTGACTTTTAAAAGCCTTACCTTTTCTTTCTAATCTTCTTACCCTTTATTCCCTCTATGGACTATGCTACGCTGCATTGTCCTTCTTGCCATGCCTTTCACACAACACTCAATTCTCCTAATTCTGTGCTTTTCCCTAACTGCTTTAAATGCTTTTCCTTCTTGTTTCCAGTTCCTGGCTTTCCTCAAGACTCAGCTCAAATCCCACAAGAAGCCTACTTTTATACCACTTTTGCCTTCCCTTTCAAATTTCCTTCAACTTACAAAGTATATATCTTGTATGTAGAGGTTTTGCTTATTGTATCCATGAAAATGGGAACTCCTTGAGATTACATACCATGGTTTTGTCTTACTTTGCATTCCCAGGGCCTACACCATTCCTGGCCCATTGATATTGTTCAGTTGTTCAGTTATGCCTACGTGATGCCATGGACTTTTATCCATGGGATTTTCTTGGCAAAGATATTGGAGTAGTTTGCCATTTCCTTCTCCAATCTGCCCCTTTTTTACAAATGAGGACTTGAAGCAAATAGGGATTAAGTGCCTTGCCCAGGGTCACACAACTAGTAAATTTTAAGGCTAGATTTGAACTCAGAAATTCCTAAGTTGAAGATTGGTGCTTAATCCATTATACCACCTAGCTGCCCTAGTTGGCTCATAGGAGAAGTGCTTAATAAATATTCATTATACAGATAAGGAAACTGAGGCAAACAGAATTAAGTGACTTTCCCAGGGTTACACAGCTAGTATGTGTCTAAGGCCAGATTTGAATTATGAAGATGTGTCTTCCTGATTCTAGGTCCAATGTTCTATCCACTGTGCCACCATGCTGCCCAACAGAAAGGATAGGGAAATATAAAAAAGATTAAGAAGACTTGGGATTAAGATTTCACTTCATTAATTACTATCTACATAATGCTGGGCAAATCATTTACCCTCTGTTCAATTTTCTTTCTTTTTCTTTTTTTAAACAGAGATCCCAATATCTGTTGGTGATGGAATACTATTGTGCTGAAAGGAATAACAAACTGGAGAAATTCCATGTGAACTGGAACGACCTCTAGGAATTGATGCAGAGGGAGAGGAGCAGAACCAGGAGAACATTGTACACAGAGATGGATACACTGTGGTACAACTGAATGTAATGGATTTCTCTACTAGTAGCAATGCAATGATCCAGGACAATTCTGAGGGACTTATGAGAAAGAACACTATCCGCATCCAGAGAAAGAACTCTGTGGGAGTAGAAACACAGAAGAAAAACGTATGATTGATCACATGGTTCAATGGGGATATGATTGGGGATGTTGACTTTGAATGATCACTCTATTGCAAATATTAATGATATTGAAATAGGCTTTGATCAATGATACATGTAAAACCCAGTGGAATTGCTCATCAGCTCCAGGAAGGGAAGAGGAAGAGGGGGAGGGAAAGAACATGAATCATGTAACCATAGAAAAATATTCTAAATCAATCAATAAAAAATTTAAAAAGAGATCCCAAGATTATCATGAGAATCAAATAAATCAATTACTTTCTTTGTTTCCCTCTATACCTTTCTTTCCCCCCCCCCTCTTTTCCTTTCTGTCTGTCTCACACACAGAGAGACATACCAAAGTTATTTTTGCAAAATTATAACATTATTTACAAAGCATTAGGATTATTCTGGCAAAACACTGACAAGGTCTTTCATGATAGACTGATGACTAAGTTAGAGAAATAGAGACTGGATAAGTATATGGTTAAATAAGCTTCAAAACCTAACAGAGTTTTTGAAGTGGAAAAGCCCCCAGAGACCATCTAATTAATGCCCTTCAGTTTACAGATGATGAAAATGAGGTCTAAGGGGTTAAAAAAACCAAAGTTACAAAACTGGAATCTCATAGTTGAACAACTATAACCAAAGAATATTGGTTAATAGTTTGGTATCAACCTTGAAGAAAATCTCCATTGTCTTGCCACAGGATCTATGTGTCCTTGGTCCTACTCTCTATTTTCATCATCAAGTCTGTGCAGCACAAAAAGCATGGAAAGATAGCTTATACAATGGGTGAAAAATCAAGATTCCAGCCTTGATAGCTATAACATGTGGTCTTAGTTCAGATAAAGAAATTTACCAGGGATTTTTGGTTTTGCTTTTTTTTTTTAATATAAAGTAAATTTCAAAAGTAAAGGATTGGGGGTTGGGGGGTGGGGAGAGACAATTACTATTATGGGAGTAATATGCCTGAATTAAGCCCAGTCTATAATACTTAGTTTGACACTTTTAGTGCTTTAAAAAATAATGTGTGTGTGTGTGTGTGTGTGCGCGTGTGTGATCAACTATGACATAGCTGCCATGAAAAAGAATACAATCTGAGGAGTATTAAGAGGAGTACAATGTCCAGCTCACAGGGCTGAATAATAATTCTACTGTTTAAAGCATGATAGTAGATTCATAAATACTGATTGAATTGAAGAAAAGCAGTTTCAAATCCTAAATCTGCTAATAACTAGCTGGGAGGAAAGAGAACCTATACAGAGGCTATGCTATATGAAGTGAAAAGAATGTTGAACCTGGAGTAAAGAGATCCTGGATTCAATCCTGCCTCATATACTACCTGTGTGAGCCTTAGCAAATAAGTCACTTCATCTTTCTTAAACTGTTTTACTCAGCTATAAAATGAGAGGTTTGGGGGGCAGCTGGGTAGCTCAGTGGATTGAGAGCTAGCCCTAGAGACGGGAGGTCCTAGGTTCAAATCTGGCCTCAGACACTTCCCAGCTGTGTGACCCTGGGCAAGTCACTTGACCTCCATTGTCTAGCCCTTACCACGCTTCTGCCTTGGAGCCAATACACAGGATTGATTCCAAGACAGAAGGTAAGGCTTAAAAAAATAAAGAAATAAAATAAAATAAAATAAAATAAGAGGTTTGAACTTGATGACTTCTAAATGGCCCTTCAATCTCTAAATCTATGTTGCTAATAATGATCATGATCAAAGCATTTTATTTCTGTGTCTTGGTTTCCTTACATGTAAAGTGAGAGGATTACACTAAATTTCTATGGCACTGGTTCTAACATTCTATGCTTGTGATTCTTGTTTAGGTTCTGCTGCAGAATTCTCTGATATAGAACATACAAGTCATTAAACCAAACCAAAACTGTGTATTGTCCTGAGGGTAAAGGATTCAGATCTCATGATCCCCTTCCTTCCCTAGGAAGTCCTAAGATTTAAATTAATATCCAATAGCTCCAAGTATTATATTTTATAAGATTTATTAATAATTGAGTTTCCTCGGTCCCAAGACTCAGGTAAGATAGGACAGCGAATCCTTCCAGCCACCATGACTGCTTGTGCTATGTTCAAGCTTGGGCCCTGCTGTGCTCTTTCGCCATAGGGAGGGGAAACATCTTCAAGGAAGCACCATGAAAGATGCTGATATCAAGAGACTGTTTTATGTTCCCATTTTCTGTACAGTTTCCATTATTCTGACTACCTTCATTCCATCTTTCTTCTTGGAGGATTTCTCAGTCTTGGAAACACACCTGACATGGTTATGCATCTGTTCTATGTAGCAATTGTCAATGTGGTATCATATTTATAAGTAAAAACAAATCCATCTTCTAAGAGAATCTCAATTTTTCACAAAATATCCAGACTTCTGAAATCTTGTGTCTACTGTTATATATCTTTCCTATTCTTTCATGCAATTATTGTTCTATACGGAGCTCCATTGACAGAGTTGATGCTGGAAACATTTTTATTTACTGTTACATTTGAACCACATTACCTTGTCTGTGTTTATTGGGCCCAAACATTAAAGCATGGCATGAGTTTTCACTAGAAATGGAGCTACATCTATTTGGGATAATAGTCTTCAGATCACCACAATGTCCAGTATGATAGGAGCATGGCTTGGAGCATTCCCTATTCCATTGGATTGGGAGAGGGCCATGGCAGGTGTGACCCACCTTTTGGTATATGGCTGGTCTTCTCATCCCCCCGTATGGATTTACAGGAACAGGAAACAGCTCACATACAAGAGTAGATAAGTGGAGCAAAAAGAGGTGTTTCTTTCTGCTTATCCCATAAAGACTGTGCAGAAATTTATGCAGTCAAAGCAGAAGATTCAAACCTTCTGAAGTATTACTACAGAGCCAAGCAATTTCATTTACAGCATTTTTTATGGAGTTGCAAGATGATGTGGTTGTAGCTTTTTCAACTATGAGACCCCTGAGATACTGTACCTTCTAGCTGAAAAAAAAGTATTTGTAACAGAAAAAAAAAAGATTAATAATCACTTGAAGTAGAAGAAATAAAAAGAACAAAGTACAAAACTTAAGTATGACCACATGTGTAAAATTCTGCTGCCTGGCACTCACTCAACTTCTCTACCAGCTGCCTTCCTGGGAACAGAGAGAGGACAGAGCTACACTTAAAACTTTATTTCAGGATGGAACGTTAAAAGGAAAGTGGAAAGATGGGAAAGAGAGTTCTGGAGAGCAAAATTCTAATTACACAGACTCAGTAGTCAATAAATGAACAAGTATCCAGTAAGCACTTTCCATGTACTATCGGTGTTGAAGGGATACAGAGACAAAAATGAAACATCCCCTGCTCTTAAGGCACTCAGAATCTCTAAGTCTCTTTACTCATCCCCAAACAGACTTAATTAAGAAAATGTTCTCATATGTAGCCTTGATTCTGTCATGCTGATGGCACTGCCCCATAGTTAAGCTGGTACATCAGAGTCAAAAAATACTGACTGTTAATATTCTAATTATCTAATGTAAAGTTTCAGAAATTAAAAGTTAAGGATTTTTATACTCAATTTATTCCAAGATTATAAAATTCATCACAAAACAATGTTTAATGTGCTGTTCTAGAACAAATCTTCAATTAAAACTAAACATAACTTTTCTTCTTAGACTAAAGACAATATTTTTTCTCCTAAGTTCAAATACAAAAGAAAGTTGAAAAAACCCTATTAGTTTTAGACCCCAAGACCCTTCAAAGACCCAAAAAGAAATGCAAAAAATAATTAAACCATATGAAGAAAAATGATCATAATCAATGTAGTGTAGAATGTTTTAAATAAAATACTACTGTTAAAATATATTTATGTAAGCAAATGATACATTTATAAAATGTGCCTAATATCATAGAAAACTATTAAAATGTAAAATTTGCCTTGTATTAATGAAAAATTCTAAAGTTTTCTTAAATAAATATTTATTCTAAATTTGCTTAAACCACATTTTTCTCCTTTACTATAAGGAAAAGCTTACTACTTCTAGATACCTATACAAAGACATTACATTTATCTTCAACACAAATTATTCTACCTCATTTCTATTGTCCAAATCTTACCCAACAATCATGTATACCTGTAGCTAAACCTAAAGAAAGAGTTTGGGCCAGCTACTACTACATTAAGAATGAGCTCAAAAGAGGATGTCATTTATGAAAGAATTTAAATTGGTTCTCTTCTAAATCTACTTGACATTAATGAACCCTATATAGAGGCCGCAGAAAGAACTAATAAAATTTCTCATCAAACTACGACACATAATAGGAGAGATTTAAATTCATTTTTCCCATGATTACATCAATACAGTACCAAATATCTTTGGGCATATCTGGCCCTCTCAGTTTTCAATTAAAATACGATTAGGACATTTTTTTTTTGCTTTGTACTAATAATTATGTTTCATCAGCTACAAGACACAAGGAATTATTATAAAGGCAAAAATAAATGATCAATAATTTAAAGAAACAATTCCATTGCTTCTATTTTAATACATTTTCCATCAAAACCTTTTTTTAACATTAGCCATAAAGCCTCAGTTTCTTCATCTGTCACATAAAAGGCTTGACCTAGATGGTCATGAAAAGTGATTTGTCTTCACAGATGAAAATTCACAACAGCCACAGTGTGGCAGCACCTACATTCTAAAACCAGATTCTTAAAATTTATCAAGTCATGATTATTACTGTTCTTCATAATGTACTTCTTTTATTCTATCCTTGTGGATCTAAAAATTAAAACTTTTCAAGGGAGGGGGTAACTGCTTCATAATACATTTAAAATAAATATTTAAGAAATAATTTCATTAAAACAAATATACATAGTCCCTGCAACTAAAATGTTTGAAGGATAATAATTGAATAGCATTACTTCCTCCATGAAAACATGTCAACTTTTCCTGAGAAAGCCAAAGTAGAAAAATAGATATTTATAGAATGCTTTAAAGATTGGCATACCTCTTTATTTGACCTTATGTTAGAAAAGTTTTCCATATAATTTATCTGTCAAATAACTAAACACTTTGTGCCAAAGTATTTTAACAAATGAACAGACAGATATTTTTGTATAAATCTTTCTAAATTGAATTATACAGTTCTCTTTCTTCAATATTCAGAATAAAATTTAATAACATTCAGAATATAATTGATTATAATACAATATTCTGTATATAATTTCTTTTCTTTGATTACTCATGCTTTAATTACGAACATCAATTATCATAATGTGCTGTAATACAGTAATGCTCTCAGGGCTTAGTAAGTTGTATGGGAACAAACACTAAATGATCCCAGACTGTTGTTCTTTAAGATGTTTCTACTTTTTATATTTGTTCTCTCTCTTATCAAAATAACTTCTTATGGCTGAAAGATTACCTGTCTTTAGTAGATCATTTCCTCTTGTCTCCAAGTAGTTATTGAAGGATAAAAGTCAAATGGCTAAACCTCTTTTCAGTTGGGTAAAAAACTAAGAATCAGTGACTCTGAATAGGAATTTGTAGGTCTCTCCTATGGAGAATAAGAACTCTGTGGCAGCTGTTCCTGTCGTTCAGAAGCTGGGTTCCCCCCTCCCCCTTACTTCCAGGTCTCCCAGCTATAAGCCAGATGGTGGAGTTTTCCAAATACCTAATTTCCCAAAGAGTAGAACTTTTCCATAGTTAGGCTTTCCTTCTGCCACCTGCTTAAAGAGGCCTAGTTTTCTTGCTGCTTAAAGTAGTGTTCTCTCTCATGAGAATAGATTCTGTTTTACCTAATCTTCCTATAAATAACATAGGGAAAAGAACACTTGACTTGAGCATCAGAAATGGCCTGAATTAAAATCTCACCTCCAACATTTATGTTGTATGTATGGCAGTGGACAAATCCACTGGCCCTGCTAAATGCTGCCTCTTCAGTTTCTTCTTTTGTGAAATGTAGGTAATAAAAACTTTGGGTCCTCTACCTCCTAGGATTATTGTGAGGAATAAATAGGATAATAAGTATAAGTGCACCACAGACCTTAAACTGTTCCATAAATTTTTGCTACCACATAAGTTTCCTTTCTAGTAGTTTAAATTAACTGCATAGTCTAGTGCTCTTTACAACATTCCTAATTCACCAAGCATAAGGCATATAATCATTTTAGGAGGTTAGGGGGAGAAGGGCATAAATTTGAACTTAAATTGACATAGGTTAGATGATCAGTACTACAACTACGGGTTTGTCAATGCTCAACCCTGTTCACTTTCCTAAGGTATTTTTCTATTTCAATTTTGAATTTAACTCCTAAAATAGTACTTCCTGTAGGAAGTTTCAGAATCACAGACTTGGAAAAGACCAAAAAGGACATCTCTACAAACTCTTAATCTGAATAAGAATCTTCCCTAAAAGGAAGAACATAGAACTTCCCAAAGGAACTCACTCTACTATATGAAAGGGCTGTTACTAAGTTTTTCATCATGTCAAGACTAAATCTGTCTCTTTAAACACTCAACCAATATTCCTGGTTCTGACTTCTAGAACCAAGTATACCTAGACTACTATTGCTGCTTTCCAAGAATATGTGATATTGCTAGTTAATTAACCTGCTCATTACCTGTGAAGGTAATTCTATGTAATCAACATATGCATTTTAGTCATGTAAAAAAATGAATCTTATTCATCAAAACAGGCAATGATAGAAATGGTACAAGAAGTCAGCAAACATTTTTAAACCATTAACTTCATAATTTTCAAGATTAAAAGAGTTTATATCTTACCTGTCTACTAGCTTTTTAGCAAATCCAAAATCTGTGAGCTTGATATGACCTTCTTTATCTAACAATATATTTTCAGGTTTTAGATCTCTGTAAACTATTTCTTTGGAGTGCAGATATTCTATTGCACAGATAATCTCTGCAGAATAAAATAGTCCTGTGCTGTTATTGAACCGTCCCATGTTTCTCAAGTAGCTGAAAAGTTCTCCTCCAGGAACATATTCCATTAACATGTATAAAAATCTTTCATCATGATAGGTCCAGTATCTGTAATATATAATTATATATTTTGTTAGTAAATCATGAGCCACACTGATTTATATATATATATATACATATATATATATATACATATATATATATGTATATATATATATATATATATATATGAAGCAAAATTTCCAAGTTATCCCTTAGGAGAAATCATTTAAATATCACAAATAAAAAGTGAAAACATATCTCATGTTTTCAATATACATCAGATAAAAGTGATACTATTTGGATTAGCATAAGAATTTTATCCCCCAAAAGTATAGAGTCCAAAAGCACAAAAACAAACAAAAACCCCCCAAAAAACAGAATTTTAAAATAATTACCTATATAAGATGGCATTAGAGAAGTAGCCTGGGTAGCATTAAGTAATAACTCACGATATTTACATATAGAGTATAAAGTAATAAAGAATAAAATATGGAGGGAGAAATACACAGAAAAGGGGAGGGGGGAAGGAGCATTAGAACTAGAATGTTCTTGGGACCACTAATTCAACATTTTAATTTACATATAGGAAACTGAAGCCCAAACAAGCCAAATGGCTTATCCAGGACTACAAAGCTTAAGGGACAATGGCCATTTTGTATTCTAAAAAATGTGACATTCTGTTAACTAAGAAAAAGAAAATGAAACAAAGCAAAAAAACCCACAACGTTATGAGAGGACTACAGTGGTGAAATCATTTGATTAAAATAACACAACTTGATGAGAAACATCAACTATGTGTCAAAAGAAGTTTGTAATTTCTTAGGTAAAAAAAAAAAACATAAACATTTTAACAACGTCTGAGTGAGGCACATCTTTACATATAAATGGCCACTTATACATTGCTGTTTTTCCCTTACCCCAACCCACCAAAGGCTCTTCTGTTATCCCAACTTGTGCCAATCTAGCAATGAAAGTGTCCTGGCACAGTGAGAAAATGTCTGACTAGTTGTCTCTCTTCTATACTTCATTCCCATTTTATCCTACGTATCAAATTTCCTTGTGAAGATCATACAGGAGTTATGCTTCTATTTTTTCTTTAACTACTTGGAGCTGATTAAATTATATCTGATGTCAATGTGTAGCATATATACATAACCCTTCCCCTTTTCCCCTTGATATTCTTAATCTAATTCTCTATTCATCTTATTTTTGAGATTTAAAAAAATTTAATTGCTCAGTATTTGGAGCCATATGAAATAGCTCTAGTGGTTTTATACTTTTAGCATTCCTCACACTCCCCAACCCAGCCTCTCTAATGTCTCATGGGAACTCTAGTCTAATTTCTCCCATTCTCTGCTTGATCCTTAGATGCCTTTGTATCACTTAGAGTTCATCACTTCACAATCCCTAGTCTCACCATAGGGTCAGGAAGTAGTTGGCTACTGTTCCTTTATACATTGTTTTTCATCAAGCCATGTCAGGAATTCATGGATTGCAGGGATGAAGGGAAAGAGGGATATGAGAAAGGTGTTCTTGACATGTTTTTCAATTTACTGAAAGAATCAACATACTCTGCCATCTGTAATTAGATAAAGTGAACAGATCACTACTATCCCTTTACTCATCTTACTAGCAACATTACACTTGTTTGTGCAGAGGCAGAGAATATCTTGTTATACTTTTTTAAAGTATTAAAACTGCAAGAATACTTTTCTATTTTTAATATTGCAAGCACATCATCTTTCAGCAATTTTATAAGCTTTTGTCGGCAAGTCTAAAACATTGATCAATATAAATAACACTTTCTATGGAAGAAATAATTTCTAGTTTCATGTTATAAACACAAGAATTCTGGCAATAAAGCCAGTTTATAAAACAGGGTACTTCTTTAATACAGTGTTATGTTTCTAACTATCTGCCTATTGTGCAAAGTAAAAACAAGGTTTTTCAATATAACTTGCCACCAGCAAGACTTTGATGCTTGTCTAAATGAGCAAGCTATATTCAAATGTTAATAGTTTCATTTGCTATGAATATTGTTAACAAACAAGGAAGATATAAGCCTAAAAAAAGGCCATTCTAGTTTTTCCTGATCTTTGTAATGTGGAGACAATTATGTGCGTATTGTGGAAGAATATATTCTACTTTTTTCTACGGTTAAAAACAATGCTGGATTCTAATAGTTAGGCTTTACACGATACCTCTGGGGCAAAAAAGAGAAAATGGACAAGGGTGAAGAATCTTAAAGGGAACATTAGTGAAAGAAAACATGGGTGTGGGTTAGAAGTATAGAATTACAGGGTTATAAAGCTTTTCAGATTCAAAGAATAACAGGAGTATTTGATTCCCAATAATGATACTGAATCAAATTGTAGACACAAGTCTTAAACTCAGAACCAATAAAGGAAAGGGCAGTGGTCTTGTAGTCTAATGTATTGGATAGGAATTGTAGCTCTGTCCCTGGACCTTGAATAAGACAATTAATTTTCATGAATCTCTGTTTCCCAATCTATTAAATATAGATAATAGATGCCCTGGCTGGCTACCTAGCAAGATTATTGGGAAACAAATGAGATGAATGCACATGAGAGAGTGTTTTATAGCAATTTATAAATGCTGTTTTATTGTTTTTTATTAATTATTATTATTAATTAAATAAATAATTAGATGTTGTTGATATTTATTATTATTTTAAAACTATTGGTACATGTAGCCAAGGGATTCTAGTTCTGACTCTGGCACTAACTGTGTGATCTGGGCTAATTTATAATGGCAGTGAACCTCACTTTCCTCACCTATAAATGAGAGGGTTAACCTGAAAAATCTGAGGTCCCCTATACTCTAAAATTATATGACTCTCACTTCCCCTATAAATTAAATCATGCCACTCAAAACTCATTTATAGTTGTGACTGATAGTGCTGTTTTATCTCTATTTTTAATATTTTATTTTGGTGAGGTAGGTAATGTCAACATGGAAATCTAGAGATCCCCAGTTTATTTAGTTGGAGTATAGGAACCCCAGGTTTTGACTTTCTCACGGGAGAGTTTCCCCCTGAGGGAAGGTCCCTCTTCACCAGACAGTGAATTTCCTGGTAGTTTGGGTGGGAACAGCAAATCCCATCCAATGTTAAACATCCCTTTTGTCCCAATGGTTTCTTCCCCCTAGGCTAAAGTCCATGACCAAGGTGACCCAGCCCTAGGCTGAGTCTTTCCCTTTTGTGTCCATTGTGGGGCCCCAGCCCCTCACTATTATTCCTGTCTGGAACTTCTCATTTTCCTTTCCCACCATTGTAAAGTCAATCAACTGTCTCTCTAATCCTAAAGCCCCCAGGTCATCTAGAGTGGTACATAGGTTCCCCAAGTTCTTTTGTTCCTCGGAGTCCATCCTGAGTCCGTGGCACTCCCAGGGGCTGGTGACCAGAGCGTCTTGACTCCTGTGCAGTCTTGGAAATCAGCTCTGTTGTCGTAGTAGCAGCGCTAACCCCTTTTCCCTTGATTAAAGAGTGATTTTGACCATTTAATAGTTCTGTGTTTTTCCTAGTTGACATTAATATATAATGTATATATATGGCTTCTCTAATGGGAGGAGGAGAGGAAGGGAGAAATTCAATTGGATATTTTAATGTAACAAACTAATAAAGAATTGTTTAAATCACTATAGCAGATCAGGGAAGGATGGATTGGAGCAAGGAAAATCTTGAGGCAGAAGAGCCTACAGGAAAAAACAAATAATAATTCCTACTTGAAAGGCACTTATATTCTAACAGGGGAGAAAAAATTATATACACAAATATATATATATATATACATATATACATACACACATCATGTGTATATATATATATGTATATATACACAGAAAGCACACACAAAGAAACACACATATAAAGTAGTTAAATATAAAAGGTAGTTTAAAAGGGATGGCACTAGCAATGTGGAGGATCAGAAAGAAGGTTTGTGCAAAAAATGGTACCTAAACTGCATCTTAAAGGAAAAGACAGGCTGTATAAGATAGAAGTAAGGAGGGAGGGAGACTGTGCATGTGAGACCATCAATATGAGAACATGGAGATGGAAGATAAAGTGACATGGA
This sequence comes from Monodelphis domestica, assembly GCF_027887165.1. Taxonomy (NCBI): domain Eukaryota; kingdom Metazoa; phylum Chordata; class Mammalia; order Didelphimorphia; family Didelphidae; genus Monodelphis; species Monodelphis domestica. The sequence goes on from NC_077234.1 coordinate 217,376,052, forward strand.
CAAGGAAAAGAGAGAAGACATTTTGATTGCATATTGGAATGTTGTAGGGGAAGTAATAACCATTGAGGATGGAAATAAAGCTGAGACCAGGTTGTATTGGGTCAAAATAGATGATTTTTTTTAGGTTACTTATAACGCTGATTTTCTTTCAGTTAAAAAAGATGAAGTGAAAGTTAGGCAAAGTCGGGGAAAATCCAAATGCCTAATATTTTAAGAGTTTAAAAGCATAATGTAAACATCATGTACCAATTTATGAATTCACAGTAGCATCAAAAGATAACATTCTGCAAAAGGAGGCATCAGTAGAGAGAGTAAATTAAGAACAAAAAAAATTTAAACTAGAAATCATGAGATTATCAGTTTTAGAAGTTGAGAGGGGCAATTAATATTACAAGATTAAAGATGATAAATTTAAACAAAATTAAAACTAAATACCTTGACATATATTTTATTGCCAGAAAAATAGGATGAAAAATTTAAATTGTGTAGGCATCTGCTGGAGCCTTTCTTTCAAAAAAGAAACACTCTTGCCTTAATGACAATTTTAACTTTCAAAAGTTAAAAGAACTGAAAATGAGAAAATATATTCTAGATATGATCCTGTCCAATGAGGTAGGAGTTGTTTGGTAAGATGAAAATCATGGGAACCTTGGTTGGAAGAAGCAAACTTTCCTTCCAAGAATTTGTAGCAAAAGAGAAAAAAGTTGTGACTTATCCGACACCCTTTAAATTTTGGAGGAACAGACTTCAGAGTTAAAATTAAAAATAAATAGAATTCTATAATAAACATTCTATAGGAGAGGTTACCCCATGTAATGATGGAAAGAGAACCATTGGGGAGATTGGAATGTTGAGAGCTCTACAGGTGCATGAGGCAATCCCCGCAATGGTTCTCATTCCTATTCTCCATCATTATACCCATGACTGACCATAAGCTTTTGAGAAGTTAAAAAAAAGGAAAAAGAAATAATTCTGATGAGGTACCAAAAAAAAAGAGGTTAACTTGGAAATTTGACAGGTTAAAACACCGGGCCAAATGCAATGAAATTAATTTCAATATGCACAAATGTAAAGTGGTAAATGAGTTAAAAAAGTAAACTTTATATAAAATAACAGAGACATGGCTAGACATTTGTCTAGGAAAAAAAGGAAGAACAAACCTGATGGTTTAAGTGGGCTGGATGATGAACAGTGTGACAAAATGAATTGGGTAATAACAGATAAGACAACCATATCATATGAAGAAAGTCATGTTGTCCAAGTATAGGAAAGCTCCACTGAATCACTATATTATGAACTAGTCAGAACTTATTCAAAGCATTGTACTCATTTCTACATTCTATATTTTAGAAAACATACTGATGACGTGGCCCATATCCAGAGAAGAACAATTAGAATGGTAAAAAGCCTGGAGTTCAAGTCACATGAAGACTGTTCTAAAGAATTAGAGATGGTTTAGCTTGGAGAAAAGAAGATAAAAGATGAGGGGGATGATAGCTATCTTCAAGAATCTGAGGGTTGATTTGTGGAAGAATTACATTCACCCTATCTTCTGTCCACAAGGGCTCACCCAGAAGTTGAAAACAGACACATTTAGGACTTATGATAAAAAAAAATTTCCAAGAATTAGAGCTACTCATAAGAGAGATGGGTTATTTCAAGAGTTATTGAGTCTCCCCTCACTTGAGGTCTTAAAGGAAAATATAAGTAAAAAAACTTTAAGGTTTGGAAAGGCAACACTGAATAGTTTACTGTTCAAAGTGGAAGACAGGGAGTCAAAACACGTAGTTTTAAAATCATTATTAGCTCTGGAATGAATAAGAAGCAAGTCTTTTCTGACTTCAGTTTCCTCATTTTAAAATGAGGATGATAAGTTATTTGCCTTTAAGGCAAAGGCCTTAAGTCAGGAAGACTCCTCTTTCTGAGTTCAAATCTGACCTCAGACCCTTACTAGGTTGGTGACTCTGGGCACGTCGCTTAACCCTGTTTGCCTCCATTCCTTCATCTCTAAAAGGAGCTGAAGAAGTAAATGTCAAACCACTCCAGTATCTCTGCCAAGAAAACCACAAATAGGATCACAGAGCCAGACCCAAATGAAACAAATGAACAACAACAATAAAGTTACATGTATATGATCCCCTACAATCCTTAAATCAGTAAAGTTCTGAAATCAGAAGGAACCGTTTTACATGTTGGCTTCAGGTGGTCCCATTGAAATCTGAAATTTAAATTTGGTAGTTCTGTTAAGTATGCCAATTCTTTTGTAGTTCCTGTGTGACTCATAAATACCTGATTACTACTCAAGTGGCAAGAATTCAAGTGTTTGCAGAGTTTAGATAGTCTGAATATTCGTACTGAGCTCATTTTAATTTGGAATTCATAGGCTCTAGATTTCAGCTGATTTGAAACTAAGCAGTCACTAAAATAAGATAATTCAGTTATCCAAAGTGGCACTTGGCAAAAACTAAAAATGTAATATTCATAGTGTCAACATGGAAATATAGAGATCCCCAGTTTATTTAGTTTGAGTGTAGAAACCCCAGGTTTTGACCTTGTCACAGGAGAGGTTTCCCCCTGAGGGAAGGTCCCACTTCACCAGACAATAGACATCCACTTCAGCTTTGGTGCAGTAGATAGTCCATCAGTCTTGCAAGCTGAAGGTCCAGAGGAGGGTGTGATATACTGGGAAAGTCTTCTGGAGACAAAAGAGCTACTTGACTTCAGATGAGATCTGTCTCCCCACCTGAAGTGTGACAAGGTCAAAACCTGGGGTTTCTACATTCAAACTAAATAAACTGGGGATCTCTATATTTCCGTGTTGACAATAGGTTCAAAAGACATTTTGAAATTAATTTTCAATAAAAATTAATTACTAGGATTAATAGCAGTTAATACCTCAGCATAAGATACTCCAATCAATCAGGCAAAACATGAAGGTAGGCTCAATGGCATGCCATAGAAGATGAATGGCTTCCAGAGCAAATTGAAACTCCCTTACACACATAGGTAGAACTAAAATACTCATTGAAGAGAATCTAATCTGCACTCTAGCAATCATTTCATAATTCATGCTGAAATCTAGTCTACTTCACCAATCTCCAGCAATGTACCAATATATTTTTCCTATGTTTATTCTATGACAACCAAGATAAATTAGTTAAGATAACAATATTTACCAAATACTATTACTCTGTAGAACTGGCTATCTCAAGATACACTGAGTTCTCAATGGTGAGAAGTATTCAAGTAGAGGCCAGAAGACCTTTTGACTGAGTTTCTGTAAAGAGAATTTTTGCATCAGGTAAGATGATGGTCAAGATTGTTTGTTAGGATCCATTTAACTCTAAAATTCTATATTGGCATGGCATTCATCAGGGAGATTATCATAGGGAGTAAAAGATGCATCTTTCTTTCTGCCCCTGGAAGTCTCACAAAGTTCCTTGCCTGATCACATAACTATTCCCCCACCCCCCCTTTTTTTTTTAAACAAATAAACTACCTCCAGCTTCCTGGGAAACTCTAGACTAGATCACTTTCCACATTAAATGCTACGGAAGCTAAACAGAAAGGATAATAATTCTTTTTCCAATTACCTTTTTAAAAGAGAGTAGGATAAATACCGGTTAGCTACTTCCCCAGAGCAAAATTTCATTTAACCTAAAGCAGGCATGTGACTGTTTCCTCAAAAGATATCATGAGGCCAATTTCTCAGAGGGAAGACAATGACTGACAGCTTATTTTTTTTTAACATTAGAACGAACATTCAAGCATATCAACTAAAATCAAACATTTTTATTCTCTCTTTAATCCTTTGTGTTATGATTTTTTAAAAATCTGTCAATTCATACAGCTTGGTCCCTTCAGATATATATTTTTAATCCTTACCTTCTATCTTAGAATAGCTATTTAAGTATTGTTACTTGAGGCAGAAAAGCAGTAAGGTTTAAGCAAATGGAGGTAAGTGACTTGCAGAGCAAATCTAAACCTCCTTTATACAGTCAATCAAATACAGCTAGACAGTGTCTAAGGTCAAATTTGAACCCAGGACCTCCTATCTCCAAGACTGGCTGGATCCAAAATCCAACTAGCTATCTTCCTTGATGAATTCTTAAATTCCAATTCTTTAACCAACAATTTAGCAGAAAGACAGCAGTTCTGGGGTCTAGTTTAAATCATGGTACTTTATAGATTAGATCAAGTAATTCTGGGTTTTGCTCCTGCAGAAAGCGCCAAACTGGTGCTAAATTAATTTAGCCTTCAAGGTAATCATCCCCTATGGAAAATGGTAAAAGGTTTATGTGTCAGAGAAATGAAGGAAAGGAAAAAGAAGAGGCAGAAATGTGCATTGCAGGTCCAGAGACTGCTTAATCTTCATCACAGTAATGTCACGAGATCCCAAACTGTTTAATCTCACCATTATTTAGAGCTAGATGAAAAGAATTAGTTCAAGCAAACTTGTCTTCTTTCCTGTTTTTTAATTAATCAAATAACCACTGTAATCAAGTCACCTACTCAAACTGCTGAGTAGAAAGAAGGCATCTGGGATTCTTTGCCTAAGCTACAACAAGCTCTAGCACTGATAAAGTTAGGAGTAGAAATAGCTGTAAAAGGACAGTCTGTACTCCATATCTCATCATCTGCTAAAAACACAGAATTAAAATGCTATTTTAGGTTGGTTTGGAGATTTTTATCTACTGATAAAGCATTATCTTTCTTTGCCTAGAACTGAAGACACCTGACAAGTGGATGTTTGAAATGCAAGGAAGTCAATAAAGTATGCATCTTTGCTCCAACAAAGAACATGTTTAAATCATCTGCCTTAAATAGTTATTGGTAAGTTGCTATGATTGTCTTTCTTACGATTCAGAAAATTCTCATTTATATGGCAAGATATATAAAGGCCAATAAAGATACATTTCTAAGTCTCATTTAGTTGTTCAAGAGATTATCAAATGAAGACCAAAAACAAAATATCTGCTTCTTGAAAAATATTAATGAAAAGCAAGATTCCTTTGGGTAGCATAGAGTGGCATAAACCTTAAATAGGAAGAATCTACAAGTACACAAAATGATCATAAAAAATAAAAATGGGCTTGAGTGAGTTTTCTTCCTATCTCCCATAAAAGGAATGAACAGTATTTTCTTCCCCATAGATCTCCAAAGTTTGTGCATTATCATAATCCAGAAGAGGAGACTAAAGTAACTTGAAAATGACACCAAATCTTCACCTTCCAAAGAATGATTTAAGAAAAAGAAAGATTTAGCATTACTTTCCTTTAATAACTGGGTATGTGTGTCAATCAAATCGGAGACTGCAGTGGACTTTAACCCAGAAAAAATGAAGGGCAGAATAAGATGCAATTCCTACTACTCCACCTCCTACAAACATGGCAAGACATTCTGTAGTAAAGGCATGGGGGGACAGAGAGAGAGTGCTTGCAAGAACCAAGGCTGGAGACCTAGCTCTAGCTGTCAATCAGAGAAGGTTCCAATGGAATGTTCCCAGGAGAGGCATTTGGGGGTTTGCTGGCCACACGGAGAAGAGAAACTTGCCTTTTGGACTTTGTTTCTGTCTCTGACTCTGGGCAGTTGAAGCTGATAAGGAAAAGAAACTTGGCTTTTGAGTTGGTGGTCTATTTGAGAGTTGAGCTGGCCAGGAGAAACTTAGAGACTTTGAACTTTGTTTTTCTCTGGGGTTGAAGCTGAGAAAGGAGACAAGCTAGGCTGATTTTGTGAAGAAGAAAAGATTTCGAACTGCTGTTGTCCTCCATCTCCCTAACTGTCTAAGAGTCACCGTTTGCAACTGGACTACTTTTCTCAATCCTTCATTTAGATTAGGGACTTCCTCATCCCTCTTACCTCAGTTTCCCATCCTGTTATCCCAATAAACCCCTTGATTTGAAAAAGGAAAGGAAAAGAATATCTTTATAGTTTACTCAAGTGGGGAGGGAAGGAGCCAAAGGCTTCAAGAAGAACTGGGTGGAGAGAGTTGGTTAAGGGAGGGAGTGAGGGAGGAAGGAGGTTAGGAAATAGATTGATCCATCAGCCATCAGTAGGGATCAATAGGCAGATCCCCAGAGCAAACCCCAGAGCAGTCCCTTGTATACCAGTATCCCTGTGTGGCATCCCTCAGCATTTCTCATCACTATCTCCATTACAAATAAGCAGCCTCGGGTTCTTGTAGCAGATCTCTCTAGTCACAGCCAGTCAGAGAACAGCAGTCATTACAACAAGAAACAGTTTCCCTCAGTTTACCTTCTCTATTTCAAGAAGCAATAGTTTCCTTCAGCTTACTTATTCTATTTCAATTCCTAGGACAGAATTAGGAAATTTTATGTATGCTGTGCAGAATTCTTTGTTTTCTTAAAGAGAATCCTGAGGATGGATGACTACATCAAGGGTGCTCTCTCTGGACACTCTGCCAAGTGCAGCTGACTACTTCTTCCTTCCTCCTGATTCTTAATATCTTGTGATCAAGTTTATGTGAAATGCCTAAATTATTTCAGAGATTTTTTAAGTCTATAACAATACCATATTGCAAATGACAAGATGGAAATTCTACTCTACCCTTGTCAGTGGTTAAGAGCCAAAAGAAGGTCAGAGGAACAGGCCACTATTTTTTTCAGGGGTCCAGGAACCTTTGAGACACTTAAAAGCTATGCTCAGAGACAGGAAGAGATCAGAGAAGGGGAAGAGAAAAACAAACCACAACAAAATTCAACAGATGCATACACTTTAAGAAGGGTGGGGTAACAAATTTTAAAAATAAGCTGGATTTCATCTAGAAAAAGGTCTTTATGTAAAAACAGAACTTGTAATAAAATTCTCTAAATTTGCATAATGACAGATAGCTAACACTATAGTTCTTCAAAAAAATAATTTGTAAAAATTGACACCTTATTTTCATGTGAGCACTAGCAGGTATCTTATATACAACTTATATTTTCATTTGTATAAATCCATGTAGGCCTCTAGAATACCATTTCTTAAATATTTATCACAATGTCAAAATTAAGACATCCAGGAAACACCATTATCATCAGATAAGATTTAGTCTGTTAGCACACACATCCTATATAGGAAACTTTTGGGACAACCAAATCTTCAATTAAATGATCATATTGAACTCTGAAAACTATTTATTACCTTGTTTTGTTTTTCAGTAATTGGTTTTGTAGGGCAGCTGGTGGCTTAGTGGATTGAAAGACAGACACAGAGATGGGAAGGTCCCCTGTTCAAATCTGTCCTCTGACACTTCCTAGTTGTATAATCCTGAGCAAGTCACTTAACCCCCCCAATACCCAGCCCTTACTACTCTTCAGTCTTGGAACCAACACACGGTACTGATTCTAATTTTTTTTTAAACCCTTAACCTTACATCCCAATACTGTGTATTGGTTCTAGGGCAGAATAATGGTAAGGGCTAGGCAATGGGGGTTAAGTGACTTGCCCAGGATCACACAGCAAGGAAGTATCTGAGATCACATTTGTACCCAGGACCTCCTGTCTCTGGGCCTGGCTCTCAATCCACTAAGCCACCTACTTGCCCCCAGACACAGTATTGATTCTAAGATGAAAGGTATGGGTTTAAAAAAATAATAATAATAATTGGTTTTTAAATTGCCCACATTTTCCCCTATATTCACCCTTCCCAACACAGAACTTCCCTTTATGCATTAGCTTCTAATTATATTATTGAAAAAAAGAATTCCCTTTTTCATCCTTAAATATCAGTGTGATAACTCCTACTTGGAGTCAGAAACCTTGGTTCAAATATCAATTCTTCTCTTTAAAGTTGTGTGATTCTAGGCACATCACTTAATCTTTCTCATTTTCTTCATCTATAAAATAAGGGTATTGGACCAAAGGGTTTTTCCAAGTTTCTTTTAGCTCTAAGTCAATGCTAATCAATGATTCAATGATCCAAGAAAACATATCACTTCTTTCTCACCCCAAATGCTTTCAATATGACTATTCAATATGTCTGTTACAAAGACTCTCCTAGGCGGAAATTTTTAGAACTTAGAGTGAAAACTCAACATAGTAAAATATGTCAAGATAATTTTGGAATAGAGATCTGATAAATCCATCCACATTTTTATAATAAATATGCCCCTATCAGTATTACCACAAAAATACATGCTGGAACTCCTCTATAACATGATCCTTCCAGCAGTTCACTACGGTTCTAGCTAAAATTTACATGAGAGACATTGTAGAACTCTAGTCCCTCTCCCAAGCGGCTACAGACATGCAACTTTCTCAAAGTAGAATTAATTCCTCATTAAGGAGGAGAATTTGAAGGCATTAATTTGCCATGTAATCTATAGGCCCAACTTCCAAAACTCAGCTTCCAAGGCCATTTCTCTGCAAAGAGTATAATAGGTGAATCGGAAGAACTCTACGGATCATCTTTCTTTCTGAAAGGAAGAACAAAGGAATTAAACTAAAAGCTTTTGTACAGAACATCAAGATAGCTAGGATAAAAAGGAAAGCTATCAAGGGGAAAAAAATTGTCAATTATCTCTGATAAGAGGCTGTTATACAAGATATATATTTGGACCAACTCTCTATATAATACCAATAGCCATCATTCCACAGTGGAGAAGTGGTCAAAGGAAATGAAGTTTTCAAAAGGATTGCTAAACAATAACAATCACATGAAAGGATGTTTCTAATCACTAATAAGAAAAATGGTTAAAAAATTTTTTTGAGGTTTCAACTGAAGCCCAGAAAATTGATAAAGATGACCAAATGTAGAACTAGTCAATGTTGGAAGGCCTGTGAAAGGCCTAACACTCAGTGGGTGGAGCTGTGGATTGGTTTTACCATTCTGGAAAGCAATTTGTGAAAAAAGCCAATAAACTGCTCATACTCTTTAATTCACAGATCCTAAACTTCTCAATATATCCCTCATGTAAGTCCAAGATATAAAGATCCCATAGATGTCAAAATATTCATAGTCATACTCTTTGTGGTAGCAACATAAATAAGATGGGGGGCGGGGAAATACTGAAAAAGTGAGTTCCTATCATTTGGGGAGTGACTCAATAAATTCTAATATATGAACATAGTGAAATATTATGGTGTAGTAAGGAACAACTAACATGAGAAATAAGGAAACATGGGTGTTGTGGGGAAGACTATGTAATCAACTGATGTAATCAACAAGCACTTATGGATTACTGTGCTTGAGATTATAAGTGAAAGAATGAAACAATCTCTGCTCTCAATGAGCTTATAGTCTAATGGGAAAGAAAAAACACATAAAAGTATAAAAAACATATATGTACAAAATTAAATATAAAGCAAAGAAATATAAAGTAGTTAAAAACCAGGTAGTCTGGAAATGAGAGCATTTATAGTTGGGGGGAGGAGGGAGATGAGTAGTTTCATTTCTCTTGAAGTAAAAGTAGAATTCTACTAAATTGGAATAAATAAGGAGAATATTCCAGGGACAGTGAGGAGGCTATTACATGGAGACATGATTTAAAGTGTAGCATGTAAGGAACAAAAAAGAAGACCTAATTGACAGGATCACTAAACAGGATGTATGTGTGTTGGGGGGAAAAGGGTGGTTCTGAAGGACTTTAAAAGTTAAACAATTGTTTTTATCTTTTTCTAGAGGAAACAGGAAACCACTAAAGTCAATTGAGTAGGAGAGCCATGTGGTCAGATCTGCAAAGAAAGAAAATCACTTTGGTAGATCGGAGGATACAGGAGAATTGGGGGAGACTAACTTGGTAGACCAATTAGGAGGCAATAATCAAGGCAATAGATAATAAAGGTCTGAACTAAGGTTGGCAGCTGTGTCAGTGAAATAGAAGGAGCTGAATGGCAGAAATGATGTGAAGAAAGGGATTGGATAACATGCTGGATGAATATATAGAGTGAAGAAAGGTTATGAGTTAAAAACAAGGCTTAGTGAGAAAATGAAAGAATAGTGGTACCTTTGATGATAATGTGGAAGTTCAGAAGAAGAAAGAAGATGGGGAATGATACTAAATTCTGCTTTGGTCGTATTTGAAATGTCCTCAAGAAATCCATTTTGAAGTGTTCAATAGGCAATTGATTGGTAGAGTAGCTCACGTAAGACACTAGGACTGAGAATGAAGGAAGTAGAACCAGGAAAACAACTTACACAGTGATTATAATAACGTATGCAGAAAAGCATACCAAAAGGAATGCTGTGTAATTATCATAATAAATGTTAGCTCCAAAGAAGAGAAAGAAATATAATTTCTCCTTTTGTTGGAGAGTTAAGGAACTATGAGTGTGAAATGATGGATATATAGAGAAAAATACTGTCAAGTTTGTTTTTGTTTTGGCTTAACTGTTTTTCCATATTTATAAAACAGGGTTAATGAAATGGCAGACTGGGGAGAGGGGTAGGTAGATGTGTAGGGGAATGACTGTGATTTTTTTTCAAAGTCAATAAAACTCAATTTAAAAATATTCTGTAATAATAAACTTCTAGTACATGTCTACATTTAGTAGATGCATTAATATGCAAAATATTTTATGGGATTTTTTTAAAGCTTACTTAACATAATGTTTCCTTTTAAATCTCTAAACTGGATTCTAAAGCACTCTATGATGGTGATTATTACAGAGCTAGTTTTTAAAAATTAAATGCCAACCAATCAGTCCATCTCTGGAGTACATGACAATAAAATGCTTGCTTTTATAGACATATGCTGAATCAAAATCAATAGAGAGAAATTAATAGATTAATCATCACCTTTAAAAACAAACTATTTTTGCCATGAGTGTTTAAATATTTTCTTCTAACTGATGTTAAAATTTCCTTGGATACTTCCAAACACAATTTTTCTCACTTTCAAACACAAGCTCCCCTTAGATTTTCTCAAAGTATAAAAGTAGAGTTTGTTTGGTGTTAGAAGTTTCTTTACAGTAGATAAGAAGGGAAACAACTCTCATACAGTCTCTATCTGACACAAAGTTTCCTGGTGTTCTTCCACACTCATCAGCTGACTTAAACATTTAATGAGTTCTTGCTATGTACATATATATATAAACATATATAACAGCACATCCACTCTAACCTATCTAGATGGATACTAAAAAGAAATTAATATTACATTCAAGTAGGAGTTATTGGAAAAGAAATTCCATTGCCCCCAAACAAAATTAAACAGGCAACTTTACAAATATAAGGACGAGATTTGTAAAATAATGGAATAAGAATCAAAGAGCATTGAAGCAAAGGGAACTAGAGGGTTTGAATAATTTTCCTATGTAACTTCGGTCAAGTCACTTAGCTACAAGACTTAGTTATACTTGGCCTCAGTTTCATCATCTGTAAAATGGGGGTTGTGGGGGATGGGGGGTGTTAAGTGGCCTTTTAAGTAGCTTCCAGTTTTAGATCTATGATCCTAAAGAATAAATGTAGAATATGTCCCTCTCTAACCTTCTTTCTCTTCTATATAGCACTCAAGTTTATTATCCTGGTAGTACTTAATACAGTCAGTCCTTTCTCTTCCATGTAGCATTGCACAACTCCCCCATGACCCATAATTTATGATTTATAGTCATCCAGTACCATCAACCTCTAAAGCTCCTAATAGTACCCATTAACCCATTATAGAATTTCTACAAAAGATTCAGTCTATTGTTTCCTCCTCTAATTAAATTTGCTTTTCCCAAAATGCAAAGGAATATTTTTTTAAAATCTTATTTAAATTATAATTTTTCTCTTTAATTACTAGTATTGCAACAAAATTGTTCTCAATTCTTTTTCATTATTAATGTACTAGAAATTAGCTACATCGTGTGTCAAATAAGATTTTACAAGTTAGCCTGGGAACTTAATCATTATTTTCTAATGCGTCTGTGTGTTCGGGGGTGAGATGCATTTCAAGTTACAAATCACTGATTTACCAAAAAATTTTAAAATATAGCCCTTTTACGGATTAAATATTAACTAAAGAGAGAACAAAGTTCTAGGTATAACATGGGCAATCTAGAACTAAAGTATTAATAAGGAAATGGAAATGTCATAAAGAAGACTTTAGATTAAACCCACAACATTAACAGTTTAAAAGAATAGCTAACTAGTATGAAACAAAGAACAACAAATAATGTGAATCTTTAATTTCTGATGGAAATTTTTGATGCAATAATTTCTCTATTACCCAGTCATGTTTTAGAGCAATGGTCTAAGGGGAATCCAGAAACTGATGCATGAGTCTGGGCAATTCCCTTAAGCACTCACTGCTCCAGTTTCCATGACTCAAAATGGGGATTCCACCTACACTTACACACCTCACAAACATGCACTATATAGCTCCATGAAGGAAAAGTACTACACAGTCACATTAACTCTTGATTATTGCTGCCAGCAGAAACAAGCATTAATACAGATAACCAGTATCTTAGCTACTTCAGAAGTTTATATCAGGGAGTTGAGCCTTGGCTTTCAATAAATTATAAGTTATGAAAACAAGCCCAGAAGAATAAAGCTATAAAGTACATGTAATTTATTTGCTTTGGTCATTATATATATTGGGGAGACAATTGGATTGGGAGCCAAGAAAATGGTATCTTTGCTACTAACTTAAGAGATGACTTTGAGCAAGTCATCTTATTTGTCTGATGAAGGGAATGAACAAGATAAGTGGATCTTTTAAAATTAGTTTAACATTGTGATTGTAATTAAATCCAGCTGAGGAAGAGATAAATTCCCTCTGGCAGCCTCTAAAAACAGTACCATGACCCCAGACTGCAGTAGGCAGTAAGTATTTGGGGTCTAGATTATGATGGTCTGGATGTTATTTCTAAGACTTATTTTATTTCTATTATTATTATTATTATTATTATAGTAAATAGTTAGGATTCACATGTGTACTGTAAATCTTTCCATAGAATACAATTATTAACAGACGAAACACACACAAAATCCCTAAAAGGGGACATATGTACACACTGCACACACACCCTAAAAGGGAAAAAAGACTTACAATCTGATCAGAAATGGATGACTGACTTCTTTCAGAACTGACTTTTCATTGTGTACGTGCTGCTCTTGCTTTAGCCGAATGACATCCGGAATGCTCATTACCTTCAATGCAAAATAATGCTTGGCTGTTCTTTCTTTGACTAGGTGAACTCGCCCAAAGGTACCTGTGCCTATAAATTTAAGAACAATAACAAAAAAAAATCATTAATTTTTTTACATTCAAGAAAAATACGTTTTTGAAAGAAATAAGTCTATCATTATTACTATCATACATTGAGAGCCTACTTTAAAAAAAAAAATCAGAAATATCTAGGTAGTTCAGTGAACTGGGCCGAGTCCAAAAGACCTAGATTCAAATCTCGCCTTAGACACTTCCAAGCTGTGTGCAAGTCACTTAACTCCCACTGCCTAGCCCTTGCTGCTCTTCTGTTTTGGAATTAATACAAAGACAAAAGATGAGGGTTTAAACAAATAAATTGACTTTAAAGATTCTTTGAGAAAGTAAGGGGATGCTTTTATTACTGTTCACCTGGAGTTCTCCAAAAGAAATATAGCAGGGGGCAGCTGGGTAGCTCAGTGAACTGAGAGCCAGGCCCAGACAGGAGGTCTTAGGTTCAAATGTGAGTGACCTCAGACACTTCCTAGCTGTGTGACCCTGGGCAAGTCATTTGACCCCCATTGCCTATCCCTTACCACTCTTCTGCCATGGAACCAATATACAGTATTAATTCTAAGACAGAAGGTAAGGGTTAAAAAAAAAAGAAAGAAATATAGGAGAGTACTATTTTGGTCAGCTATTTTGCCAACTGATCATGACAGCATAAAAATTCCTAAAAAGTGGAAAGGGCACTTATATATTCCTTTCAACAATCCCCTTCAACATACTTTTCAAAGTTTTAAATACAAAGGAACATTGTGTTGAAAGCATATAAAATATCTTATGGAATTAGATGACATAGAATCATCATAGAATCAAAGATTTAAAACTAGAAGGTACCCTTAAAGGCCATCAAATACAGCTCTTACATTTTACAAATGAGTAAACTAGTACAGAGAAGTTTAAGCAACTTGCTCTGGGTCACAAAGCTAGTGAATGCCTAAATCTTCCAGGGTCCTGTTCACTTCAGATGAAGTTGAATTGGCTAAATTCTAAGGGTAGCCATTAGTTTCCCACTTTAACCAGGAAAAGGTTAAAAAAGAAAGTGTTCAAGGGATCTGTCCTTAGCTTTGTATTTTTTTATTTTTATAAATACATTTGATGTAGACAAAATAGCAAGTTTACCAAATGTGCCAATAATGCAAACTTGAGGACTACTAACAGAAATAATTGAATCCACAAAAAGAATATTGAGCTAGATGTATAAAAAAAGCATCTTAACAGGGACAAATGGCAAGTCATATCTGTCTTGATATAGTCAAGATGGGACAGAAATAATATAGTTTATTTGAAAAATATTTTTAACACTTCATTGGACTGCAAGCTCACTAATGTATGACAACATCTGAAATGTCTAGTTATAACTGCCACAGTTTAAAGAAAGATAATGATAACATGGAGAGTATTCAAAAGGAGGTATGACAGATGTTTGAGGAGGTGTGGAAAAATCAAGACACTTAGACAATGTTGGGGGAACTGTAAACTAATCCAAACATTTTGAAGAGCAATCTGGAATTATGCTCAAAGTGTTATAAAACTGTGTATACCCTTTGACTCAGAAATACCAATATTAGATTTCTTTCTTAAGATAGTCAGGAGAAAAGGAAAAGAACCTATATGTTCTAAAATATTTACAGCAGCTCTGTGGTATCAAAGGACTGGACATTTAAGGGATGTCCATCATTTGGGGAATGGTTAAACAATCTGTGTCATATGACTGTGATACTTTGCTGTAAGACATGACAATCTGGTTAATTTCTTAAAAACACTGAAAGACCTACATAAAATTATGAGAAAAAAAAAAGAATCAAGAGAACTAATATACAGCAACAGAAATATTGTGACAAATAGTTGGCATCTGTATGTCTCCAGAGAAAGAACTGATAACTAGAAACAAGCAAGACATCGTTTTACATATCTATTTTTTTAAGGAAAAGGGAACTGAGTATGATAGTTGTCTTCAAATGTTTACAAGGCTGTCTTGTGGAAGAGGGATTAAACTTGCTTTGCAAATGAGAGCAATGGGTGGAAACTATAAAGAAGCAAATTTAACTTTGAATTAAGAAAAGCTTCGTAAAAAGTAAAACTATCTAAAAGTGGAATGAGCTAAAAGGATGCAATCTTTCAGAAAAAGCTGTAAACTCCGTAACCCTGTTTTCTCATCTTTCATCATAAGTTCTTGCAATATAGCTTCCAACACCACAACTCAACTGATTTCTTCCTTGCTAAATGCAATGATCTCTCAGTCTTAATACTTCTTGACATCTTCATATTGTTAACTATCTCCTATTACTAAGTATTCTATCTTGCCTGGGTCTTCATGACTAATTTTCTTATTGGTTGCCAAGACGGAGCCTTTTTCATGTCCTGCCTCCTAGTTGTGGGTATACCCTGGTTCTCTCTCTCTAATCTATACTCTCTTGATGATTTCATCAGCTCTCATCAATTCATATGTCATTTCTAGATTATATTTTTTACATATTTACATATTTGCATAACTAGCCCTCATTGGTCTCCTGAAATGAGAGTGGAAAAACATTGCAAGTCATGAGACTTACTATTTGTGCAGTCATATTTACTTTACATTATTAGACACAAGTTTCTTCATTTTACAAATGAAGATACTGTACTAGATAACCTTAAAGTCCAAAACAAACAAAAAAATTAACCCTCCTCTTAACTTCCCTAATTCTGTTGAGAGCACCACAATTCTTCCAATCACCCAAGTTTTCATGCTAAAAGCTATACTTGACTCTTCACTCTACCCTCATATCCAATAATTTGTCAAATTTCATCGTCTTTCTCAGCTTTTGTTGTATTGTCTCCTTCACCCTGATCATACCGTATCTACTGTCTAAACCATCTAAACCTCTTCCCCTGCCTATTTCAATACCTTCCAGATTAGTTTTCCTGAATTCATTCTTCCCTTTTCTAGACAGCTCCCAATTCCTTTTCTAGACAGCTCTAAAACCCAGGCTTAAACTTGTCACTTCTCCTCCTTAAGAAATTTTAGGGAGTCTCCATTGCCCTTAGTATAAAATAGAAATTTCCCTGTTTGATACACAAACCCCCTCACAATCTGGCTCCAAAATGTGTTTAGGTATCATAACTCCTTTACCTATGCTAAGATCCTTTCAACCTGGTCTAACTGCTGTTCTCATACATGACCCAGTGGTAGAACACCACTCTATACCTCTGCACAGCCTATATCCCTTGCCTAGAACATACTCACTCTTTACTAAGACTAAGTTTCCTTCAAGGCTCAGCTTAAGTACAAATTCTTTCAACAGATTTTTCAATTCATCCTTAGTTATAAGACAATTCCCCCCATCACGGTGTATATATTTCATATTTACTTAACTGTGAAGCATTTGGATTCTCCCAGGAAAATTTAACTTTCTTGCAGGCAGGGATTGTCTCCTTTTTGTCTTTCCTGGCACTATTTTATTCAGTCATTTTTCAGTCATGTCTGACTCTTCATGACCCTATTTGGGGTTTTCATAGAAAATATTAAAGTGGCTTGTCATTTCCTTCTTCAGCTCATTTTATAGTTGAGGAAAATGAGGCAGAGGGAAGTGGCTTGTCCAAGGTCAAACAGCCAATAAGTGTCTGAGGCTGTATTCAAATTTGGGTCTTCCTGACCCCAGGCCTAGCACAATACCTTGCACTTAGAAAATTAAAATTCCTTGTATCATTGTTAGAGTCAGTCTCCCATCATTGGGTATCTTCAATTGGAAATGGCTATATGTCTTACACAAATCTTTTACCAGATATAGTTTAGACTTATAGAGCCACTGATGTCCTTTCCAACTCTTAAAATTCTATGATTCTGAAACATCTGACTTACCTAAAACCTAAAACTTATTTGTGTTTACCACATCATCTAAAACTTATGCAGTTTAACCAAAACATTTTTAAATAATGACAATTAAAGCACTTTTCAATCATGATTGAAATCAACTTCAGTTACCATATGCAATGTATTGAAATGAATACTTAAAACTTCCTTATAATACTACAGAAATTAATTGCGAACAGCAAGTTTTTTAATTTGAACAGGTTTTTTTTCTTTTTTTTTAACTGAGAGGAAAGAGGAATGAAAACAAGACTCATGAGAGAGGGATTCAAAAAAGAGGAGGAACATTTCCTGAGTATCTCCTTCCAGTGTCTACTACCTTCACTCGCCTCTTCTTGCTTTTCACAATTCTTCCACAGACACAAAGAATGTCTGTGGTAGAAGAGATCTTGGAATTCATCTAATCCAAATGCTGAATATGAGGAAACTGAAGCCTAGATGGGGAACTGATTTGATCCAGGTCACATGTCAAGTTTATGGCACAGCACGAAAATTTAAACCCAAGCCTCTGGACCCCAAATCCTATATATTTTCCCTGAAATGAAGTTGCTTAATATACTAGAAAAATAAATAAATAAAATAAACATTTTCTTTTGAAAGCATAAGTGCTTTAAAAGCTTTGGGTTACTTCTACTTTCTCAAACTCACTTGAGTACCACAGAAATCAAAACCTATTGGCAGTTTCCATTTAAAAGTCTTTCCCCAACAAAACAGTATAAAAGATTAGCATATCTACAAGGAATTACACCTTAATTCCTCTGGTTCCAACTAGAAGTACAGGTTCTCTAACAATGAGAGGGTTGTCCTCCTAAGCTATTAAAATAAGTGTTCAAATCCTGCTTTTTAGAAGACTTTTAGCTACAGCCAGATGCCCTCATCACAGAACTAGCTCTCTGAATGACATCCATCTTTCTTTCTTTCCTTTTTTTTAATAGCTTTATCTAGGCTGAAATTCAGGTAGATCTGCAGCAAAGAGGAGGCACCTTATTCTCTCCCATACACACCCTAACCACCACCCCCCTAACACTCCAGTCAGACATGAAGGTTTCTACTGGCATTGAAAACCTCATATCAGGAGTTAATGTAGGAAGCTTTGTTGGGAAGATTTCTGAAATGTGTACCAATACTTGTTAAATGGAGGTTTATCCATAACTCTCTGTGTGGTTTTTAAAAAGCATGATTCCAAAAAAAAAAAAGACATAAAAGGCTCATTAAATTATATGCAATCTAAGCCAAAAAAAACCTTGTCACTGCATAGCATGCATCCTAGATTTGGGGGAGAAAAAAAAAAACCAGGCTTCCATGGCTTCAAAGAAAAGACTCATAAGGTTCTTGTGACTTCAAATTCAATAAAACTAGGTAGTCATAGTCCATGTTCTCAAGAATGACATTCTGGTCAAATTATTTGCGAAAAGGAGGGTTGTTTTTACCCCGGGGGGGGGGGGGGGGTTGGGGGTTAATTGATTTCAGGTTTCAAGTGGTTTGTGGATTTGGATGGTGAAAATCTCTAGTTTTATTCTGGGAAAGTTTTTATAGACTTTCCCAGACTTCCAAAAGGGTCCATGGCACAAAAAATAATTACAAACTCCTGATCTAGAAGGTATGGGGCTAGATACAGTATAATTGAATGTTTGAATAACCAAATACAAAGACTGGCTGAATAATCTTTGGCTAATGGCTATTAACCTAAAGGGAAATATCTAGTGAAGTGGCCCTCAGTCCTCTCCTTCATCAATTGACTTGCTCTCTAACAACATGGATAAGAGTATCTGGACCTAACAAGCTCTTTTCAGACTGAAATGATGAGTTAAATCTAATATGAGGAAATAGGGATGAATTGAGACATAAACTTAAAGAGTTTACAAATTAATTGCAAGGGGCAAGCTAGGCAAAAAGAATCAAGACAATCTCTGCTCAAATCTGGTCTGGAACACTTCCTAGTTCTCTGACCCTGGGTAAGTCACATAACCCCAATTGCCTAGCCCTTACCACTACTCTGCCTTGGAATCAATACTTAGAATTAATTTTGAGACATAAGGTAAGAAGGTAAAAAAAAAATCAATTGCAAATGGAGGGTATATGGGTAGACAAGTGAATATGAAAAAACATCTCGTTAGACTGTTAAAGCTCTGCTCAAGCTCAATATTAGTCAAGAGCATGACAAAAAAAAAAACGAATACGATCACACATTGTATCTAAAACAGAGGAAATAATAGTCTTGCTGCTTAGACTTTTTTTTTTATTAATGTGGTAAAGGCTCTTTTATTTCATTCTCACGAGAATGGGAACTCATGAGCAGTATCAGCAAGCAAGTATGGGAGCACACAGGCTCCCTTTATTAACATCAGTCCCTCCCCTCATTCACTATTGGCTGGTTTCTAGAATTATAATTTATCCAGTTGAAAGAAATGGAATTTAAAATCCTAATTATTCACATTAAAGTAAAGCAACTTCACCTGTAAGCCTCTGGCTAAACTTTCAAGTATTCTTCATCATGTCCTGCTGACTTGAATGTAGGGAAAAGGAGCTTAAGCAAGGAACATGAAACTTAACTCAATTTTTTTTTCTTCTTACTCCATTATGTGGGCTTGTGAGAGTAGTCCACCCTTTTGTCAGGATCTGTTCCTCACATTTACAAAAATAGAAACTTCCAAGATTAATAGAAGAGAAAACAGAATATCTAAATAAACCTATTCTAGATAAAGAAGTTGGCTGCTCAGACTTTTAAAACAGGGCTTTCCTGGTAGGACTTCAAATGGATCCCACATTTCTAAATAGGGAAATATATGAAAATAATAAGCCTGATTCTTACTGAATGCAACTAAATTTAGCAGGAAGAGTCTCTTTGATGATAATGAGAAAATTATTATTAGATGGGAGGAATATTGGAAATAGATTTTGTCAGATCAGTTTTTCCTATAAACTAGGGTTGCTTCTTGGATTGTAGAAGATAGGGTCATAATCAGACTTTTAGTTTCCATCTAACAGATTTATATTATTAAATGGGGTAAAAATGTAAGAAAAAGGAAGATCACACATTATGCTCCCCCTCTCATTTGTGTGGCTGTGCAATGTCTGGATTAAATACTTGGAGTATACTATCACTTTACCTCCATCTCTTAAATCTCTCACCTCAAATATTCATTTTCCTGATTTCTATCAAAGCTAGTTAGTGTCTTCCATGATTTTTGTATTTATTTTGTGTATTTATATATATACATATATATATATACATACATATATACACTTCTATATAGGTAAGAGTACCAACATAGCATCAGAAAGCTGGCCTCAAAGTTAAATCTACTAATCTTAACCCTAAAACAATACTGTATCTAGACAGTTCTCTAACTAGCAAAGAAAGTGTTACTCAGAGTACAGGGAGTTTGCTCAGCAGGAAATTTTCCATACCAATGAAATCACAGGTCTAATCATAATCCTTAGGGGAGACAACTATCTCCTCAGATAAAAAATGTAAACTCCTTGAAGTCAGGGAGTTGTCTTTGTATCCTAGGTGGCTAGGAGTGCTTACCACAAAACAGGTAGCTAAACATGTTTGTGGATTAACTGGCCATTCTGGACAAAGATTCTATCTTCCTCTAAGGAAGTATCTTTTCTTTTATTAAACTACTTAAAATGAAGCTGAGACTCAACATCAATGAAATAAGCCTATGGTGAGAATCGATATGTTCACAGTTAAAGAATATTTTAGTGTGTACGTATTCTCACTGATTTCATCAAAACATTATTAATAACTAGCATCTGTCTACACAGCCATGAGAAGGATATAACTTTAGTATACAACCTCTCATTTTACAATAGGGAAATTTAAGTGATTTGTTTAAGGTTTTAAAAGGCAAACAAAATTGCTCTCAAGTCTTATTATTCTTTTTCCAAACCATAAATTTAGTAGCTTTTTCTTCTAATTTTATTTGTATTCATTTCCCCAAGCCCATACTTCTGAATACTTAACAAGTTAGGCTATACTACTAATAATATAAAATTTAAAAATTCATATGACCCGAAACAAATTGAGTTGATTATGTTATTAAATTAGGTTAAAGGGTAGGTTAGGGGAAGGGAAGAGAAGACTGAGATACATATCTTTGCCTTGGAGGTTTTGTGTTCTGGAGCTTTATCTTTCATTCTGCTGGACAACACCTTTTTTTCTCTCTTTTTAGAAGAAAGAATAGACATTCCGACAAATATTTTATTTCTATTTTATTTGAGAGCCAATTTAATTTTTATACACTCATACCTGTTTTCCTCGGTAGAAACCTAAATGGATAATATTGGTTCTTTTTATATAACCCTGTTTAGTTAAGGTAATATAAATATGATTCCAATTATCTTTACAAATGAAGAAACTGAGGCTGCGGGAGGGTAAGGGAATTAAGCCCAAGATCAAAGTCCCAGATACAAAAGCTAAACATGTGTCTATTGACTCAAACTCCCATATTCTTTCAAGTATAGATAGATAGATAGATAATATATGTACATATAGATATACACACACATATACATATATAGTGCTTTATGATTTAGAAAGCACTTTTATGTGTTATCTCACTTGATTTTTACAACAGCCCTATATGAGAGGATCTATTATTATCACCATTTTACAAATGACAAAACTAAGATAGGCAAAGGTTAAATGATTTGTTTAGGGACAGCACAGCTAGTGTCTTAGGCAGGAGGGAGAATCTGATCATTCTGAATCCAATTGCAATACTATCTACTATACCACCTAGCTGATCATAGCACAAGTATATAAAAGCAGGCTACAGGATTTCTGAATTTCACGGAAAAAATTCTTCCAGCTCTCACCTCTACTCAATGCCAAGCGGTCAACAAATATTAAGTGCTTATTATGTGCCATGACCTATGGCTGAGGCTGAAGATCAAGGAAAAACAAAATTGTTCTTGAGGAGCTCATATTCTAAAAGGGGAAACAACATGCAAAAAATTATGTGTACCCAAGATAAAGAGAGGACAAATTGGATATAATTACAGAATGAGACAGAATTATTTGATAGGTAGAGAGGTTTGCCTTTACAAGGAGCAAGGGTCACCTTTTCATAGGAGACATGGATGAAAGAGGATATTTAAGGAAGTGAAGGAAGATATTAAGTGAAGGAAGATATTTAAAAGAGATGGGAGCCAAGGGAAGCTTGCTTAGGAATGAAAGGGTCTGAAAAAAGTCACGTTGGTGAATGGAAGAGGAAATTTATTAGGGAATATTAGGGAAAATTAGGGAATCTCTAAAATATTGCCTCATTTAGGTCCAGCTGGTATTATATGATATAAATATGTAGTAGACTCAATTAGCACAATTTCATAATTTACTGCAATTCTATTCAGTAGCAAATGACAGTGTAGGCAGTGGATGACAGAATTAATCCAAAATTGGAGCTTTACAGGGCAAGACTGAAAAATGGATCAAGGTACAAAGTCATTGAGCAAAGGACATAGGGTAGTGTTAAACTGGTTTGCCAAGGGAAAGGGAAAAGAACAAAGCCATTTCAGGGATGATAGTAGTGTAGCGGTAGTCTCTTGGTGACCGAGAATGACAATTGTCTTTGTGCATTATCATCTATTGATGTACCCTCATGTGGCTTTGAAGTCCAAAGGCTGAGGCGCAGAGTTTGTGGCACATGGGGCATGGGACGCCAGTTGTTATGGGAGGTGCGGTTGTGGCCTGGTGTCGGCGTTCACGCGCAGCGGCAAGACGTCGACGTCGCTCATCTTCAAAGGTGGTGGCGGCATGGTGAATGTGGGTTCGCCAGCTGCTTCTGTCAGAGGCAGCGAGTTCTAGTTGCTTTAGTGTAATGCCAGCCCACTTCAAGTTTGACTTTAGCTGATCCTTGAATCTTTTCTTTGGTCGGCCTTGTTTCCTGAGTCCAGCTGACAGTTCACCATAGAATACCTGTCCTGGATAATAAAGTGGAGAAGTTCCATGGAGACTGGAACAACCTCCAGGAAGTGATGCAGAGCGAGAGGAGCAGAACTAGGAGAACATTGTACACAGAGACTGATACACTGTGGTATAATCGAACGTAATGGACTTCTCCATTAGTGGCGGTGTAATGTCCCTGAACAACTTGCAGGGATCCAGGAGAAAAAAACACCATTCATAAGCAAAGGATAAACTATGGGAGTGGAAACATCGAGAAAAAGCAACTGCCTGAATACAGAGGTTGAGGGGACATGACAGAGGATAGACTCTAAATGAACACTCTAATGCAAATACTATCAACAAAGCAATGGGTTCAAATCAAGAAAACATCTAATGCCCAGTGGACTTACGCATCGGCTATGGGGGGTGGGGGGGGGGGAGGAAAAGAAAATGATCTATGTCTTTAACGAATAATGCTTGGAAATGATCAAATAAAATATATTAAAAAAAAAAAAAGAATACCTGTCCTGGTATTCGCTTTGGGTCCATGCGGATGACGTGTCCAGACCATCGTAGCTGGGTTTTGAGGACAACGACTTCGATGCTGGTGGAGTTGGCTCTGTCGAGGACTTCCAGATTGATGATTCGGTCCTGCCATCGGATCCTCATCATTGACCGGAGGGAGCGTTAGTGGAATTGCTCCAGCTATTTCATGTGCTTCCAGTACAGTGTCCATGCAGCCGTACAGGAGCGAGCTGAGGACCACTGCATTATACACTTTGAGCTTCGTCGCAGTGAATACACCTCTGTGTTGGAGGACTTTGGAGGGCAGCCACCTGAGTGCCTGGCTGGCCTTTGTGGATCCTGGCATTCATCTCGTGGTCTAGGGACCCGTCGTTGGCAATGGTGCTGCCCAGGTACTTGAAAGTGTTGACGTTAGAAAGCTGCGTGCCGTCGATTGTAATGCATGGCTGGTTCGTTGGCCTCCCTGGTGCAGGTTGGAACAGCACCTCTGTTTTGCTGAGGCTGATAGTCAGGCCAAACAGTTTTGTTGCTGTAGAGAACCTGTCCACAATGGTTTGAAGATGATTTTCTTGGTGGGCCATGAGAGCACAGTCATTTGGGAAGAGAGCTTCTAGGATGAGTCTCTCTATTGTCTTTGTTTTTGCAATCAGGAGGCGAAGGTCAAATAGTGAGCCATCCAGTCGGTATTTGATGTAGATGCCCAGGTCTAGATCCATCACAGCATGTCGAAATACTTGGGTGAAGTATAGGTTGAATAGTACTGGAGTGAGGACACAGCCTTGTTTCACGCCATTGGAGATGTTGAAGTGATCGGAAGTCTCTCTACCAGATAGGACTTCCCCTGTCATGTCAACATGAAAGAGCTGGATCAGTTTGACGAATTTTGCTGGGCAACCGAGCTTGCTAAGGATCACCCACAATGCGTCCCTGTTCACTGTGTTGAATGCCTTTGTCAGGTCTATGAAAACAATGTAGAGACTCAGGTTCTGCTCAAGGCATTTTTCCTGCATTTGCCTCACCGTGAAGACCATGTCGATGGTGCTACGATCTGGTCGGAAGCCATGTTGTGATTCAGGCAGGTTCTGCTCTGAAACAGATGACAGGAGTCTGTTGAGTATAACATGGGCGAGAATCTTTCCAGCAGTGGAGAGTAGTAAGATGCCTCTGTAGTTGTCACAGGCTGTTCGTGTGCCTTTGTTCTTGAATAGAGCTACGATGGAGGCATCTCTGAGTTCTCGGGGCATGTCTTCCTCTTCCCATATGCTGGTTAGCACTATGTGGAATTCCTGGAGCGCCTTTCCATTTAAGGCCTTGTACACCTCGGTTGGGATCCTGTCTTTACTGGGTGCCTTGCCTGCACTCATTTGTTTAATGGCTTTTTGGACTTCCTCTATTGAAGGAGGGACATCAAGGTGTTCAATGGTGCGGTTTTGGAGGATCTGGTCAAGGGCGCTTTGGTCGACTGAAGAGGGTTGGTTGAGAAGCGGACTGAAGTGTTCTTTCCACCTGTTGCTGATGCCTTTTTTTATCTTTTATGAGAGTGTCACTGTCAGAGGATAGCAAGGGAGTGGTGGTGGGTTTTAATGGCCCATAGACAGTCTTGAGGGCACTGAAAACTTGTTTGTCGTTTTTTGTATCAGCAAAGCGCTGGATTTCTTCTGCCTTTTTTCCCCACCATCAGTCTTGCATCTTCCTGATCTCACACTGTGCCTTGGCTTGGAGAGACTTGAATCTGTCCTTTTTAGGAGCAGAGTTTGGGTTATTTTGCTACTCCATAAAGGCTTTGTTCTTTTTGCTCAATAGGTCTTCAATAGCAGTGTTGTTCTCGTGGAACCAGTCCTGGTGGTTGCGTTGTTTGGGGCCTAGGACTGCCTTTGATGTTTCCTTCACTCCGTCTCTGAACTGGTTCCATTTCTCGGTTGAGCTTCCAGTGAGTGGTCCCTTGGCAGACAGCTTGTCGTCCAGGCAGGACTGGAATGTTTGCAAATAAGATGAATCTCTAAGATGACTCACGTTGTAAAATGTGCGGACTGTCTGGGCGCGTTTTGGATGGCAAGGCGCAATGCGCATTTGAAGAGTCGCTCTAACCAATCGGTGGTCTGTCCAGCATTCAGCTCCTCTCATGGCTCTGGTGATCTGTACATCCTGGATGTCTCGCTGGCGTACAATGACGTAGTCAATGAGATGCCATTGTTTTGATCGTGGGTGCATCCATGTTGTTTTATATTTGTTCGCCATTCTGAACACAGTGTTCGTAATGGTGAGTTCGAACTCTGAGCATTTGCTGAGTAGTAGTAGGCTGTTGTTCATTTTGCCCACGCTGTGTTTGCCGAGCACTCCTTTCCATCTTTCATGGTCCTGGCCAACCCGGGCGTTGAAGTCTCCCAGTAGTATCAGCTTGTCGTTTGTGGGCACTGAGTGCAGGACGGCACTCAGGTCAGAGTAGAACTGCTCGATGGTCTCCTCTGTGCTGGTCAGTGTTGGGGCATATGCGCTGATTATTGTGGCATACCAGTCTTTGCTGAGAGGCAAACGGATCTTCATGAGCCTCTTGCTGATGCCCACAGGCAAGTCTGGCAGCTGTTTGAGCAAACTGGTCTTGATAGCCAGGCCAACACTGTGGATTCTGTCTTCATGTGAGGCTCTACCTTTCCAGAAGAAGGTGTATCCAGTGGTGGGTTCGTTGAGTGATCCCTCTTCTGATAAGCGTGTTTCGCTTAAGGCTGCGATGTCGATGTTATATCGCACCAGTTCTTTACCGATTAGAGCTGTTCTTCTCTCAGGTCTTGAGGTATTCTCTCTATCAAGTAATATTCTGATGTTCCATGCTCCTAGTAGGAGTTTCTTTGTATTTTGTTGGTTTCGACTGCTTAAAGGGATAACCCTCCAGCCGCAGTGTGCTGACTGGGTGTTTGTAGGGCAGGCAATGTTTGGGACACCTTTTCTAGTCCCCTTCCTTGATTAGGGTGAGCAGTGCTGTCCTAGAGCAGGCTGCTCAGTCGCCCAGGATGCTGCCTAAAGTCCCTGCTGCCCTACAGGGCCGAGCGACCACTGGTCCGTGGGCCGCCTACGTGTAGGATCGTGACTCCAACTGCCAGTGGTCACCTCCACTTGTTGTGTCGCCACTCCCCCATCGCTGCAGGTCTTGAAGAGGGTAGACGGGGTCAGGATAGATGAGTGTGCACAAAGATACTTGTGCGTGAAAGAGATTTAACTGGAAAAGTCGATGCACAGAGGCAGTCCCACTTTCTCGGCGTTGGAAGCCTGAGTCCAGTGGCACGAAAAATTGTTACGCCTGGAGACTTCCTCAGCTGCATTGGATGGCCGTGTTGTCTTTTGTGCTCCAACACACCCTGAGCACTCCACAGTGCTTTGCTGCATCGCCATCTCAGCCATTGAACCTTCTTATTGGTTTCTTCCATCTGTTCCGCCGAAGCAGTCTTCACATGCTGGGTGAGCAAAGCCCTGGTTCACCAGGGGTCGATGACCCGATGGCTACCCTCACAAGGTTTAGCCAGCCTGTCGAAGCCATTGCCCAGGTTGTGGCCGCTGCCACATGCTAGCAGCTACTGGGAGCCACAAGTGAGAGCTGGATGTCAGGTGGGGGTCAGAGGCTGGAGAGCTGCCCTAGGAGGGCATGACAAGCCCTCCATACCAGAGATACTACCCCTCCCTGAACACCCATAGCCTAGGAAAAAACTGAGGAGTACAGGTATTGAAGGGCACAGTGAGGATTAGGCTCAGAGGTTATAAGGCAGAGTAAAAAATGGAATAACAAAAAGATTAGCACCAGATAAAGGAATTTTAAAGTTCCTGATGGAAGTGTAACATTTGTGAATGATACCAAGGTCAAGCATACGATCATCCCAATGTATAGCTGAAATAGGGTATAAGAGAAGAGGAAATGAGGATTCTGAAGGAATGTCATTGTCTGTTCAAGTGGCTTAGCATGACAGCAAAGGTTGGGGAAGAGAGAAAAGTAGTAGGCCCGCACTAAACTCACAGAGGAAAGGAGAAGGCCCTGGGAGTCAGTTTATAAAACTTAATAAATCTTGATTGTGTGATAAATATGAATTGAATGAACCTGAAAAGAAGAGAGATTACTGGTTAGTGGTGATAGAGAGTCTGAAAATAGCAATGGAGAACAAGTATTCTGACTACAGAGTCAGAGTATGAATGAAAGCGCAAGGGAAGTTGTTTCAGAAAATGCCTCACACAATAACAATAATAGTGTATGATGATCAACTGCGAATGACAACGGCAAGAATCCAGGACAACTCCAAGGGACTCGTTAAAAAAAAAGGCTATCACACGGAGGGAATCCAAATGCAGATTGAAGCATACCATTCTTCAATTTATTTCCCCAATGAATTTTTCTCTAGTGTAAGCACTATGCTTCTTGTTTCACAATATGATGAACAAGGAAAATGTGTCATATAATAATATATGTACAAACTATATTATATTACCTGTCTTCTTGGGGGAAAGGAATAGGATGGAGAAACATGGTTTGCCAAATTCAGAAAATAAATATTAAAAATTGTATAAATATGTAATCTAGAAAAATAATATTTTAAAAAGAAGTAGTAACTATACTGAACAGATATCCTTAAGAGCTGTGGACTGGGAAGGAATGAAGTAGAATCCGAGTTAATTTTTTTTTTAATCCTTACCTCTCATCTTAGAATCAATACTATGCATTGGTACCAAGGCAGAAGAGCTGTAAGGCCTAGGCAATGGTGGTCAAGTGATTCACCCAGAGTCACAGAGGAAGTCACACTTAGGAAATACCTAAGGTCACATTTGAACCCAAGACTTTCCATCTCCAAACCTGGCTCTCTATTTACTAAGTCATCTGGGCTTCCCCAAAAATTCATTTTTTCCAATCATCTGACCTCTGTTGGTGCCAGTATATTCTCTATCCCTCATACCATATCAAACACAGATATTATACACACACACACACACACACACACACACACACACACACACCACCCTCTGCTACAGAGCAATATAAAAGGCCTCTGATTAAGCTTTTGAAATATAGAAAGATCAATCTGATGAAAACAAGAAATCTCACAAATGGCTTGGCCACAGCAATAATGTGGGCAAATTGTTTTTTAGAATAGCTGAAACTGATAAATGATATTATTTATAAAGCCCAAGTAAGATGGAAAGAGGAAAAAGGTTACTAAGTAATATCACTTTCAAGCCTTTTCTGTAAATGAACACTTTCCTCAGGGTTAAGGAAATGAAATTTACTGATTCACTGAAGTACTCTGATCAGAAACAATAAAGAAGAAAGAAAAAGCCTAGCTTATGGTAACCCAATTTTCCAGCCATCAATGGTTTACCATTTCAGAATGCACTTATGGTCATTGTTTAGGTTTTAAACATGCAATGCTTCATGAAGAATTGATGAGGAAAAGGAGAATAAAAGTAAAAAATAAAAAGTAAAAATAAGTTGTAGGCATGAGTGAAGACAAAGAAGTTCAAGACAGGTAGGGGAGAGGGGGGGAGGAGGCCTGCCAAATGATGGTACCAGAAACACTGGGAATCTTGATTAGCTATTTGTTGGGACTAGATAGCGAGTAGGGAGAAATGGTAGAATCTCAAGGGACTATATTGAAATAGCATGTAGAGATCAATTATTTTGGATGGTGGGTTAGAGAAAAAGAGGATATAGGCAAAGCATTTTTTTCTTCTTTTCTAAATATAACCTATTTCCTTTGGTGCTGCTCTCAATCTCTTGATTTTCTAGCTTTCTCTACGTTTTCTCAGACATCATTCTTTTTCTCATTCTCTGTTCCTATTTTTGCCTGTCCATGAATCTTTCTCCTTCAGGTCTTTCACTTTGTTTTCCACTACCCTCCCCCAATCTCTATCAAGTTCAACCTTTACTAAATGTCTACTGTGCCTAGAACACAATACACAGATAAAAAAATTAAATCAATTGTATCTCAGAGGAAAAACTATGCATGCTTAGTATGTTAAAATTATGGAGATAAGGTAAGTCAGATACAACTTATGGATAAAAACTGATATACTATGTAAAGCAGGGATTCACTGAGGAAGGGAGTTTGTTCACTTATCAATCCCCCAGTCTCCAGGGTATGTGCTTTTTGAATAGAATAACCTGCAGTCAGACCATTCTCATTATTAACATTTTTTTTCTCTTTCTCCCTCTCCTTTCTTTTTTTCTTTAATTTTGGTCAAGCTCCTAGAACTGAATTCAAATAAATGAAAAGACCATATGATGTGACTCTAGTATACAAAGATCAAGAGACATCCTTGCCCTATCTTTGTGAATTTCACTACCTAGGAGGAGAAAAATGGCACATAACTATTTAAAAAACAACAATTATAAAGCATTGGCTCCCTGTTACCTCTAGGAGAAAATACACACTCTCTGACAAGCCATAATTTTTGTTTATTAAGTGCTGCATACATTGATTCAAAGTCCATGTTTTCTATTCTTAGTTCTAAAAATTAGGAAAAGTAGATTCTATTTTTTTTCTCTCAAAACATTTAAACCTCAGCTGAAGATTTAATTAGATTACCACTTTAATTTTTAAAAAAATTAAATCACAGAATAAGAGCCATAGATTCAAACAGCTTTTCTATTTCTATTTCACACCTTGGCTCATATATTTCCTAAGCTACCTAAATTGAAAACACAACTCAGAAGTGGTTATTGATGCATTGCAGCATATCAGCACTTTACTCTGGGAAATTCATCATATGATCAGGTCGCTGAACACAGGAATATGATTATATGACTAAATCTGTAAACAACCTGGCTTTGCCAAAAGTGACTACCTATAATTTTGAGTTTATCTGGTATAAATTAAAAGAGCTGGAGGAAAAAAATGTATAAACAAAGGTAATGAGGGAGAGAATTGCTCTTTTTTATGGAAATAATGCACTGGTTTCTGTACTCAAATAGCCCACTTTGAAGGAAAAAAAGAGAAAAATAAAAACATTAGTTGAATTGGGTTAAAAAACCATTCTCTTTCCCCTTCTTCCTTCTATTCCTTACTTCAATTCCCCTTGTTGGAAGCTTCAAAAAATTTCATGATTAACCTCTATCTTAAATTTATTTTACCATGATGCTAGAACTCCAAAAACAAAAGTAAAATTAAATTAATAGATTCTAATGCAATTTGTTTACTATATACACTGAAGTTTTAAATGCTGGGAGGTGGGGGAAGTGATACAAGTACCATAAAATTCTCCAGGCAAGAATCCTGACAATCTTCTAAGGGCAAGATTCCTTTGTGTCTCCACTGGCCTAAGACTAATGTGGAAAGGAAACTAGAAATAAGTTCTGAACTTTCTGCCACTGTGTTGGAGCAAGCAACAGTGGGAATATCAAGAGAGAAGAAATTATCAAGACTGACAATTGGTGGGGGAGAGGACAACTGGGAGTGGCAGTTGGGTCTTGTGACTAGCACTTCCTTCCTGCCAGCTTTACTTCCTTCCTGGTGTTGGAGATGGGAGGAATGAGGAGCTCCTTCTGCCCAGTCTGGAGTGGAGTGCCTCTACTTGGTTTAGCCCAAAGATTCAGGCCCAATCAGCTCTGAAGGTCAGACTTTCTTGTTGCTTGCTGCCTACTGCTAAGATTCTGAATTTCACAAAACTAGGACAGATATAGAGTAGACTGAAGTGGGAGAAACCCTCCAACAGCCTATGAGGCCTGGCCTCAGCTCTGAAGCTGAGAAAAAACTACAATCTTATTTAAGGACATCTCTCGCCCCTCTTCCCTGATACCTCTCCAATCCAAACTGGTTATTAAACTTTATCTTATTTGAACTCACAGTCAGATAAGTGGACTATCTTTTCTGGGGCATAAAGGGAGCTGAACATCAGCTCAGTCATTCAACGACAAACAGTCCTTATCGGACCCCTGCTGCTTCCTCTCAGCAGGGGGTATCTCTCTCCTTTGCCTCACAGAGCAATATTCCCTCTCTCCCCTCAACTCCTCCATACCTTGCTACAAATCTTCCTTATCCCCTGTTTTTCCACTCTCCCCATCTTTCCCAATAAATATTACACTAAGAACTAATACATTTATGCATTCATTAAGGAGTTCTTAACCTGGTCTTTGTAAACTTTTAAAAAAAGATAACTTTTATGATTGGTTTCTTTTGGAATCCTAAGTATTTTATACATTTAAAAACATTCTAAGAAAGGTTCATCATATTGTCAAAGAGGCCTCTGATACAAAAATTGTTAGGAACCCCATGCACTGGCTATTGTCCATGCCTTTACCAAATTCAGGCTATGTGATCTTATACAAATCTTCAACCTCTAACCTCTAAAAGACCTATACAACTCTCTAAGACTGCAGGTTGATAAACTGAAGGGATGTCTACCATAAGAAATAATAAACAGGTAAACTTTTTTAAAACTTATAAAGACCTACATGAAGTAACGAAGAGCGAAACAAATAACTTCTTAGCCTATTATATATAGCTTTATAGTATATATGTACATATATAAAATGTTATATATGGCTATCAAAGTAATATTTTAATAACTTGTAAAAGTGTACTTCCAGAGAAGAAATGAAAAACAGAAACAAAAGACACAATCTAAATAGACATATCTTCTTGTTGGGTGATAACCTTCTATGGTGCAGAGTAGAGGAACTGGTTGAGATATCTGGAAATAAATTCTATTAAGTAAATAAAATTTTTTTAAAAGACTGTAGGTTGCAGAGAAGATGCTGATCGGAACTAGCAAAAACATGTCTCCTGGCATAACGGCTCTAGTCAATAGATTAATAATATATTTCTGTCATCTATATATTAGCACCTTAATGTTTTTAAAGTGATCAGTTCTGTTATAACGAGTGTTTCAAAAATCTTAATTTGTTCCAATGTGTTTAATAAAGTAGGAATATTATAAGCAAAAATGCAAATGTTGAGGTTGTTTCTATGTGCCTTCTTCCACTAGAAACCATGAAAATTTAAAAAAAAAATGCACCAATTTACAATATCTCAAGCTGTGCTCCTTTTTGATGCCCATTTCCATTAGGTCTTTGTCATGGTAAAATGCCATATTATATCTCTTTTGGTATTATAGTAAGAACTATAAACATAGAAGGGCTCATCTGGACCTCCCTCACCCCCAACTCCCTTTTGGCAAGGCCTCCAACCTGGCCTGTCCAATTGCTTATACAAGGTCAAGCAGCAACTTGAGGCCTTAAAAGTGACCACTTCTAATTGTAGTATTTGAGTATTTCTTACCATTTAACATGTATAAAAATGTGCCATCAATTTTACAAGGTTCCTATCTTTTTTTTAATGTGTCACATAAGTTTGTGAGCATTGTGCCAGTCCCGTTCCCCCCATAAGTTCTGTGGTTTTTATTCTTCGATTTTGCAGTAAAAAAGACATATATGTCATCATAGCAGAACTTATTAGAGTAGGGCATCTATATCCATGGGGGGGGGGGGGGGGGGGGGGACATTCCAAGACCTACTATGGACCTGTGAAACCACAGATATAAGCAAACACTTCCTAACTTGATTTTCTTGTTCATACATATGTATAAGTACAGTTTTAATTGATAAATTAAACACAAATCAAGACATTAACAACATTAAATTATATTGCACATGATTATACAGTATTTTCCCTCATTATCTTTGGAGGATACACCTCCAAGACAAGACCCCAGTGGATGCCTGAAACAATTCTCAATTTAACTTTTAACACTTGTTAAATTTACTATATATAGTAATACGTGCCCTCTCCTTGAGCTTCTGCCTCTTCACACTGCAGCCTCCCCCATCCCACCAAAAACAAACCCTTAAAAACAAAGCAAACAAAATAAACAAACAAACAAAAACAGCCTCAGTGAAAGCAGAAGAACTATGGCTCAGAGAAACCTCTGCCCTGGCAGACCCTGGCTGGGGGTGGATGACCAGGTAACGAAAACCACAAAAAATTGAAACCAAAAATTGGGGAGTGGGGGGGGGGAGGGGATATGCTACTTTACTTCTCAACTGAGTCTCCTGACAACTCTGAGGTAAGTACTGTAGGTACTTAGTTTTATCCCCACTTTATAGATAAGCAAACTATAGCTCTCAGGGGCTATATGAATTGTCCACAGTCACAGAAGTAAAACCTGAGCCCAGATCACCTTGATTCCAAGCCCAATACTCTTCTCCTCCTCTAAATTGCACTTCTGCCCCCTTTTAGGGAAAAGTAGTATGCAAGAAGGAAAACATTAAAAGACCCCCCCCCCCCGAAAAAACAAAACCATCTGTAGCTTCATTCCAGGCTCCCATTTGTACATCTATTATGTACTAAGAACATACCCAAGTGGCCTGTGAGCACCAGTGATAACATAAGAAAGTTAGAATTTCTCATTCAAACTCTCAAGACATATAACACAAAGGTGAGAATACTGGAAAGACTAAATACAGTTCACAAAAACAAGCAGTCTTCCCACTTCTATTACATGCATTCTCAAGTTGGCAGAATATGTAAGAGGCAGAATGGTGCAATTCCAAGTGGTATCTATCACAGGAGCTGACCTAGGTTTGAATTCTGGCTCTATGACCTTGTCCAAGTTCTTCAACCTCTAAGTTTCAGATATCTCATTTTCAAAATGATGGAGCTGAATAGGAAAACCCTTAAAAGTTCTAAACATAACCTATAAAAGTCATACAAAGAAAAAGAAGAAATTTTTGTATAAAAGTAGGGGATTTTATGCCTATTATCAAAATGAAAATTGTTATGCATTACAAGTATTAAGGTTGTATACACTGGAACTTATTGCTTAAATATTCAAAAATTTGCATAACTAATATTTTAGAGGGGAAAAATATGCCTAACATCAAAATTCCCATCATTCAGAATACAGGCTGACAAATACTGTATGCCAGTTTAAAAACACATATAGAAAATAGAAATCTTAAAAAGCTTTTCCCTTTACTGTTTAATAAGAATTCTAGATGCAAAAAACTTTTTTTTAAAATACAAGTGATACAACAGATAGTACAGGCAGTTCTGCTATGATACTGAAATATGCATTCCCTAAAAGTCACCAGGCCAAATCAAGCAAGGAGAACCATGGGGAAATGAAGTGTACAACACTCACACAACACACACACAGACACACACAGACACACACACACACACACACACCCCTGGGCAGGGGACTGGAAAGTGACAAGGGCCAAAGGGGCCAAATAATCATTGACACACTGCGGTGTCTCTCTTTCTCCCCTTCCCTTCCATGCTCCCTTCCTGCCCCAACCTCTTTCTCTCTCATATTTTACCGGTAGCCAGCTTGAGGAGTTCTCCTTCACCCCACACAAGGATTCCCACAGCATTTTGTCCTAGTGAGAGTCATTCTCTTCCCACAGGTCCCAACACATGCTGTCAGTGCCCTGTTCACCCCCCAGATACAGATTCTGCCACCACGGCAGTTTTCTTTTGTGACAAAAAGTTATGCAGAATTCTATGCTTAAATTGTTTCCTAATATATGTCTCAGAATAAATTTATGTTTTCAGTACAAGTGGTATAGCAGAATTGACTCTACAGCTTCCAGAAGTTATACGTTTCTTGACATATTCATAAATTAATGTATACATGCAGAATATTTCACACAGCCTAGCACAGAAAATGTCCCACTTGATTCAATCATTTTTTCTCACAATAAGGCTTGGTCCACTAATTATAAATAATAATAGTTTTCCAAGGGAAATCCAAAGTCAACTAATCTTGTAGAAAATACACATGACTCTTATTATAGTCCAAGAAAAGGCTAAGGGCAAACAGGTTTAAAGCCAAACAAACAGTCTCTATTGTTCATAAAGATATGTTAGCAACTGTAAACACTGCCAAGATTACTCCAGCCCAGAAAGAAACCCTAGACTCTATGCCCCAGAAAAGAAAGAGAATTGCTAAAACAGATCCATGCAGCTAAAGACAATTTAGAATATCTGTAACCCATAAGTGTGTAAGTATATGTATTGCTTAAAAAATTTGATATATATATATATATATATGTGTGTGTTACATATCTATATGTATATGGGTGTACACATGCCTACTTACACTAATACACATAACCATGTAGTCTTACACACATGTATTTATGTGTATATAAGTATGTGTAAGTATGTGTACACACATGCAGTCATGCCTGGTTCAGTGGCAGTGAGGAAGAAGATATTTTAAGAAGGCAAAGAGGGAAAAAATCCTCATCCAAGTTTCAATTAGAATAGCAATTTAACACATTTTTAGAGTAGTGAAAACACATCTGGGTACTAAATCTCCTAGAGATTCCTGCCAATAACGGGTGATACTTCTTTCCAAAAAAGCTTAATAACTTTGGGTAATTAAGAGGCAGCATGATGTTATTGCTAGAAAGACTCTTGAGTTGGAAAGATGTAGGTTCTAATCCATTATCTGAAATATATAGTGGTTATGTGTGATGCAAGAAAGGCCATGTAACCTCTAAGTGACCCCCTAATGGAAAGCTATATGTGAAAGAGATGCACATAATTCTGCATTGATAGAGTGCGTTTCTTCCCAGAAGTTCATCACAGAAATGAAATTATGGATCTGATATTGATACACATATACACATACACACACACACACATGCACACACATATTTGCTTGCTACAAATTGAGACAAATAATAAGGGTCAACTTCTTATGCAATGTTGTCCTTCCAATGATCATTTTTCTTGTCTTGTGAATTGTACCAAAAATTAGACTTCAAAATTTAAGTTTTTTCTAGTACTCACTGACATGCACCATGTTGTTACGCACTATTTCAATTACACCATAAGAATAGTGAGTTCCAGGAAACAACAATCAACATGTTATAGTGATATCTATATCTAAATATAGATATAGTCTTAATATCTTCCAATAAAATCAAAATGATTTTTTTGAATAACTGACCAATGTACAGTGGCAAAATACTACTTTCTACATGTGTAACTTTGGGCAAGTCTCTTAATCTCTCTAAGACTCAGTTTCCTCATTTTACAAAATAAGGAAAGATAGATGATGAGGTCCCTTCCAGGTTTATATCTGAGATCTTTATAATATTTTTTCTTCCCTTAGGGAAAAAAAAATTGAAAGATAACAGGCTCTGGTATAAAGAATAAGACAGCTCTACTATTTTTTAACTAGGTGAAGTTTGGTCAGTCACTAAAACAAGGTCCAGTTTATGCAATCACATGCCACAGGGTTGTTTTGAAATAAAAATCAGATAACATATATCCAAAGAACTTTGTAAACCATATAGCAGATTGATTTTTTTCCCTTGTGAACGCTTAAAAAATTGTATGCTTTTTTCAAATACTTCATTCTTAAGGATTTTTATTTTTATTTTTCTGACAATATTCCAAAAAGAAAAGCATAGAAGCACAAAAGCATATAAATCTAATGCTTGAAAATAAGCTTATTCTGTATTATTTATGCAATAATATTGCATAATTTAAAACTAATTTTTAGGTTTTCATCATTTTCGTGTATTGTTTGCATATTTTATATAAATTTGTGAATTATTAAACTAGATCATGAACTCTCATTAAAGACAAGTTGAGAAACAGCATGCATTTAAGTGTATTCCCCTCAGATAGACAGCTACATAATGCAATGGATGAAATGCTAGACTTGGAATCAAGAAAACCAAGGTTCAAATTTGGCCTCAGGGTGATCCTGAGTAGGTCACTTAACTTCTCTCCCAAGTTACTCACAAATTTTAAATATTCAGCCCCTATCTCTCCTCTGAACTTCAGTCCTGCATGCCCAACAAACTTATTATCTCTCTTTGATGGTTGACAGCACCTGAATTAACTTTTTAAACATGTGCACAAGCCTTCAACCAAAGCAGATCTTCAACAAAATAACTCAATATGAGATTAAGTATCAATTTGTATAATTATTAACTATCCACATCCATAAAATGCATATTTAATCCAAAGAGTAATCATGATAGAGATTCATGCTTCCACAGATAGGTATACTATATGAATATTAGGATGAAAATTGGCAAGTTTAGCTGTCTATTTATACCCAAAAAATCTTTCCCTTAAAAAATGCCAACAATAAAAGTAAGCCTTGGAACCTCACTCACAAAGAAATAAAGCACATGCTGCAATTTAAATAACCCTCTCTAATAGTTTCTGTCTTTCAAGACTCCTGCCCAGCTCCAGAACCACACTTTAGGCAAACAGTAGACAGGCTTGGATTCTGTCCCAGGCCACTACAGTCCTTTACAAGAACTTGAAAGTACTTAATTCAAGTGAAGGGGATTGGCTCCCTACTAGAAATGCAGATTTGAAATTCATGGGGAGAGTCTTCTATGAAAACCTCTAAATAAGGTGATGGTCACTCTCTTGAGCCTCCAATTCTAACTCTTGACTCCACTTGAACAAGACTGGTGTGGCATTTAAAAGAGTGGTTGCATAAACTGTGACCGCATAAATATGGTTTCAAATCAAAAATATAGTGGTCGCCAGGGAAAAATTCCCAAATACAAAATATACCCCAAGTCAGCTGGGTTTTATGGAGATTTTAATTAATACAAATGAAGGAATTAAAGAAAGAGAGAGAGAGAGAGAGAAAGAGGAAATAATGAGAAAAGGGCTAGGCCAGCTTAGGTCAGCCTTAGGCTCAGAGAGATCAGTCAGTCTTTTATCCACTCACCACAAGATTTGTCCCAAGCAAGATTCTAGTGTTCAGAGAGACCCACCAGTTCAGCTTCGGCAAGCTGAACTAAGTTCAGCCGCCAAGCCCTTCAAGGCAGCTCTTGCAAGCTGCCTCTCTCCAATTCAGCTTTAGCAAGGTGAATCTCCCAGAGATCTCTTTTGAGCTCCTTTTAAAGAGAATTTTCTCCTATGTCACCTCTCCTAAGTTCTCACATCAACCATTCACAGTAGAATTTTTTTCCAAAGGATTGACCATTCTTAATTCACACCTTCTTTAGTTCTCAACTTCTCTGGGTAGACTAAAACTTCTGAGTGAGTTCACACCTCTTTTCCCCTTACAAGTTTGCAAGTTGCCTGACCTTCATAGGTACTTAGCACCTTTTTGTATTAGATCTAAAAATAGACTTAGCTTAAGGGATTTTGCCTCACTGTAAGTATGAGTTAAGTACTTTTCATTGTTCAGTAAAGAGTTTACAACTCTATCTTCCCCTAAAGTATGCTTAAGTGTGGGTGGAGTAGAATTCTCACATTTCTGACTAAGTCCCTTCATTGTTTAAAATGGGAAATGGTCTTAACCAAGTGTTATGAAGTAGGGTCTGAGAATTTTCAAGATTCACACTGGGTCCTGAGAATCAATGTACCTTGCAGGCAAGATCCAATCTTAGGATGGGATAATTCAGACCTTGAAGCTGCACACCAGAGTTTTAGTATCAGTACCCAGAAGTAGCTGGACCACAAGAAGCCCTCCTCCAACTCCAGGAGCTCTGCTTTCAGTGGCTAAGGTCAGAGATTCTCACAAAGGAGAAGATCTTGGAACTGCTGGTGCTAGAACAATTTCTAACCATCCTTCCTGGAGATATCAGAATTTGGGTATGGCCACAACATCCCACGAATAGCAAAGAGGCAGACTTGGCCCAAACATTTGAGGAGAGAGGAGAGTGATCTTCAGATTGAAAGGAATAGAACAAAAATGGTCAACAAGTTAAATCTGAAGAGAAATAGAAGAGATGATAGAACACCTAGATACTCTCACTATGAATCCTCATACTGCCAGCCTTCTTCAAGTGGAAGAAAGAGAATGGCTCCTGTACTTCTGACTTTGAGATCTCAGGAGTCTGTAACATTCAAAGCTGTGGCTGTGGATTTCACCCAGGAGGAGTGGGGGAGATTGGATTCAGACAAGTGGGACCTATACCTGACTGTCTTGCTAGAGAACTACAGGAACCTAGTCTTTCTGGGACTTCCAGTTTCTAAACCAGAATTAATTTTCCATATGGATCAAAGGGAAGAACCAAGAATCCTGGAAAGACAAGTCTCAAAAGCTTGAGACACTGGGACTGAAAACAAAAGGTCAGTGCTTAATTCAGTCATTTCTATTAAGAATTATTTTGGAAAGACTTTAAATGGTCAGTCCCCAAAATTCCCAAGGACAAGATTGGGAATGCAATGTCAAGGCAGAGCAGCAACAACATATTTGAGGGAGACACTCTGAGGAAATAACAGTATCCAACAACAACAACAAAAAATTATTATGATGACCAGGGATGTAATAAATTTGAGAAAAAATTATTACTTAGAGCTAATCCAAAGAACAGATTTTATGGAAAAGAGACTCCATAAATATGATAAACATGATATGGTATACGAGTATTCAGATATGCTTAAATGTAATATAATCCCTTCAGGAAAGAAACTTTGCAAAAATAATCAATATGAGGAAGCTTCTAGTCATTGCTCAAATTTACTGCCAAATCTCCTGCCCATAATAAACCTTAAGAGGAGAGGTCTTTTAACATCACTAAAAATTACTTGTCCAGGTCATCCTAGACAAAGCATGTAATTATGACCCTAGTTTCCTCATTGATAAAGGAGTTGAATGAGTTGATATTAAAAGCATTTTGATGGGGGCAGCTGGGTAGCTCAGTGGATTGAGAGCCAAGTCTAGAGATGGGAGGTCCAAAGGTTCAAATCTGGCCTCGGATACTTCCCAGCTGTGTGACCCTGGGCAAGTCACTTAACCCCCATTGCCTAGCCCTTACCACTCTTCTGCCTTGGAACCAATAATTAGTATTGATTCCAAGACGGAAGGTAATGGTTTAAGAAAAAAAAAAAGAATTTTGAAAATAATAAGGAATAGGGAAGGAAAAGAATGGGAAAGATAATACAACTCCAATCTACATTTTCAGGAATATTATTCATTACTCATCAGGGAGGTAGCAACTATTTGGCTCAATGGATAGAGTCCTGAATGAACTTGAAGTCACAAAGACATGAGTTCAAATCAAACGGTGTCATTTGCTACTTGTGTCATTCTAGGTAAGTTACTCAATCTCTGCCTCAATTTTCCCATCTATAAAATGAGGATCATAATAGCATCAACCTCCCTTGATTGTTGCAAGGGTCAAATGAGATAATATTTTAAGGGGCTTAGCAAAGTGCCTGGCACATAACATGTACTTAAATGCTTATTCCTGACTACCCTTTCTTTTCTCCTTTTGCTAAAGTCAATGCCTAGCCATACTGGCCTTCTTTCTCTCTCTGCCCTTCAGAAGGTATACTTCAACTCAAACACTCTACCTTTACACAGATTTTCTGTCTCCTAAGTCTCTGTAGTCTACTCCCTCAGGATCTTTCTTCAAATTCTGCCCTACCTACAGTCATTCCTGATTCTTATAGTGTTAGCACCTGACCCTCCTCAATTTCCTAGTATTTATTTCATAAATATTTATATATATATACATATATATGCATATTTTCTCCCCAGACAGCATGTTAGGTCCTTGAGGGTAAGAGCTGTTTAATATTTTTACTTTGTATTGGGAGCACCTAGCATTGAGTAACCATTTAATAAGAACCTGAGGACTGATTGAGGAAGAAGAGAATCAGGAAAGTGAAGATGATGAAGGCAGCAAACATTTGGAAGAAATAATTCTTTTCTTTTTTCCCCATAGTTAGTGGTACCTTGTTCATCTTTGCATATACCACAGTGCCTTGCCCCTATAGAACTTGGTGAGTATTTGCTGACTGAAGAAAGCATTTAGTTCTTCACATTGACTCTGGAAAACTACAAAAAGGTGTAACTATGCAGAGCACCTAATGATGTTATTAAAAGGGACAAGACTAAAAAGGAGAGAAGTGAATTATTTTTTTCCTCTGAAACTACTATATTAAAAATGAATTCCTTAAAGGTAACTGAAAACATGTAAAACTGAAAATAATCCAAAGATTCCATAATGCTATACAATAAAAGTATGGATTATTAATTGTATAGTTAAACAAATCAGTGATAAGTATTCACTCAAAGCTTATGGTAACATGGCAACTAAAAATCCCATTTGCTATGGATGCTGTAAGCCTAGCCAGCAAAGTATAATAAGTGATTCATTCCATTTGCCTTTCTCAAGTATAAACATCTCATGTGGAAAAAGAAATTAATGAAAAATTAAACTTGGAATTACAGTTTACTAACTGGAAACATCAAGCATCCAAGTAATGGCCGTTCTTTTTTTACTCATTAGGAATCATGTCTAAGTTTTATCTGACACAAAATAAGTTATTATCTGTGTTCATATATATCATTTAGTTGCACTAGACAACCTTGCTGATAAACAAGATGCCTGCAGGAGAATTACTTAATGTGTCAATCTTTCATATTATAAAATAAATCATTTTAAAACCATCAAAACAAAATGTCTACAAAATTTCCATTTTAAACTTTCTTTACACATATATAAATATATATAGACACTATATATATCTGAATAATTTTTCAAAACTCATTTTTCCCCTCTACTTTAACCCAGGTGGATCATTAAACCTCTCTGGACTCATTTCATATGTAAAAGGTAGGAAATGGACTAGAAAATCCCTAAAATGCCTCTGAGTGCTAAAATCCTAAGTCTATTATTCAGTTGCGTTATTTAAGTTTCTTCACAATATAATTTGGGGTGTATGGGGTACTCAGGGAGGAGTAATATCTTTGATATGGAGGGCTTGTCGTGCCCTCCTAGGGCAGCTCTCCAGCCTCTGACCCTCACCTGACACCCAGCTCTCACCTGTGGCTCCTAGTAGCTGCTAGCATGCGGCAGTGACCACACCCCGGGCAACAGCTTCAACAAGCCGGCTAAACCTTGTGTCGGTAGCCATCAGGTCATCGTCGACCCCTGGTGAACTAGGGCTTTGCTCACCCAGCATGTGAAGACTGCTTAGGCTGAACAGAGAGAAGAAACCAACAAGAAGGTTTAACAGCTGAGATGGTGATGCAGCAAGGCACTGTGGAGTGCTTAGGACGTGTTGGAGCACAAAAGACAACACGGCCATCCAATGCAGCTGAGGAAGTGTCCAGGTGTAACAATTTTTTGTGCCATTGGACCCAGGCTTCCAACACTGAGAGAGTGGGACTGTCTCTGTGCATCGACTTTTCCACTTAAATCTTCATGCACAAAGACAATCGTCATCCTCGGTTACCGAGAGACTACTACCACCACAGTATAATTTGTTCCTTCTCAACTGTACAATACAGCTATTAGTAGTGTAAATTTTTAAAATCTCCATCTTGGTCTAGCACCAAAAAAAATTGTGCACACCCACACTACACGGGCATGTGCTAGTCAATGACAAATCAGAAATAACTAACTGCCCACCTGGGATGTCCTAAGCCAAGCTTGAGCCACCATTGGCACTTGTGAGGCACAGGAAGTGACGGAGGGAGCAGCCTAGGGAATTTGCTCACTTCCTGTGGGCAGGGAGAGACGCGAGTTCGTGCTAGAAGCTTGAGCAAGGTGGAGGCCCGCAGACAGCTTCCCTTCAGATCGGTCACGTCAGTCAAGGACTGCTTCCTTCTCTACCTTGGCCCCTTTGGGCCTAACTCCCTCTGGCTCCCTGCTAGAGGTTGAGTAAACCCTTTCCCTTTTTCTCCTTTCTCCTTCTCTCCCTCTCCTTTTTCTTACTCCCATTGTGATTAAACCCACGATAAATTCCATCCTGACTTGAGTGTTTCATTTTAGGAATTTCATAAATAAATTCCTTGGTGGCCACAGTTTTAATATAACAATCTTAAAGGTGAAAATTTTCACTACAACAATTGGCAGACCTCAAAGGTTTATATCGAATCTCAATAAATTTCCTGAATTTTCTTGCCTTTTCACCCCACTTCCTCCTCACTCAGTCAGTCCTTTTACCAGATACCTCGGCTTAAAGACACAGCTGCCAGAACAGGTAAGTATAAAACACTTTTTCTCTCTTCTCATTTCTCCTTAATTTAAATTGGGGTCAGGTTTTTGTTGTTTTTTTTTTTCTCATTTCCTCCTCCCTTTACTTTAAGGAGGTGGCTCAGTGGATTGAGAGCCAGGCCAGGCTTATCTAATCAACTGATTAGCGTCGAGGAAACTCTGGAGGACAGAGCTCTTAGGAGCTCCTACCCCTCAACAAAAACAGCTGAGTACAGCTAGGAAGCCAACTTTAAAAACCCATTTTCCTGTTTTCCTGACCTTTCTAGTCTTAAAAAAAAATTTTAAGTGGGCTTTGCTCAAGGAAGAAAGCACATGGTCCTAGAAGTTTTAGCCTGAGGGCTAAAGAAGATTGCTGGGACCCTCCCATATACACACTTTGTAAAAGAAAGAGTTTTAGCTCTACCCTTTGTTTATAGCCTATTCACTCCTAATCAGCTTTTTCATAAGGCCTCTGCCTCCCCACAAAAGGCTTTTGTGACCCCTCCCAGAAGCTTAAGAAGGAGAATTTACAACAGAATAGGCCCTTGGGAGTAGACAGAAAAGAGAGCCACCTACTGGAAAAAAAAAGGAAGGAAAAATGTGGCTTCAACCAGTACATGATTTGCTTCGAAATTGGCTTATAAATTCAATAACCAAGTGCATAGGATTCCTAGTGGGTGTTCCTGTAGGATGGTTTTTCTCAGAAAATATAAGCCCCTTGGTGACCCTTACATTCATCTTCCTTGGGATTGTAATTGTTGTACTTGTAATAATAATCTCCTCTAAGAGAGAACACTCGCTTGTTCCTTCTATTACTAAACAAATTAAGGAACAAAATACTTTTATTAGTCAAAGATCGGAGGAACAGGATGAAAAATGGGGAGAGATAAAAACTTTCCTGCAAAACATTGAAAGGGAATTAAGAACATCCCGCAATAGGAGTGATTTATCTCTCCATTCCCCATCATTAGCAGATTCCCTGACCCACCCTGCTCAAAACAATTTGGCTCAAATAGCAGCCCCCTCAGACCAACCAGCCCCTCCCCTTCCTGATCAACCAGCCCCTCCCCATGCCTCCATTCCTGCTCCTCCCCCTGCCCCTTCAGCCCTGCCCCCCTTTCATGCCCCTCCCACCCTGATCCCACCCCCGACTCATGTTCCTGCCCCTCCCCCTTCAGCCCTGTCCCCCTTTCATGCCCCTCTCACCCTGGCCCCTCCCCCATTCCATGCCTCATACCCTGTCCCCTTAGCCCCGCCCCCTGTTCCTGTCCCGGCCCTTCCCCCCACCCATGCTCATGCTCCCATCCCCAACCCTCATGCCCAGACACCCAATAATCCTAACCTTTTCCCTTCTCTTACCTACCCCACTGAAAACAGAGCAAGTAGTCTAGAAACAGTAACACCAGATAATTTAGATATAAGTTTATTTCCATTGAGGGAAGTGCCCACCTTTAATAAAGAAGGGAACTTGGTGTCTGTAAGACACTATACACCTTTTAAACCTGACGATTTGGAAAAATTCAGGCAAAATGTTCCATCATTTAAGACAGAACCAATATTGGTTATAGAACAATTAGAGAATATATTCAGAAACTTTGACCCTTCTTGGTTGGATGTGG
Source organism: Monodelphis domestica (assembly GCF_027887165.1). NCBI lineage: Eukaryota > Metazoa > Chordata > Mammalia > Didelphimorphia > Didelphidae > Monodelphis > Monodelphis domestica. Next base: position 217,420,984 of record NC_077234.1, read on the forward strand.
AAAATTTTTTAGATGCATTTCTGACAAAGAGAGAGAGAAATAATGTCATCTCTCTAGCTAATAAGAAAAGCGGTAGAGGAGCTCACCATTGGCCAACTGTAGATCCACACTGGAACCCGAATATTGCACAAGATCACACAAAACTAGCCCTAGCCAGAGAAGCATTATTAAGAGCCATGAGAGACTGCTCTGATAGACCTGATACATGGGAAAAAATTTGAGCAGTCCCGACAGGAAATTGATGAGACCCCCTCCCACTTTATGGACAGACTTATTGACGTAGGAAATACATATATGGACTTTGATTTGACCAGAGAAAGGGACATTAAATATCTATGCAAACAATTCATTACGAATTGTTGTTCAGCAGTAAAAGACTACTTTGAAACTAGCTGTCCCAACTGGGAGTCTATGGACCTCGACGAACTGAGGAAAGTAGCAGCATATGCCTATAAGAATCGTACAAAAAAACCTGAGACACACAATAAATCAGTGACAGACTTAAAAAAAGAAATTGAAAGAATGATACAGGAACAATTGAAAATTAAGGGAGAGACCATGGCCCCTTTGCAGGAATCCACAGATAAATCACTAACATACCCCTTAATATGCTCCTTCTGTGGGAAGAGAGGCTATGCAATGCTAGTCTGTAGGAGCAGACTAAGAAATAAAAAAGAAATAATAACACCTTTAGGAATAATAACTATAGGAATCACAATACCAATCAAAATGACAGTGCTCAAAATACAGAAAATGATAATACCCAACAAAATGCCCAACAACAATATATAAGAAATGGAGCTCGATCATGCTACACTCAGGGTGAACACCCCCAACAGCGTGGAGGGTCCCAAAAAAACAGCCCAAGCATCTTTATGAAGGTATGAAAGGGGGGAGAGGGCCTTGGAATCAAAAAATGAAACATTTGATTTTCCAGACCCTGATATTTTAATGCCAATAATCCCTATACATTCCCCCCAAAATAGTAAGGAACCTCATGTCACTTTAAAGGTAGGAAATTCATACCATGACTGTCTTTTAGACACTGGAGCATCTAGGTCAGATGAGAAGCAAGCCAGATGAGAAATGTGATTCTATTGGCTCCCTAAATGTAGTAGGTGTTTCAGGAAAACCGTTAAAGGTCCAAAAACGTTCTCCTTGCATGGTACGCGTGGGACCCCTAACTGTTGAACATTCTTTTAATGCCTGGATCCCCCACAAATTTGCTGGGGAGAGATTTACTATGAAAATTACAAGCCACAATAACGTGCGCCCCAGATGACTCTCTCTCCTTAGAAGTGCCCGAGGAAACCTTAAATTTACTCCCTGTATTTCTCTCAGAGAGCCAGGAGGCAAAGGAGCCTTTGAAATACCCACAGATATACCAGAGTCTCTTTGGGCCACATCTTCTACTGATGTAAGCTTACTTAAATCAGCTGCTCCCGTGAAAATAAAAACTAAATCCAGCCCACCTCCTTGCATTCCTCAATATCCTCTCTCCAAGGAGGCAACAAAGGGCATTACCCCAATAATAAACTCATTAATTGACCAAGGAATAATTTTCCCTTATAAATCTGAATACAACACGCCCATCCTCCCCATTAAAAAACCAAAAAGGGGGCCCGATGGCAAACACCTCTATAGATTCATATAGGATTTGAGGACTGTGAACAATCACGTTATAAAGAGACACTCCATAGTTCCTAATATCAATACTATTATTTCTTCTATTCCTAGCACAGCTACATACTTTACAGTAGGACACTTGTTCTCAGCCTTCTTTTCCATAACCATACATGAGAACTCGAGGCATATTTTTGCTTTCACCTGGAATGGCACCCAATATTCCTGGAGTCGTTTGCCCGAGGGTTATGTAGAAAGTCCAGGTCTTATTTGCACAAATGTTGGAACAAGATACAGATAATATAAAATTTAAAAACAGCAAATTAATAAAATATGTAGATGACCTACTCTTGGCTTCCGCAGATGCAGAAGCATGTCAGGAAGATAGTAAACACCTTCTTTTGGAATTGCACAAAAGAGGTCATAAGATCTCAAAGGATAAGGTTCAGTGGTGTCTCCCCAAAGTAGAATATTTGGGGTTCATTCTGACAGCTGGTGCCCGTTCTATTTCTCCCAAGCGAATTGAGAATATTCAAAAGTTGAGTGCTCCTACTACTAAAAAACAGTTAAGAGCAATTCTGGGAGCAACGGGGTTTTGCAGACAATGGATTCCTTGCTATGGGGAAATTACTAAACCTCATAGCACTAACAAGGGATTCAGTCCCTGAACCCCTAAAATTAGAGCCTGAACACCTGTCACTCTGAAAAACTATACAACCCTTAATCCTGCCACCTTGCTTCCAGACTTACCCACTTCAGGAGAACCATTACACAGTTGTGAAACACTAATGACCATGGCAGAAAAGCCTCGAGATGATCTCCTGGACTTTAAGGAGATGCATCTCCTTAAAGAACTCAGACCTGATCTTATTTACTGATGGTTCTTCTTTCATGAGGGATGGCATACGCTACAGTGGAGCTGCTGTAGTCACAGAATTTGCCACTGAGTGGTCAGCTTCACTGCCCTCTAACATTAGCACTCAAGGGGCAGAACTCATAGCTCTGAAACATGCCTGTATAATTGCCAAGGATAAAAGCGCAACAATTTATACGGATTCTAGATATGCTTTTGGCATTTGTCACTCAGTCGGAATGCTATGGCATCTCCAGAGAGGATTTTTAACCTCAACTGGAAAATCCATAGCTAATGCTGAAATTATTAATGAAGTTCTTTCTGCTCTTCAGCTGCCTGAAGCCCTAGCTGTAGTTCATTGCTCAGCCCATACAGGTGGCACCGACCCTGTCTCTAAGGGAAATGACCGAGCAGACGTTGCTGCAAAGCTAGCAGCCATAGAAGGGCCTGAATTACTTTTAACATTAACAACTACTGATGACTTAATCACTTTCCTATAATGAGAAGGAAGTGGAAAAATGGAAACAAAAATTCAAAGCAAAACAGATCAGTGGAGTTTGGGTGTCATCTGAAGGAAAACCCCTGCTCCCTAGAAGTTTCTATCACCAAATTTGCCAATCTGTTCATAATAATGGCCACTTTGGTACCCACGGCATCATGGACTCTGTTAAGAGAGTATGGATAGCCCCTGGTATAACTACCATAGCCTCTAAAGTGTGTTCCGCCTGCTCTACCTGCCAGGCATATAACCAACATGCCTTTTGTGGCAAAGCCTTTGGTGGGCGTCCTCTGGCTTACACACCTTTTGAGCACCTGCAGATAGATTTTATAACAATGCCAAAGGCTGGGCAATATGAATTTTGTCTGGTCATAGTAGACCAACTGACCAGATGGCCGGAAGCATTTCCTACAGCCCGAGCCACAGCGGCTTTTGTTGCTAAGGTGTTTTTAAAGGAAATTATTCCTCGCTTTGGCCTGCCAGCACATATTGATTCCTATAGGGGGAGTCATTTTACTGATTCTGTTCTAAATCAGATATATTCTTGCTTGGGGATAACTCCAAAATTCCATTTTCCATATCATCCCCAGAGTTCAGGCCAAGTTGAGAGGATGAACAAAGAACTTAAAACTATGATTGGTAAATTATGTACTGAGACCCATTTAAAATGGCCTGAAATTCTCCCTCTGGCCCTATTTTATCTTAGAAGCAGGCCTAGAGGAGACCTACACATCTTACCATTTGAGATGCTTTTTGGACATCCGCCTATACAGGCTAAGCCTTTCTTCCCGGCTTATACATCGCTATTGGGGGAGATACTACTATTGCTTCCTATATACAGGAATAACAGCACAAACTGCGTGAGCTACATGAATCCGGAGCTGCAGTACAAGCCGGACCACTAGACTTCTCACTTCACGACCTGAACGCAGGAGACAACGGATATATAAAGAACTTCCAGCTTACGGGAGCAACCCAGCCTTCCTGGGAAGGACCATTCCAAATACTGTTAACTACCCCAACATCTATAAAGGTTGGAGAAAAGGACTCTTGGATTCACTGCTCACATGTAAAAAGAGCATCTTCTGTTGAGACTGATTGACTGTATCCTATACATGCATTGGAGATAACTACCCACTGACAAGTGGAACTGTTTTATTCTGCTTTTGACACACTGAATTCCTGAATTTATTTTTTTTCTTTTTTCCTTTTTCCCTTTTCCTTTCATTATTATTCTTCTTTTATTAAAATATTTTATTTTTTCCCTTTTTCTCATAGTAGTAGTAGTAGTAGTAGTAGTCTCTCGGTAACTGAGGATGACGATTGTCTTTGTGCGTTTTCATCTGTGATAGATGAGTGTGCACTAAGACACTTGTGCGTGAAGGAGATTTAGGTGGAAAAGTCGATGCACAGAGACAGTCCCACTCTCTCGGCGTTGGAAGCCTGGGTCCATTGGCACGAAAAGTCGTTACACCTGGAGACTTCCTCAGCTGCACTGGATGGCCTGTGTTGTCTTTTGTGCTCCAACATGCCCTAAGCACTCCACAGTGCTTTGCTGTGTCGCCCTCTCAGCCGTTGAACCTTCTTATTGGTTTTTTCTCTCTGTTCAGCCAAAGCAGTCTTCACATGCTGGGTGATCAAGGCCCTGGTTCACCAGGGGTCTACGACCCAATGGCTACTCTCACAAGGTTTAGCCAGCCTGTCGAAGCCATTGTGACATTAGTAATACCAGTATAATTACCCAATTTTACAGATGAGGAAACGTGACTTGAGAAGTAAAGTGAGGCTTGCTAATGATCTCCCAGGTTTGAACTTTGGCATTACTCTTAGACTCCTTACTCTGCCTCAACTCACATATTCAATCATTTGCCAAATCTTGGCATATCTACCCTCACAATATTCTTCCATCCAACTATTTCTCCTATGTTTTACCTTTAAGAATTTATTTAGCTCAGGCCTCTCACTTAAATTATGGCAACAGTCTCCTAATCAGTATCCCTGCCTTAAGACTTTCAGTACTCTAATCCATCCCATCTTGCACACTGCTGCCAAAATAATTTTCCTTAGCCATAGACCCATTCTTCTACTCTATCAACTCCTATTGCTATTCCTATTCTAGAATAAAACTTAGAACTTCTGTTAAGATTTTAAAGACTTACACAAGATGTGATCTCAATCTATATTTTCAGCCTCACTAGACATTACTCCCCCTTCTGCACTCTGTGACACTAACAAAACAGCATTCTCTATTGCTCATATAGTTACTCCATCTCCAGGCTGTATCTTTCTACTGGCTATCATTATGCCTAGAATTAATTCCTACCATGCCTTCACATCCTTATATCCCTTTTTTCTTATAAGAGACAAAAATAATTATTATCCATGAAGTGTTTCCTGAGATGTAGCCCTTCCCAAATGCTAGTGCCCGCCCTCCCAAACTATTTTATATTTAATTATTTTGTATAGATTTGTATGCATTCACTTTCTATTTATGCTATATACATGGGTAAAAATAGTTGTTGGATACATTATTAAAAGGCAAGCACCTTCGTAAATAGTGATTCTTTCATTACAATTTCTAGAACAGTCTCTGGCACAAAATAGGTATTTAATAAATGCTTGCTGAATGAGTAATTGATAGCCACACAAATTCTCTAAAATCTATTGTAGTTCTTTTTCGTTTTTGTTTTTTTTGTCAGAACTGAGATTTGAACTTAAGTCTCCTAACTATTATTCTTTTTATTATAATAAGCTACAATGTCTATCTAGAATAGCCTAAGTAATGGTTCCACTGTATTTTACACTCATCAGATAAAACCTCTGGCATGATTTCTTTCTGTCACTGCAGGAAACCATATCTAAAAGATAGACAAGAACACAGAAAACCATATCTAAAAGATAGACAAGAACATATCGACTGAAAGATAACCAAATGGTGAGGAGAATGGAAACCTTGTCATGTTAAATATGACTGAAGGGACTTCAGTGTTTTAGACTGCTGAAGAGAAGACAAGGTAGAAGTCTTTAAATATTATGGACTTTATAGTTTTGTGGGATCTTAAAGACATACAATCCCTTTATTTTGCAGATGTAGAAATTCCCAGGCCTTCTGACCTTGGGCAAGCTACTTGCCTGCCCCAAGGCTTGTTTCCATATCTATAAAATAAGAGGAAGGAATTAAATGACCTTAGAGGTCTTTTCAATGTTAAATCTATAATCCTATGAATACCATACAGATTATTATGGGAGGCAGAAGTGGTACACTCAAGGTCTTTCTGAAGAATTTTAGTATCAGGGGGCAGCTGGGTAGCTCAGTGGATTGAGAGTCAGTCCTAGAGACGGGAGGTCCTAGGTTCAAATCAGACCTCAGACACTTCCCAGCTGTGTGACCCTGGGCAAGTCACTTGAACCCCATTGCCTAGCCCTTACCACTCTTCTGCCTTGGAGCCAATACACAGTATTGACTCCAAGATGGAAGGTAAGGGTTTAAAAAAAAAAAGAATTTTAGTATCAATTATGAGACATGGGAGACACTGGCACATGACAGCCCAGCATGCTCCACGGGCAAAGAGAATTTCAATAGCAAACAAATCCATAGTTATTTCCATCCCAAGAGTTCAGGCTATTTGTATGAGACTGATCAACCAAAGTCAAATACCCTGACCCCAACATCATAATATATTGGTCCTCTTCAAGAAAGAGGGACAAATGACAACTGAATCCACCAAGAAAAGATTAGATGATGCCTAACACTTTAGTTTAAAAAGGCAAGAAATATAATACATTTTAGAAGCAGCCATAAAAATAGTTACAATAATTACTTTTAAAGACATCTTTGCTACCAGAAGTATGAGTTACTTGTAATTCTCTTATACTGAAACATTTCACTATCCCACAATGCCTGGTAAATAAATTACTATTGTACTGAAGCTGTTTATTTTATATGAAGTGAACATTTTATAAAACAAAGTCATTCTCTAGTTTCCTTTTTTTTATCCAAGTCAATAATAGTTTTGCTTAAAGTAAAAGATATAGTAGATTTAACTCTATTCTTTAACTGCAAGTATCAGATCTTCACTTAAAGTCAGCTTCAGGTTTTTCACAAAATATACATAAATCCCTCATTAAGCATCAACTACACTGTTGTTTTTATTTTTAAGTCGGTTATACATCACTTTGTCCAACGTACATAAATAAGAATCTTCACCCCTGAAAAAATTGATAGACTACAAGATCCACGGAAGGCAGCAATCATATTTTTCAAACATCTCTGAATCCCTCAGAACTCAAAGATGAGAAGCTTCCCCAAAAAAAGCTAAATAAATACTTGCTACTGCTAAACAATGAAAAAATTATAATAAAATATTTTATCTATTAGAATACCTTTAAGTGTGTAAACAATAAGTATGTAAATTTCATTTTTACTTTCTTTTGCCAATCTGAGAATTATAGCTAATATATTAATATTCCCCAGGGTCCTACACAGTAAGCACCCAATGCATGGATGCTGCTTAGAATACGTAGGTCTGAAGAGAACAAAGGTCTTTAGACTGGTAGGAGTTCTGAGAGGCAGACAACTTTTGAAATCAACTTTATAGAGTCATGTAACTGGAACATCTATTTTTTTTTTACCCTGATAAAAAGGAAAACAAACTTAGAACAATAAGCTTTTAAAGGTATCTAAAAGGTACCTTGGATTTCTAGGAGATAATTTATAAATAGTCTTTTATGAGATGTTCCCATTCACATTTATACAGATGGGAAATCATGATGAGCAAAATGTAAATAAACACTGGAGAGGAAATATTTTCTTTGGAATCTGAATTCATGCTTTTCGTTGACAGAAAAGTTTGTTTATATATATATTTTTAATCTCCAAATGATATCACATTACATGAAACATCTTTGTATTTGGAAATTATTCAACCTCCTTTTAATAATTCTTTAGTCCATTGTAGTCATTCATATTACAGTATTAAAGGGAAATTTAAAAACACTCCTCAGAGTCAGGTAGCTCAGTTTTTGTTTTTTTAATGCAAAGATCATATCTGCAAAAAAACATCTGCTGCATATAAATCTCCCATGTTTCCATTCTAAGAGAAAAACAAATGCTCTTATTTCCGAAGATTTATACTGACATGTTTTTTTTTTTAAATATGACTTCTGGAACAATAAAATGTTTTACAATCACAATGTGCTACTGAACTTGAATATTAGGCCTAAGTTAAGCTCTCTACTTCCTGAACATACCACTACATTTTTCTCTTCATTTATTTTTCCTATGAGACATAGGTATCTGGTATCTAGCACACCACAAATACAAAGACTAATACTTCTCCAGAACCTATAATTGTGACTTGCATTGTTTTTACATTTCTATCTTAGCTGCTCCAAAGGCCTCTATGCTAGAAAAAAGAGGCTTAGATAGGTTTCTTTCAAAGTGGGGGACCATGTAATTAGAAATTTCTGTGAAAGATGCCCAGTCTTGAGATCAAATATCAGTGTTCGGATTGGACATTAGTATGGGTTATCTACAGTGAGATCCTGATTAGTGCCCATGAAGTGATCGCATATATCTGAATTCACATTATTCAAAGTTATAATTATGTAAAATATGATTACTGGTTCCAGCCAATGGAAGTATTCAAATAATACAACCACCTCATGAAATTCATTATATCATCTGCACTAATCAGACCCTAGCTAGATTGACCTTAGAAAATATGACTTGAATTTGATCCATAAATAACTTCTAGAAAAGTAGTTCAAAATATAATAGCACTTTAGAACGTAATTGTTTTCTGGAACAAAAATGCTTCTTGATGGATAGTTAGACCCAAGGGACCAAAGTCATTCTATGTATTTTATACTGCAGGGCAAAAGAATTAATTGGGTAAGAATAGAGGTAGTTAATTACACATATTGGGCACTGTCTCTCTCTGTCTCTGCCTCTCTCTCTCCACCCTTCCCTTCTTTCTCTGCCAGTCTCATGCTCTCTGATTCTCCTCCTCCTTAACCCCCTTCTCTGTACCTCTCCTTCAAATACATACATACATACATACACACACACACACACACACACACACACACACACACACACACCTCTATCAGTAAGGATATGTTTTTCTACAAATTTTAAAAATGTGGGGGCAGTTATGACATTAATGGCTTGGAATAACAAACTTCCATAAATTAGAATGCTATTAATGGAAATATCCCACATTATAAGAAAATTTAAAGGTCAAAAATATAGCTCTTACCTTTTTCCCCTACATCAAGAATTCCCAACTCTGAACCTTAAATGTTTACATTTAAACTATTTGCCTTTATACTGATTTTGTGGCCTTTACCTATTTTACTACAAAAGATATAAATTGCTAAGTAAATTGCTAAGACAAAGACATGAAAAGCAAAACCCAAACACAACAAAGAAATGCTGGGTTTTTTTATATATGATGTTCATTGTTAAAACATATGTTTAAAAAATGCTTGTCATAGAGATAGCAATACAGAAAGTGAAGTACTAATTATTGGAAAGAGCTAATTTTTACTATGAAATTCATTTTTTCAGTAAAAAGGCTCTATCAAAACCATTTCCTTCAGAAGTTTCTATAAATTTCTACAAACCCACAAGACATAGGCAGTTTCAGACTACAAAACATCCTCTTCCCCCACCCCAAAAAAACCCAAAAAGTGTTTTGACAGTTTTTTACTTCAAGTGAATCTTGAGGTCCTGCTGAAGGAATGATGAACTCTGATACTTATATAGTGAGAAGCAGAACTGTTCCAGAATTATAAAATTCTCAAATGAGTATGGAATAATTCTATATGACCTTGCACCATATTACATATTTCAAAAGGTTAGGAAATTTAATAAAGACATGAAGATAAATGTGCTTCAATGAACAAGAATTTACCTGATTTAAACTGCATTGAAAACCAAGAATCAATGTTAGATAGATTTTGGGGAAAATGGACTATTCAAACATATGCCTGATAGTTAATATGACAAAATTGTGTTTTAAAGTTGAAAAATGAATGTATAACATAATTTATGAACTTAATGGATTATTACATATTAAAGGCTCCATATTAAAGGCCACGTTACACAGTAAAATGTTTTAAAATGTAAAAAGTTGTATGATTTATTGTATATCATCATTAATTATTTTACTTTGTCCCAAATAATTTGTATAGCGCTATATTTACTTTCACATGTTCAATTCTAGTCAATACTGTTAGATTTAAATTGGTTGAGGTCTTAAACTGTAGTGAGTTAAAATGGTAGAAGATATAAATTGTGATAGATATAAGAGAGGGCGAGTAAATTTGACCGCAGAAAATGTTTCACTACAGTGTCTTGGTTTTTAAATCAAATATAAGGCCAGGGAAATATTCCCAATTATTCAAATACCCAAGTCAACTGGGTTTCATAGAGATTTTAATTAATACAAATGTGGAATTAAAGAAAAGAGAGAAAAAAGGAAATAAGTATGAAGGGCCTTAAGCCAACATGACCTAGACCCGAGTCTTAAGAGAGAGAGATCAGTCAGTCAGTCTTTTAACACTCACCACAAGGTCTGCCTAAGCAAGGGTTCTAGTGACACCAGGCCAGCATCATCTCAGCTGCTTTCACCAGCTCCCTCCTCCATCTGAATGTTTCAGAATCAGTCCTTCCTCAATCTGAATGTTTCAGAATGAGTCCTCCTCAATCTGAATGTTTCAGAATGACCTCCAGTTCTTCTCTGAGCTCTAATTTTAAGGGCAAAATCTCCTATGTCACCTCCCCTAAGTTCTTCCATCTACCAATCACTGTAGATGTTTTCCAAAAGACAGCCCATTTGAATTCACAGCTGAGTAGATTAATCTCTTTAGTAAGTCAGGAAAAAAAATGCTGCTGTGTCGACAAATTTCATTAAGAGAAAACCTCTGAGTAAGTTTTTACCTTTTAGGTCTAAGTAGTTTTCAAGTTGCCCCACCTTTATAGGCACCTAGCATCCCATTGTATCAATTCCAAAAACAGGCATGGCTCAAAGAACTCCTTTCCTTTATAAGTATGGTTTTCAAGTACTTTCATTGTTTAGCAAGGAGTTTTCTGCCCTAAAGCAGTCTTAAGTACAGGTGGAATCGAGGTCCTCCCATAGCTAGGAGTTTTCTCCCCTAAAGCAGTCTTAAGTAGGGGTGGAGTAGGGATACTCCCATAGCAAGGAGTTTTCACATTCAAGTGGAGTTCTCACTATCTGGTAGGGAATTATTTCAAGTAGGGAATTGGAGGATTCCTCAATGTGGAGTAAAATTTTTAACATTCATAAGTCTGTGAAATTTTAAGATTTACAATACTATGAATTTTATGCACCTCTTACAGTATGCTAAGAGCACTGTTTAGTCATTGAAGGAATACCGAAATTTAAAAGGAAATGATCTTGCCATTAATGGATCTTAATGAGTTTGTGTGTGTTGTGTGTATTTGCATGTATTTCTGTGTAGGAGAATTGCAAATCATAAGTAAAATGATATAAGATCCTGGAATACCAAATCACCATTATATGTAGTCATTAGCACTTACTACAAAAGGCAGAAAAGGACAATGGTAAAAGAATCATATGATAGAAAGCACACTTTTTTACTAATCAGTCCCATACTTCAGAGTTTGAGAAATTTATTCCATTTCAAAGGCTTCCTGTTTGGGCACTTAGCACAAGACTGGAGGGGTGCTTTGGAACAGATTCAAAGGTATGATAAAGAACACCTGGGGTTCCTTGCAAATAAGTGAAAAGAATAGTGTGGGAAAATGAAAAAAAAAAAACACAGTGGCTCTGGAGTCAGAGGATCTGGGTTCAAATACTGCCTCTAATGATTACTCTCCATGTGACCTTGAACAAGTCCTCTAATCATTCTGAGCCTCAGTTTCCTTCTCTATAAATGAACATTTTAGATAGAAGGTCCCTTTCCTGTTCTCAATCTTATTTTGGACAGAAATCATTGACATATCCTACCTAGGTTCCTTCAAAGCTCACGTGGTCCTTCAGAAAGAGAGCCTATAAATTTCATCTGTAAAGAAAATTTATATGTCTCTTTATAGTCAATCCTTCTTTTATGGATGTCTTGTTAGGTGACTAGGTTTATAAATGAGATACTTGCAGGTCATTTATATTTACCACCATTTCTAATAGCTTACTGTCAGACATTTCTTTCAATCCATTCTGGAGGAATTCCTTTACACTCCCTTCTTTTAAAAAAAAAAATCTCATGGTTGGTTTTCATTTCCATTTTTAACACAAATGCATTATAACTGACTCATGCATATACTGGCTTTTCTAAAAATACTTTTAAATACTGCCTAATGGTAAGTCACTTAGCCCCAATTGCCTTTCCCTTACACTTTTTTCTGCCTTAGAATTAATACTCAATATCCATTTTAAGATAGAAGGTAAAAGTTTTAAAGAAAAAAAGAATGAAAGTTCCTTGAGAGCAGAGACTGTCTATTTTGGGGGGTTCTATCTCTAGCACTTAACAATGGAAAATGAAAAATGCTTAATAAATATATTTCTTTATTCTTTTCCTTTAAAAAATTATCTAACAGAATACTGGTGTTAGAAGGTAGATAAATCTAATCCAGTACTTTCCTGAAACAAGAAGTCATTCTTTATCATCCGGCCTCTGCTTCAAAATTTCCAGGGGCAGGGAACTGTCAAGTCATGACATAAATGTTGAATAGAAAGCTTCAAGAGCAGAACCTTTAGCCTTCCATTATTCATCATCAGGTGAAGAGTGACACTCCAGACATTTCACTTACTTCCCTATCTGCTTGTCTAAACCATCAACTAGCCCCTATGTGTGTGTGTGTGTGTGTGTGTGTGTGTGTGTTGGTATGGTAGTAGTCTCTCGGTAACCGAGGATGACGATTGTCTTTGTGCGTTTTCATCTATGGTGTATAGATGAGTGTGCACAAAGACAGTTGTGCATAGAGATTTAAGTGGAAAAGTTGTTGCACAGAGACAGTCCCACTCTCTTGGCATTGGAAGCCTGGGTCCAGTGCCACGAAAAATCATTACACTTGGAGACTTCCTCAGCTGCATTGGATGGCCGTGTTGTGTTTTGGTACGAAGAACTCTAAATATATCAGAGCTCATTTTCTAGTGGCTCAGTTCCAGAAGTCTCTGAGTCATCTGAAGAGGGAGAACAGGGGAACAAGGGAATATTTACTATATTATTCCTATTTCCCCCTACCTATCCCAGATCTGATATTTAATTTAGTTTGTTGAGAAGACTTCATTTACCAATGGGGAAAAAACCCCAGTATACATATATATATGATCTGCTATCAGGACATCAGGACATGGAAATTCACATTTTTAAACATACTTAACTTCTGATAGTATGTGTTTTACATTATTGGAGGAGAGAATAAACATCCATAGAGGTCTTATTAAATGCCAGGCACTATGCTAAGCACTTTGCAAATATTATATCATTTGATCCTTTGAAACAACCTGGAGAGTTAAATGCTATGTTTTGGCCCTATTTTATGGACTTTCCCAGTGTCACACAGATAGTGAAAACACACTTCAACTCAGTTCTTCCTGACTCGAGGCCCAGCATTCTCTATATATAGTGTGCCACTACCTGCTTTAGGGTCCAAGAAAGAAGGATCAACAACATAGAAGAAAGATGTGTGATTCCCTAGCACTCTAGGATATAACTTGAGAAATACTGTTGATCTTCTTTCTACCATCTTATCAGAGGTTTCTTTTTTTTTAATTGTTATTTTTATTTGGTCAATTTCAAACATTATTCCTTGGTTAGAAAAATCATATTCTTTCTCTCCCTCCCTCCCTCATCCCTTCCCATAGCCGATTCACAATTCCACTGGGTATTACATGCGTCCTTGATCAGAACCTATTTCCATGTTGTTTGTGTTTGCATTGGGATGTTCATTAGAGTCTATATCTCCAATCATATCCCCTGGACCCATGTAATCAAGTAGTTGTTTTACTTCTGTGTTTCTAATCCCACAGATTTTCCTCTGGATGTGGATAGTGTTCTTTCTCATAGATCCCGCCAGGTTGTCCAGGATCACTGCACTGCCACTAAGGGAGAAGCCCATTACATTTGATTGTACCACAGTTTATCAGACTCTGTGTATAATGTTCTCCTGGTTCTCCTCCTCTCACTCTGCAGCACTTCCTGGAGGTCATTCAGTTCCCATGGAATTCCTCCACTTTATTATTCCTTTGAGCATGTAGTATTCCATCACCAACATATACCACAATTTCTTCAGCCATTCCCCAATGGAAGGGCATCCCCTCATTTTCCAATTTTTTTAAAGAATATTTTATTTGGTCATTTCAAAACAGTATTCATTGGAGACAAAGATCATTTTCTCATCCTCCCCCGCCCCCATAGCCGACACACGATTCCACGAGGTTTCACATGGATTCTTGATTCGAACCCACTTCCATGTTGTTGGTATTTGCATTAGAGTGTTCATTTAGAGAATCTCCTCAGACATGTCCACTTAACCCCTGTAGTCAAGCAGTTGCTTTTCCTTGGTGTTTTTACTACCACAGTTTGTCCTCTGCTTGTGGATAGTGTTATTTCTCCTGTATACCTGCAGACTGTTCAGGGACATTGCATTGACGCTAACGGAGAATTCCATTACGTTCGATTGTACCACAGTATATCAGTCTTTCTATACAATGTTTTCCTGGTTCTGCTCCTTTCCCTCTGCATCACTTCCTGGAGCTTGTTCCAGTCTCCATGGAATTCCTCCACTTTATTATTCCTTTTAACACAATAGTATTCTATCACCAACATACACCACAATTTGTTCAGCCATTCTCCAATTGAAGGGAATCCCCTTGTTTTCCAGTTTTTGGCTACCACAAAGAGCACAGCTATAAATATTCTTCTACAAGTCTTTTTCCTTATTATCTCTTTGGCATATAAGCCCAGCAGTGCTATGGTGGGATCAAAGGGCAGACAGTCTTTTATTGCCCTTTGGGCATAGTTCCAAATTGCCCTCCAGAATGGTTGGATCAATTGACAACTCCAGCAGCAATGAATTAATGTCCCTACTTTGCCACATCCCCTCCAGCATTCATTACTTTCCTTTGCTATCATGCTAGCTAGTCTGCTAGGTGTGAGGTGATACCTCAGAGTTGTTTTGATTTGCATCTCTCTGATTATAAGAGATGCAGAACACTTCTTCATGTGCTTATTAATAGTTTTGATTTCTTTATCTGAGAACTGCCTATCCATGTCCCTTGCCCATTTATCAATTGGAGAATGGCTTGATTTTTTGTACAATTGATTTAGCTCTTTGTAAATTTGAGTAATTAAAGCTTTGTCAGAGGTTTTTATGAAGATTGTTTCCCAATTTGTTGCTTCCCTTCTGATTTTAGTTACATTGGTTTTGTTTGTACAAAAGCTTTTTAATTTGATGTAGTCAAAATTATTTATTTTAGATTTTGTGACTCTTTCTAAGTCTTGCTTGATTTTAAAGTTTTTCCCTTCCCAAAGGTCTGACATGTATACTATTCTGTGATTGCTAATTTACTTATAGTTTCCTTCTTTATGTTCAAGTCATTCACCCATTTTGAATTTATCTTGGTGTAGAGCATGAGATGTTGATCCAAACCTAATCTCTACCACACTGCCTTCCAATTTTCCCAGCAGTTTTTATCGAATAGTGGGTTTTTGTCCCAAAAGCAGGGATCTTTGGGTTTATCATATACTGACTTGGTGAGGTTACTTGTCCCAAGTCTATTCCACTGATCCTCCTTTCTGTCTCTTAGCAAGTACCAAATTGTTATGATGACTGCTGCTTTATAATATAGTCTGAGATCTGGGACTGAAAGGCCCCCATCCTTTCTATTTTTTTTTCATTATTTCCCTGGATATCCTTGATCCTTTGTTCTTCCAAATGAACTTGTTGTGGTTTTTTTCTAAATCAGTGAAGATATTTTTTGGTAATTCAGTGGGTATGGCACTAAATAGATAAATAAGTTTGGATAAAATGTTCATTTTTATTATATTGGCTCATCCTACCCATGAGCAGTTAATGTTTTGCCAATTGCTCAAGTCTAGTTTTAGTTGTGTGGAGAGTGTCTTGTAGTTGTGTTCATATAGTTCCTGTCTTTGTCTCAGGAGATAGATTCCTAGGTATTTTACTTAGTCTAAGGTGATTTTGAATGGGATTTCTCTTTCTAGTTTTTGCTGCTAAGCTGTGTTGGAAATATATAGAAAAGCTGGTGACTTATAAGGGTTTATCAGAATCCACAGTGCTGGCCTGGCCATCAAGACCAGTATACTCAAACAGCTGCCAGACTTGCCTGAGGGCATCAGCAAGAGGCTCATGAACATCCGCTTGCCTCTCAGCAAAGACCGGTATGCCACAATCATCAGCGCATATGCCCCAACACTGACCAGCACAGAAGAGACCATTGAGCAGTTCTACTCAGTGCCCACAAATGACAAGCTGATACTACTGGGAGACTTCAACGCCCACATTGGCCAAGACCATGAAAGATGGAAAGGAGTGCTCGGCAAACACAGTGTGGATAAAATGAACAACAACAGCCTACTGCTACTCAACAAATGCTCAGAGTTCTAACTCACTATCAAGAACACTGTGTTCAGAATGGCGAACATATATAAAACAACGTGGATGCACCCACGATCAAAACAATGGCATCTCATTGACTACGTCATTGTACGCCAGCGAGACATCCAGGATGTACAGATCACCAGAGCCATGAGCCCAGTCGAGGGGGCACCCAGACAGCAGGGAAACACAGAGAGACGGGGGAGCTCTTAACCCCCTGGGAGGAGCCCTCAGAGCTCCAGGAAGCCGCGGCCCCTCCCCCTCAGAGAGCAGGGTCCTCTGGAACAACAGCAACCCTTAGGGCTGGCAAAAGGGCCTTGTGAGCCAGCTATTCTGAAGGCCACATCCGGAAAACAACCTAACCCAGTCGAGGGGGCACCCAGACAGCAGGGAAACAGGGGGAAGGGGGAGCTTGTAACCCCCTGGCTGGATCCTTCAATCGGAGTCTCAGGAAAAAAGTCCATGCCTCAAGGCATACTAAATTCAACCCAGGGAAAGCTAATCTCATTACGAGCCCTCAGAGCTCCAGGCAGCCGCGGCCCCTCCACCCTGCAGAGTGCTGGCTCTCCTTGCCGGCTAAGGCACAGGAACAAGGACCAAGCCAGGCTTACAGTGTGGAAGTAAGGCAACGGAGAAGCATCAAGAGGGTGCCGAGGAGAGGAGGGCAGTAACAGGGACACACCAGAAATACCTAGCTTCCCGGGAAGACAGAACATCATCTGCATAGAACAGACAATCTGCCTAGGGCTAAAACCTCTGAACGCCAGACAGAGATAAGAAAAGCTAGTCCCCCCCCCCACTCAGATAGAGATGACAAACTCCACAGAAGCAAGAAAGTCCCAAAATTCAAAAAAAAAAAAACAAGAAGAAGGGGGCGAAATTGGACACATTTTATGGAGAAAAAATACAAAACACAGAGGAGATAGAAGAAGAAACACAAGCAAATGCTCAGAAACCTTCCAAAGGAAATGGAAACTCTCCACAAACCCATGAAGAATTTGAATCTGAAATGATCAAAAAGATGGAAGCCTTCTGGGAGGAAAAGTGGGAAATAATGCAAAAGAAATTCACGCATCTACAAAACCAGTTTGACCAAACTGTAAAAGAAAACCAGGCTTTAAAGCAAGAACTAATAAAGCAAAGCCAAAAGATCAAGAAATTAGAAGAGACCATATAATATCTCACTGACAAAGTGACAGATTTGGAAAATAGAGTGAGAAGAGATAATTTAAGAATAATTGGACTTACAGAAAATCCAGAAATAAACAGCAAACTCGACATCATAATACAAGAGATAATCAAAGAAAATTGCCCGGAGATTCTAGAACAAGGGGGCAATACAGCCACTGACAGAGTTCACAGAACACCCTCTACACTAAACCTCCAAAAGACAACTCCCAGGAATGTAATTGCCAAATTCCAAAGATCTCAAACAAAAGAAAAAATCCTACAAGAAGCCAGAAAAAGACAATTTAGATATAAAGGAATGGCAATCAGGGTCACACAAGACCTTCCAAGTTCTACTCTAAATGATCGTAACGCATGGAACATGATCTTCAGAAAGGCAAGAGAGCTGGGTCTTCAACCAAGAATCAGCTATCCAGCAAAACTGACTATATACTTCGAAGGGAAAAGTATGGGCATTCAACAAAATAGAAGATTTCCAAGTTTTTGCAAAGAAAAGACCAGAGCTCTGTGGAAAGTTCGATATCGGAAATCAAAGAGCATGGAATACCTGAAAAGGTAAATATGAAGGAAAGGGAAAAAGAGAAAAATGTTTAATCTTCTTCCTTTACTCAAACTCTCTTCTATAAGGACTACATTTATATCAATCTATGTATACTAACATGTGGGGAAAATGTAATGTGTAAATAGGGGGAAAAGAAAGACAAATGAGAATAATCGTTCTCACACAAAGATTCACATGGGAAGGGGAGGGGAAGAAAACTCCTATAAGAAGGAGAGGAAGAGAATTTTTACTTAAACCTTACTCTCAGGGAAATCAACTCTGAGAGGGAAAAACATCCAGATCCATTGGGATCTTGAATTCTATCTTCCCCAACAAGGGTAGGGAGAAGGGAAAACCAAGGGGGCGAGGGGGAGAGGGAAAACAAAAGGGGAGGGAAAGAGGGGGGGGAAGGGGAGGGAACAAAAAGGGAAGGACTAAAGAGGGAAACATATCAAGGGAGGGGACAAGGGGGACCAATTTAAAGTAAATCACTGGACTAAAAGGTAGAGCCGAAGAAGAAAAACTTAGAACCAGGGAAGGATAGCAAAATGCCAGGGAGTCCACAAATGACAGTCATAACTTTGAACGTGAATGGGATGAACTTACCCATAAAACGTAGACAAATAGCAGAATGGATTAGAATCCAAAACCCTACCATATGTTGTCTTCAAGAAACACACATGAGGCGGGTTGACACCTACAAGGTCAGAATTAAAGGATGGAGTAAGACCTTCTGGGCCGCAAATGACAGAAAGAAGGCAGGAGTGGTAATCATGATATCTGATAAAGCCAAAGCAAAAAGAGACCTGATCAAAAGGGATAGGGAAGGTAATTATATTTTGTTAAAAGGGACTTTAGATAATGAGGAAATATCACTAATCAACATATATGCACCAAATAATATAGCACCCAAATTTCTAATGGAGAAACTAGGAGAATTGAAGGAAGAAAATAGACAGTAAAACCATATTAGTGGGAGACTTAAACCAACCATTATCAAATTTAGATAAATCAAACCAAAAAATAAATAAGAAAGAGCTGAAAGAAGTGAATGAAATCTTATAAAAATTAGAATTAATAGACATATGGAGAAAAATAAATAGGGATAAAAAGGAATACACCTTCTTCTCAGTACCACATGGCACATTCACAAAGATTGACCATACATTAGGTCACAGAAACATAGCACACAAATGCAGAAAAGCAGAAATAATAAATGCAGCCTTCTCAGATCACAAGGCAATAAAAATAATGATCAGTAAAGGTACATGGAAAACCAAAATTTGGTTTTCTAATTGGAAATTAAACTAATTGGAAATTAAACAATATGATACTCCAAAACCGTTTAGTTAAAGAGGAAATCATACAAACAATTAATAATTTTATCGAGGAAAATGACAATGGCGAGACATCCTTTCAAACCTTTTGGGATGCAGCCAAAGCGGTAATCAGAGGTAAATTCATATCCCTGACTGCATATATCAACAAACTAGAGAGAGCAGAGATCAATCAATTGGAAATGCAAATAAAAAAACTCGAAATCGATCAAATTAAAAACCCCCAGCAGAAAACCAAACTAGAAATTCTAAAAATTAAGGGAGAAATTAATAAAATCGAAAGTGATAGAACTATTGATTTAATAAATAAGACAAAAAGCTGGTACTTTGAAAAAACAAACAAAATACTGGTCAATTTAATTTAAAAAAGGAAGGAAGAAAAGCAAATTAACAGCATCAAAGATGAAAAGGGGGACAGCACCTCCGATGAAGAGGAAATTAAGGCAATCATTAGAAATTACTTTGCCCAATTATATGGCAATAAATACACCAATTTAGGAGATATGGATGAATATATACAAAAATACAAACTGCCTAGACTTGCATAAGAGGAAATAGAATTCTTAAATAGTCCCATATCAAAAAATGAAATCCAACAAGCCATCAAAGAACTTCCTAAGAAAAAATCCCCAGGGCCTGATGGATTCACCAGTGAATTCTATCAAACATTCAGAGAACAGTTAATCCCAATACTATACAAATTATTTGATATAATAAGCAAAGAGGAAGTTCTACCAAACTCCATTTATGACACAAACATGGTATTGATTCCAAAACCAGGCAGGTCAAAAACAGAGAAAGAAAATTATAGACCAATCTCCCTAATGAATATAGATGCAAAAATCTTAAATAGGATACTAGCAAAAAGACTCCAGCAAGTGATCAGAAGGGTCATCCACCATGATCAAGTAGGATTTATACCAGGGATGCAGGGCTGGTTCAATATTAGGAAAACCATCCACATAATTGACCACATCAACAAACAAACCAACAAGAACCACATGATAATCTCAATAGACGCAGAAAAAGCCTTTAATAAAATACAACACCCAGTCCTATTAAAAACACTAGAAAGCATAGGAATAGAAGGGTCGTTCCTAAAAATAATAAACAGTATATATCTAAAACCATCAGCTAATATCATCTGCAATGGGGATAAACTAGATGCATTCCCAATAAGATCAGTAGTGAAACAAGGATGCCCATTATCACCTCTCCTATTTGACATTGTACTCGAAACACTAGCAGTAGCAATTAGAGAAGGAAAAGAAATTGAAGGCATCAAAATAGGCAAGGAGGAGACCAAGTTATCACTCTTTGCAGATGACATGATGGTCTACTTAAAGAATCCTAGAGATTCAACCAAAAAGCTAATTGAAATAATCAACAACTTTAGCAAAGTTGCAGGATACAAAATAAACCCACATAAATCATCAGCTTTTCTATATATCTCCAACACAGCTCAGCAGCAAAAACTAGAAAGAGAAATCCCATTCAAAATCACCTTAGACAAAATAAAATACCTAGGAATCTATCTCCTGAGACAAACACAGGAACTATATGAACACAACTACAAAACACTCTCCACACAACTAAAACTAGACTTGAACAATTGGAAAAACATTAACTGCTCATGGATAGGACAAGCCAATATAATAAAAATGACCATCCTACCCAAACTTATTTATCTATTTAGTGCCATACCCATTGAACTCCTGAAACATTTCTTTACTGATTTAGAAAAAACCATAACAAAATTCATTTGGAATAACAAAAGATCAAGGATATCCAGGGAAATAATGAAAAAAAAAACCACATATGATGGGGGCCTTGCATTCCCAGATCTTAAACTATATTACAAAGCAGTAGTCATCAAAACAATTTGGTACTGGCTAAGAAACAGAAAGGAAGATCAGTGGAATAGACTGGGGGAAAGCGACCTCAGCAAGACAGTATACGATAAACCCAAAGATCCCTGCTTTTGGGACAAAAACCCACTATTCGTTAAAAACTGCTGGGAAAATTGGAAGGCAGTATGGGAGAGATTAGGAATAGATCAACACCTCACACCCTACACCAAGATAAATTCAAAATGGGTGAATGACAAACATAAAGAAGGAAACCATAAGTAAATTGGGTAAACACAGAATAGTATACATGTCAGACCTTTGGGAGGGGAAAGACTTCAAAACCAAGCAAGATATAGAAAGAATCACAAAATGTAAAATAAATAATTTTGACTACATCAAATTAAAAAGCTTTTGTACAAACAAAACCAATGTAACTAAAATCAGAAGGGAAACAACAAATTGGGGAAAAATCTTCATAGAAACCTCTGACAAAGGTTTAATTACTCAAATTCATAAAGAGCTAAATCAATTGTACAAAAAATCAAGCCATTCTCCAATTGATAAATGGGCAAGGGACATGGATAGGCAGTTCTCAGATAAAGAAATCAAAACTATTAATAAGCACATGAAGAAGTGTTCTGCATCTCTTATAATCAGAGAGATGCAAATCAAAACAACTCTGAGGTATCACCTCACACCTAGCAGACTAGCTAGCATGATAGCAAAGGAAAGTAATGAATGCTGGAGGGGATGTGGCAAAGTAGGGACATTAATTCATTGCTGCTGGAGTTGTCAATTGATCCAACCATTCTGGAGGGCAATTTGGAACTATGCCCAAAGGGCAATAAAAGACTGTCTGCCCTTTGATCCAGCCATAGCACTGCTGGGTCTGTACCCCAACAAGATAATAAGGAAAAAGACTTGTACAAAAATATTCATAGCTGTGCTCTTTGTGGTGGCCAAAAACTGGAAAACAAGGGGATGCCCATCAATTGGGGAATGGCTGAGCAAATTGTGGTATATGTTGGTGATGGAATACTATTGTGCTAAAAGGAATAATAAAGTGGAGGAATTCCATGGAGACTGGAATGACCTCCAGGAAGTGATGCAGAGCGAGAGGAGCAGAACCAGGAGAACATTGTACACAGAGACTAATACACTGTGGTATAATCGAACATAATGGACTTCTCCATTAGTGGTGGTGTTATGTCCCTGAACAATCTGCCGGGATCTAGGAGAAAAAACACTATCCATAAGCAGAGGACGAACTGTGGGAGTAGAAACACCAAGGAAAAGCAACTGCCTAACTACAGCAGTTGAGGGGACACGACCGAGGAGAGACTCTAAACGAAACTCTAATACAAATATTAGCAACATGGAAATGGGTTCAAATCAAGAACACATGTGACACCCAGTGGAATCACGCATCGGCTATGGGGGGGGGGGGGAGAAAAGAAAATGATCTTTGTCTTTAATGAATAATGCTTGGAAATGATCAAATAAAATATTAAAAAAATATTTGGGTGCTATACTATTTGGTGCATACATGTTGATTAGTGATATTTCCTCATTGTCTATAATCCCTTTTAACAAAATATAATTACCTTCCCTATCCCTTTTGATCAGGTCTATTTTTGCTTTGGATTTATCAGATATCATGATTACCACTCCTGCCTTCTTTCTATCAGTTGAGGCCCAGAAGGTCTTACTCCATCCTTTAATTCTGACCTTGTGAGTGTCTACCCACCTCATGTGTGTTTCTTGAAGACAACATATGGTAGGGTTTGGGATTCTAACCCATTCTGCGATTTGTCTGCGTTTTATGGGTGAGTTCATCCCATTCATGTCCAAAGTTATGACTGTCACTTGTGGACTCCCTGGCATTTTGATATCCTCCCCTAATTTTGACCTTTCTTCTTTAGCTATAACCTTTTAAGCCAGTGATTTACTTTAAATCAGTCCCCCTAGTCCCCTCCCTTGATATGTTTCCCTTTCTAGCCCCTCCCTTTTTGTTCCCTCCCCCTCCCCCCTTACCTTCCCTCCCTTTTTGTGTTCCCTCCTGCCTTACCCTCCTTGGTGTTCCCTTCTCCCTTACCCTGTTGGATAAGATAGAATTCAAGATCCCAATGGATCTGGATGCTCTTCCCTTTCAGAGTTGATTTCACTGAGAGTAAGGTTTAAGTAGAAATTCTCTTCCTCTCCTTCTTATAGGAGATTTCTTCCCCTCCCCTTCCCATGTGTATCTTTATGTGAGAAAGATTATTCTATTTAGTCCCCCACCCCATTTCTTGGAGTATATCTTAGTACCATCAATGACTCCCCCCTCCCTTTTTCTTTCTATCCCCCCCTTTCTCCATATCATCTTGATGCCCCAAATGTACCCTATGTGTGATTCTTCTTACTACTCTAATGAAGTATATAATTTTTGAGAGTTACACATTACATTTTCCCCACATATTAATATATATAAATTGATATAAATGTAGTCCTTATAGAAGAGAGTTTGAATAAAACAAAAAGATAACATTTTTCTCCTTTTCCCTTTCCTTCATATTTATCTTTTCAGGTATTCCATGCTCTTTGTTTTTCGACATCCAACTTTCCACAAAGCTCTGGTCTTTTCTTTGCAAAAACTTGGAAATCTTCTATTTTGTTGAATGTCCATACTTTCCCTTGGAAGTATATAGTCAGTTTTGATGGATAGCTGATTCTTGGTTGAAAACCCAGCCCTCTTGCCTTTCTGAAAATCATGTTCCATGCCTTACGGTCATTCAGAGTGGAACTTGCAAGGTCTTGTGTGACCCTGATTGGCATTCCTTTATATCTAAATTGTCTTTTTTTGGCTTCTTGTAAGATTTTTTCTTTTGCTTGAAAGCTTTGGAATTTGGCAATTACATTCCTGGGAGTTTTCTTTTGGGGATTTAGTGTAGAACTGTGAACTCTTTCAATGCCTGTATTGCCCCCTTGTTCTAGAATCTCTGGGCAGTTTTGTTTGATGATATCTTGTATTATGAGGTCGAGTTTATTATTTATTTCTGGCTTTTCTGGTAGGCCAATTATTCTCAAATAATTGTTTCTCTTTCATCTATTTTCCAGGTCTTTCACCTTGTCAGTTAGATATTTTATGTTCTCCTCTAATTTCTTGGTCTTTTGGCTTTGCTTTATTAATTAATTCTTGCTCTTTTGCAAGATCATTGTCTTCCAGTTGCCTGATTCTGACCTTTAAAGCCTAGTTTTCCTTTTCAGTTTGGTCACACTGTTTCTGTAGTTGCGTTTTTTCGTGTTTCAGATTGTTGATTTCCTTTTGCATTATTTCCCATTTTTCCAGCCAGAAAGCTTCCATCTTTTTGATCATTTCTGATTTAAATTCTTCAAGAGTTTGTGAAGAGTTTCCATTTCCTTTGGAGGGTTTTGGAGCATTTGCTTGTGTTTCCTCTTCTATCTCCTTTTTTTGCTCCATAGAATGTGTCCAAAGTCACCCCCTTCTTCTTGCTTTTCTTGGTGTTTGGAGGCTTTTGTACTTCTGTACTGTTTGCCATCTCTATCTGAGTGAGGAGGACTGGCTCTTTCTGTATCTGTCTGATGGTCTGAGGCTTTAGCCCCAGGCAGATTGCCCTTTCTCCACAGCTGTTCTGTCTTCCGGGGAAGCCCAGAGCCTACCCTCCCCTGCCTGCCGGCGATTCGGGTGTTACTGCTCTCAGTTCTCTCCAATTGCTTCTCTGCTGCCTTACTTCCACGCTCTGAGCCTGGCACAGCACTGTCCACAATGTACCTCAATGCCTTTGCAGGCCCTAAGGTTTCTGTTCTTTCAGAAGCTCTGAGGGCTCCTGATGGGATTATGTTCAGCTGGGTTGAACTGAATGTGCCCTGAAGCAGGAATCTGCTCAGATGAAAGCAGGAACCGACTCAGATGGAAGGACCCAGCCAAGGGGCTACAGGCTCCCCCCATCTCTCTCTGTTTCCCTGCCGTCTGTGTTGGGGGCCCAGGTTGCTTTCAAGGTGCGTCCTTCAGAATAGCCAGCCCTGAGGCCCTTTTGCCGGCCCTGAGGTTCCTGCTATTGCTGCGAGCTCAGAGCTCTGGGTTGGGGGGTTGAGTCCTGGGACCTTCCTTCTGCCTTCCCCTTAGATTCAAGTGATCTAGGATTCTGGCTTTCGGGGGGTGTACCTTTTGATCCGAGTCCAAAAGGAGGGTTCCCCAGGTCTGTCCTGTTGTTCAGTTTCAATTTTGGTGCCCTAGGAGCATTCAGTTTGTGATCAGTAAGGAAGGGTTTTCCGAGGTCTGAACTTTTACTGCCTCTAAGCCGCCATCTTGACTGGAAGTCCATTTTCCAATTTTTTGCCACCACAAAGAGCACAGCTATAAATATTCTTGTTCATGTATTTTTTCCTTATTATCTCTTTGGGGTACAAACCCAGCAGTGCTATGGCTGGGTCAAAGGGCAGACATTCTTTTAGTGCCCTTTAGGCATAGTTCCAAATTGCCCATCAGAAGAGTTTTTTTAACTGAAGTGTATGAACTTAAATTTTTTTATAACTATATTTCACTATATTTGATTTTCTTTATAATACTATGCATTTTATGCATTTAAAAACATTATTCTAAAAAGAAGTCACATAAACACCCCACCAAAATGCCAGTGTGTAAAGATGAGATTAACTCTCCCCTATTCATTCTTTAGATTTTTAGCCATCAGGAATGTATATTGCTTCCCTTTGTACTGCCAAGTGGGTGAGTGAAAAGGCTGATTCCCTTTCCTAGTTTTTCCAGGCCAGAGTAATTCATATATATTTCTTCTCTCTCCCTCCCTCCCTCCCCCTCTCTATTCCTCCTTTTTCCCCTCTCTCTCTCCTCCCTCCCTCTCTCTCTCTCTCTCTCTCTCTCTCTCTCTCTCTCTCTCTCTCTCTCTCTCTCTCTCTCTCTCTCTCTCTCTCTCCCTCCCTCCCTCCCTCCCTCTCTCCCCTTTCTCCCTCTCTCTCATTTTCCTTTCACTCTATTTGTAAATAAACTACCAAAAAGCCATTCTGATTGGAGTAATTAATTTAGACAACCACACTCATATATTCAGTCCAACCATAATTTTACTCGTTACAGGTGGTATCCATAACATACACAAAAGGCTAAGAAATTCTGTTTTAATCCTGTCCTTTTTTTCTAGTTATATCTATTTGTGTATATATAGCCTTCATTCCTTCTAATCGAATTCATTCTAATAGAATTTAGGGCAAGAAAGGACATAGAAATCAAATAGACAAATAATGCAAAAGAACTCAAAGAAAAAAAAATACTCAAAAGAAAAAAAAAGATCCAAAAGAGGTAACATGATTTGACAAAAAAAGTTAAAAAATAAGTTAATAAGTTAAAAAAAATAATAAATAAATATAACATAAGGTTCTGTTTTGTTTTGTTTTAAGCCAGAAAGTAGAACCTGGGCCTCCTTAATTTGATTCCATAGTATTTTTCTAGGCATTGATACACATATTTTGAGTCTGATCAAGGCTGACTCTTTCTTTATGCAAGCTGATGGATTCCTGCTGACCAGGTCCATACTATACTTAAGCTCAGACAACTAACTGCTAGACTTAGTCCTACAGCTCAGAACTCCTAAGTACTAGCTCCAACCTCCCCAGTAGAAGAAATTAGAGGCATGGATCATCATGCAGAGTTACTGGTGCCAACCCATCAATAGATAAAACTTATTAAGTATCTACTATATGCCAGTCACTATGTTAAGTGCTAGGGACACAAAAAGGAGAAAAAGGCAGACTCTGCCCTGAAATTACGAAGAGCTAACATAGACACTGACATTCTTCATCAAATACAGCGGGATTCCTATGATAGACTATTGGTCCTGATTCAGGAGCAGAGATTTTCCCCCTCAGTTGTCCTATGCAGAATCTAAAACTATGGTGTTGGCCACATTAGCCCCAAATGGAATCAATGAAATAGCTGGTCTTGGCACCATTTTTAGTTGCCTATATTCTGTCTACTATATTGGGTCTCCTCAGACCCACTTGATCCATGTCATTCATTCCTCTAGGCTATCTAGGATCTATCTAATCCTGAGTCCTGTATTCTTCTACACCCAATAATAGATTTGTTCACCTTTCTATTACCTCCATTTCTTTCTTTTTTTTTTTAGAACCCTTACCTTCTGTCTTGGAGTCAATACTGTGTATTGGCTCCAAGGCAGAAGAGTGGTAAGGGCTAGGCAATGGGGGTCAAGTGACTTGCCCAGGGTCACACAGCTAGGAAGTGGCTGAGGCCAGATTTGAACCTAGGACCTCCCGTCTCTAGGACTGGCTCTCAATCCACTGAGCTACCCAGCTGCCCCCTATTACCTCCATTTCTTACAGAAATGTGAGAAGATAACACAACCAATTTGTGAAGCTTGAAAAAGAATAACTGCCTGAAGACTTGAGATTTTTCCTTTTTCATCTGGAAGGAGCTTATTGCAAAAACTTGTATAGGTCACCTTAAAAAAAAGGCATGTAAAAAATATCGGATCTTACTTCAGATTCTCTAAGTAGATGTAATTCACTTTGAAAAATTAAAAATAAACTAGTTTTCCACTTGTGGCAATATCTGGTGGTGTTAACAAATAAGTTTCTAAGTCATTTTTCTAAATCTTATTTAGCAAAGATCAGTATATACTTTTGTCCCAGTTTTCATATATATTTGGACTAGCTCATATGGACCAGAAGGTTAATAATATTCTTAACTCTAAGTCAAGTAGGAATATACAAATAAAAGGTCTTTGGACAAATAAGTTAAGGGTTAGAAATTAATTCCAGAAGCAGATCATGAATAGGATGAGATTCTGATGTTGAACCATCTTAAGTAGGTAAAAAGCAAAAATCAAGCTTCCTGATAAAGTATATGTGTTTTTCACTGAGAAAAGGCTGAGTTGAATCAAAACAGCTGAAATTCATATATTGCTTTCAAGTAAGAGAAAAACAATGTATTTTATCTTATTTGAGCCTTACAACTCAGGGAAATGGGTTCTATTATCCTCATTTTATAGAAGGAAAAAGCTGAGGATCATCAAGGTTAAGTGACTTGTTCAAGGTTACACAACTAATAATGTGTGGAATGTGGAAGCCAGGACTTCTTGAATCCACATCCAAAAGGGGAAAGAGATTATTAAAATAGAATAAGATTAATTCCAAACTCTGACAGCAATCAAAGAGGTGGGCAAATATCTGTACCCTTCCACTCCATCAAAAAAAAAAAAAGAATTGGGAATAAATAGAATAGATAATAAAAATAGTATGGCTCATTTTTAAGAGATAGGAGAGAAAGACCTATTTCTCCCTCTATAACCCTAATGTAACTTGAGGCAAGGTAACTTTGGGCAAGCAAGTCCTGGCAGTTTAAAGGAGAGAGTGCTTAACCTGAAGTGACCTATATTTAAATCCAGTCTCAAACAATGACTACAAGTCAGATCTGGGGTAACCACTCAGTCTCAGTTTCCTGGCCTATAAAATGAGTTTACACAATAATAACAAGTTCACAGGGTGGTTATGAGGATGAAATGAAGTCAGTCAAGCAAGTTAACATTTATTAAGTCCTCCCTATGTGCTAGGTACTAGGCTAAAGACTAAGAATACAAGGAAAAGCAAAAGGCAGTCTCTGCCTTCAAGGTGCACAGTCAAATGAGGGAGACAACATGCCAGTAACTATTAACAAACAAGATTTGTACAGGATAAACTGGAAATTATCAGCAAATGGAAAGTACACGCACTAGCATGAAGGAAGATCTGGAAAGGCTGCATGTAGAATGTGGGACTTCAGCTGAGAAGTGAAAGAAGCCAGGAGGTTGAGACAAGGAGAAATGTCTAGGAACAAGGAACAGCCAGAGAAAAAGCTGAGTGTCTAGAGATAGGTATGGAGAACAGCAATGCCAGTGTCACTGGATCAAAAAATGGTAAATTAAAAGTGAAATTGGACTGGAAAGGTGAAAAAGGGCTGGATTAAAAGGGTTTTTTTGTTTGTTTTTTAATAAAGCCCTGAGCCTAGAGGCAAAAAGAAGCCACTGGAATTAGCTGAATAGGGAGGTGGGATGGTCAGACAAGCATTTTAAGATTAATTTGACAGCTGAGTGATGGAAGAGGAAAGTCTAGAATGGGGTAGGGAGACTTGAGGCAGAAAGATCAACAAGCATGCTATTGCAAAAATTCATGTGATGAAGGCCTATATCATAGGCTGCAGTTACATAAGAGGAGAGAAGGGGGAATATTCCAGAGATATCACAAAGATAGAAACATTAGGACTTAGCAATGGATACAGGCAGGAAGTATAGAGTGGATGACATCAATTCAGGTGAATGGCAGGATTGGGAGAACCCCTGACAGTAATAGAAAAATTAGGAAATGCAGAAGGTTTTATTTTTAGGAGTAGAGATAATCAGCTCAGTTTTAGATACTGAATTTAAGATGTCTACGAGACATACAGTTCATGATATAAAGAACTTTACAATACTACATAAATATTAGCTATAGATATTAAGTCACCCAATCTGAGTCTGTTTCCTCATTTATAGAATTAAATGAATGGAATGGATTGCTTCCCCAAGTCTCTTCTAGTTTTAAAATTTCTGTAATCTATAAGCAATATAATTTCCTAAACTATGCAGAACTATGATTTCCCTTAAAAAAAAAAAAACACCTGCCATTTGCACAGCACTTTTTCACTCTCACAATAGTTCTACAAGGAAAATGTGAGATTTGCCTACAGTCACACAACTGTCTGAAGCAGAATTCAAACTCAGATCACTCTTGACTCCAAGTTCAGTCTTTTTCATCACATCAAGCTACCTGTCTTACGTGACTCTTTCCAGCTAATTTTAAGATTAGCCTTGTAAATTTCAACGTTCACTATTCTGGTTTTTGGTCCCATCATGAACACCTGATTTACCTTTAAAGTGTGGAAAATTAGCCAATCTGAAAGCACATCATTTACCATCTATTAATTCTGAAATTTCTTAAAAGAAAAGATCCTCTCGGATGTTTCTATGCTTGTGAACTAATCCAAAACATTTATGCAGCAATCAGAGGCAACAGGCCTGTATGGTAGGTATGCTGAAGGGTTAGAAAGGAAACAGGAGATGTAACCTTTGCCCAAAACAGTGTGTTTATAATCTAATAGGGGAAAAAATTGGCAAACACAGGAAGAACAGGAAGCCTGTGTACATCCCAAGCAGAATAATAATAGTAACAAGAATAATAATCATAACTGAAGTAATGATAACTAATGCTCAAAAACAATGAAGTTTGTAATGCTCTTCACATACATTGTCTAAATGAATCCCCACAACAAGGTTGTAAGATAAATTTCCCAGGTACTTTTAATCCCATTTTACTGATAAATCAACAGCCTCCTAAAGATTAAGTGACTTCTCTATGGTCACAAAACTAAATAGTGAGTGTCAGGGGCAAGATGCAAAGAATCTCTTTTGATTTCCAGTTCAATACTACAATGACTCTCAAACTCAAAAGGTGTCCCTATTGAAGCTGCTTTATGGAAATATGTACACACACACACACACACACAGCCAGGGAAAACAGAAAACAACAGGTCTTTGACACGTTCTAACTTACCCAAGGGAAGGCTTGAAGCTTTAGGGGAAACCCAAAACTGGAATCACAGCAAGAGGAGGAAAAACCAAAGGAATAGGCATAACGATCTCTATGAAATGGTCTCAGGGCACTTAATGATAGTTCTATTGAGGGGCTGCTTCCAGCTCTTCCAGACACTCACTAGTTGTGTGACCCTGGTCAAGTCACTTAACTTTGCCTTAATTCATTTGAAAAAACTCCATAAAGGGTCTCCTCAAGGAGTTGATATGACTGAACAATGACTGGAGCCCCTGAGTGGCTACAACTTCTAGCATACCTATTCTGCCTCCAGCCAGGCCTTAAAGTCAGGGAAGAAACTCCAGTTACCCACAAGGAAAACAAGCCAACTACTGAAATAACACTTTTCCTCAGATTCTGATTGTAGCAGTCCACCCCTATCTAGGGACAAGGGAAACAGTTAGAAGGTACAGAGTGGCTTAGAAGAGACCATGCTCAGTCTTGGCTAGGAAAGCCTCTGACCCTTGATCCCAGCTTTCCCCAGGTTAGGAGGGAAAAACAGGTTTCTTTGTGTTCACCTGTCTAAGATAAACCACACCTATACCTTATCGTTAACCAATGATAATCATCCCTATGTATCGTGTATATTTGCACATCAAAGAGATTAAAAGGAGAGCCACAGCAATCTCTGCCCTCTCTCTCTTGGATCTTAGCTCTCACCTACGTCTGTCTTTGCTGGAGCTTGGCCTCTGGCCTCTGGCCAAGCTCCATTTTTAATTCCTTTCCTTCTCTATCTCTCTCACCTGGGACCTGGCCTTTGGCCAGGCACATTCTTTTCTCTATCATGTCTCCGACATGTGTGGTATTAAATTTGGATCATTGGACAGAATTAGCCTTCTGAGAGGTCCACTGATCGGAGTATTGCTGTGGCTCCTTTGTGATCAATATGGTCTGGTTTCTGACTCATTTCTGCCATCTCATATCTATAACTTGGCTCCGCCACGCCCCTCGCGGAATACTGAACTACTATCCCTTCTCTATCTTTCATACCTTGTGGCTTCTCCCTGGCAAGAGGCTACACTGATGGAGACAGCCCAGGGACCAAGAGCTAGAGGACTAGCAATACTTGGGAAAGAGTTCTATAAATTGATAATAGCAAAATGAGTAAGACCATATGAATAACTTTTAACATCAATATTATAAAGATGAACAATTTCAAGGACTTTTACAAACTCACAAGAAAGCAATTTACACTACATGACCACTTAAAAAAAAAAAACCTTACCACAACCAGAGAAAGAACTGTGGGAGTAGAAACACAGAAGGAAAAGATATGGTTAATCACATAGTTCAATGGGGATATGATTGGGGTTTTGATGTTAAAAGATCACTCTATTGCAAATATGAAAAGGGAGGGAGGGAAAGAGGGAGAGAGAGAGAGAGAAAGAAAGAAAACAACTTTAAAGCTATAAAAAAACTATAAGCAATAATTAACATTCATGATTCCAGAAAACCAATGATGTAGCATGCTATCCATTACAGAAAGGAAACAGATTTAGGGCCACAATGAGACATATTTTAGTATTTAGCCGTCAGGTGTAACTGTTTTGCTCTACTAGGCATACAGTACTTTTTACAAGAATTTTTTTTCTTTTTTCAATGCGGTGAGGAAGAGAAAATAAGAGAAGTGATACAAATGTGAAATTCTGAGAGCACTTTCAAATGAGGTCATTATATTATTAGTTTTACAGAGACCTCATGAAGTGGGACTAAATATATGTAATTATGTAAACTAAATAAATGTAATATGTAAAAATAATGTAAAAACAAAATACATCAATAAAACTGAAAGTGACCACACACACACACAAAAAAAAAGCAGTAACACTATCAGGCCACTGCCCTCAGCCATCAACCTCAGAAGCAAATCCTGCAGAGATTTAGCCTGGCATCTGCCTCTATAGGTACTACAGCTTTTGATCCTTGACATTGTCAAACTGATGTGACTTTATCTGTGAAAATGGCATTAAAGAGAAATTACCATCTGCATTGCTATTAAACTCCAAGGACCATGGGATCTTTCCAGAGGACTCGCAGTTTAAACTTTCCATATATGTGTCATCTCACTCATTAGAATGTATGTCTTAAAAGCAGGGACTATCTTATTTTTCCATTTTTATCCCCAGCTCTTAAAAGAGCTTTTTGCAGCAAGTAAGCACTTAACAAATGCTTCATTCATTCGTTCATGTCATAAGCAGGCACCAATTAGTAAGGTTAAAAGCCAGTAAGTTTATCCCAATGGAAGGTTCCAAGCATAAAAGACTTCATGCAGGAGAGGAAGAATGTCTAAAGTACAGACAACCTGTCTCAAAACAGGATAGGCCCAAATAAACAAAGTTAAATTATAGTAAATGGTGGTAATCTTTAAAATGCCACAGGATAAATACCTCAAAAAAAAAAAAGTGAGCCTAGATGATACTTTTAGACACAATATGTCCCTAGAAACACATTTTAAAATAGTTAACACCATCCGATAAATCTCTACTGCTCATATGCTGAGTTAACATTAATTCAAAATGTTGTTCTTTCTTTAGACTAAATGCTGGCAGAAAAAAAAAGATGAAAGTGAAAAGAGAATGTATTTATTAACAAAGATAAGTTCTAAGAACACATCTCATCTTCTGAAATTTCAGTTACTTTAAGTGAAATGGGCTGACCAATCAACTCAATTACAGCACACACACACACACACACACACACACACTCACACGAAAAATTGCTCAAAATGATGCAACTAGAAAAACACGTCCATGTTCACTTTCCATTTTTTCTCATTCACTAAATCAATCTTATTCTATATTAATAATAGTAATAGTAATATCCAAACCATATACTCAAGGGGCATGGCATCTTTGAGAATGCAACCTCCATCTTAATTACCTGGCAAGATGCTCCCTAACCTCTCCCAGGGAAAGCAGCACTTCAATTTCCAGGCCCACTAAATCTCTAAATACTATCTCTGTCTGAGAGCTCTCTGTCCACAGAGATGTCACACAAGGCAATGGTCCAGGTGGAATATCTACAGATCCTGCTCTCCCCTCAATCAAGTCCATACCTACCTGAAAGAAACACACCTGAGCACCTTTGCCAAGAACCCAGTCAGTGCCAAGAAGAATAGAACTTCTCTCAACCAGGAAAACTTGGTTTAAAAAGAAGCTATATTTACTGAATATTTGTTAATTGAGGTATCACTGCGTTAAGTCTTTATTATACAGAGTTGAATGGAGGGAGACAAAATGTTGAAAAGTTGTGACTGAACCATTTTTTCTAGGAAAACAAAACTGTTTATATAATTATAATTTCTAGGGGGAAATTGAAGTAATCAGTTTGAAGAATGCCTTTCTCTTCTCCATTTCTCCTTTGTCTTGGTGTATGTAAACTACCTTTAGGTAGAGTCAATGTCTGTTAAGTCATTTTACAAATGACCTAGCAGTGATGAATAGCCCTACCCCATAATTATATGTAAAGAAAGAACAAAAGAGAGAAAAAAAAAAGACAAGGGGAAAAAAGAGAAAGTTTAAAAGAAACAAAGAGGGCTTGGTTAATAAATAAAAGGAAAGCACAAACACAAGATGTTTCATAAAAGTATTATTATAATCATTATGTTGAATCAATAACTAATAATGCCTTCTAAACTTAAAATCAAATCTTACTTTTTAGAATATTTACATATGCATGGTATCCAGTACTATAAAAAGGAATTTACAAAAAGGAGAGGCAGCATGCCAAAATGATAGAAAGCTAACCATGAAGTGAGGGAGATCAGGATTCAGATTCTTCTTCTGACTCATACCAGCTATAAGATTATGAGCAAATTGCTTAACTTATCAAGACTCTCCCTTGGACTACAACTTAGGGAACAATTGATCTTCTACATTTAGCTGAGGGATTTTCCACTTTGGTAGTTCCCTAAACTGATTCACAAATCTAAATAAAAAAATAACAATAGTAACACAGATAATATTGAGTTGTACTAAGAAATATTTTTCCTTTCTGAACAAAAGAAAAATTGGAGTACTATTCAAGACTAATTCCAACAGTTCTAGGAAGAAGCTAGTACAAAGCTATTATTTCTCTCCCATTCATAATTTTAAATGTCAACATTAAACACCCACCAACACACACACACCACCCCCCTCCCACCTTCCCATAGCCAGGAAATTCACTTTCATTCAATGAAATTACCTATTATATTATTATGAAAGGTTGGTTAGGAAAAGCAATAAACTAATGGCTAAAATAAGATTAAGGGTAATTTAGTGAGTTCCATTGCCTTAAACAACACTACTCTACTCCAATGAGCATGGATAATTGAAACTTACTCAGCACTATATTCAAGGCAAATATCCCTCCACCCCCACTGGAATTACTAATGGTGCAAGGGAATACAACTATAATATAAAACAGCGTAGGAATTCTAAGGATGTTGATGTTGGACATGTCAAATATTTTAGTTATAAAAAAGTATTTAAACCAAAACCAAAATAACTCTTACAATGTAAATGTCACTCACATGTAATAATTTAACTTGGCATTTACCTTTGTAGTTTCATATCAGATGAAAAACTATGCCCATGAAATAATAAACTTTACTAAAACAATTTTTTCAGTCTTATCTCTTAAATTAGAGGCAACTAGGTGGTGAAGTGAAGAGAGAAAAGAGCTGGAGTCAGTCAAACCAGAGTTCAAATCCAGCCTCAGACACTTGCTAGCTATGTTCTCCTGGACAATTCATTTACACTGCCTGACTCAGTTTCTTCAACTGTAAACTGGGGGTATAATAGCAGCATCTACCTCTCAGGGTTGTTGTAAGGAGAAAATGTAAATTTTCTTAGCAAATTGCTTAGCAAAGAATCTAGCATGTATCTTCCACACAGACTCCCAATCAATGTAACCAAGGAAGTAAACTTTCAATGCTAAAAAAAATTATTCTCTCTCACTTAAAATGCAACTGGTTGAAACTAAATTCTTCCTCATCCACTTTTTGCCCCCGAGCACAGAGCTAGTCAAGGAGGTGGAATGGTAGCCTGGTGATTTGCTAGGATGGGGATTAAAGGAAGGCTTTCCCAATAGGTCTCTGCAGCTACTGCGAGTACATGGGTCACTGGTTAGGGCCAAGAACTGAAAGGAGAGCTAAATGGGGAAGTGTTGGGGATTAATGGATGAAATGGGAATTTTGAGGCAGGCCAGCTATTAACTAATGAAGTGAAAGCAGGATTCAATGATATTGTGAATGGTTGGGCTTGTTCTTTTCTGGTACATGAGCACCTCTTTTGGAAACCAATTCTTCAAACTATATGGTGAACAAACACAATCAACAACAAAGATAATCCAACTCAAAGGATTCCCAAATGGATGGTCTTTGTTTTCATCATGATATGGTGACTAAAAAAATATCCCTTTGTGTTACATCACGGATCATTGACACATTGGCTTAAGAAACATGTCTTTCAAGGAGGCAGAGTCAAGATGGCGGAGTAGAAGCAGCAGAAGTTTAGACCTCTGAATACCCTTCCTTACTAATTACAAACTAAATGCCCCTAGGGAACTGAAAATCAAACCTAACAACAAGACAGAGCCAAGGAGGCCTCCTGCTGGACTCAATCCAAACAGTACACCCCCCCAAAAGTCAGAATTTGAGAACACTCGAGTTTAAGGGGAAGGAAGAATGAAGGTCCCAGGACCCCTCCCCACACAAACCTAGAGCTCTAAGCCTCCAGTGGCAGTGGAAATCTATAGGTGGGCAAAGGCGCTTGTCTGGAGAGTGTACATTGTGGACAAGGCTGTGCCAGGCTCAGAACATCGAACACAGGCAGTAGGGACGGAGTTGGAGAGGAAGTGAAAAGAGGGCAGCCTGGTCACAGTGGCAGAGACCTTCCATATTTCTCCAGCCTTCCAAGAGGTTTTGGCCTCAAGGCACATCCAGCTCAACCCAGCTGAACTTAATCCTATCAAAAGACTTCAGAGGTCAGGGAAGCCAAAGCTCCAACACTCCTCCCCCACAAACTGCTGGACGTTAGTCCAATCAAAAGCCTCCAGAGGACCAGAAAGCTCAAACTCCAACACCCCGCCCCAACAGACTGCACAGAGAGAACTTCTGTCAAAACTCCAAGAGGAGAGACTGACAGAAAATCCCAAAACCAAAAAAATGAGAGCAAGAGCACAGACAAATACAGGGAGTAAAGAAGGGGGTAAATATGAGAAAATAACAGAAAAAGAAGAAAGAAATTACAATACATAGCTTCTATACAAGCAACAAACATAGAGAGCAAACAGGACAGAGGAGGGATAATCAAACGATAAATCAGAAAACCCAGTGAATTAGATAGAGGCTTTGGAAGAACTCAAATTGCAATTCAAAACACAATTGAGAGAGGCTGAACACAACTGGGAAAAGAACTTAAAAGTCATCTGGAAACAGAAAATAGTGTCTTGAAAGCCAAAATCAACCAGCTTGAAAATGAGGCAAAGGAGATGAAAGATAAGGCAAAGAAGATGAAAGATGAGGCAAAGGAGATGAGAGATGAGGTAAAGGGGATGAAAGATGATCTCCAAAGAAAATCAGACCAGAAGGAGAAGGATGACCAAAAAGCCAGGGATGAAATCCAGTCCTTAAGAACCAGAATACAACAACTAGAATTAAATGACCTCACAAGGCAGCAAGGCACTATAAAACAAAACCAAAAGAATGAAAAAATTTAGGAAAATATGAAACATCTCATTCACAAAACAGAATATTTAGAAAATCGTTCATGGAGAGACAATTTAAGAATCATTGGTCTACCAGAAGACCATGACAAAAGAAAAAGCCTGGACAAAAAACTACAGGAAATTGTTCAAGAAAACTGACCCGATATTCTAGAACATGAGGGAAGAATGGAGATTGAAAGAATCCACAGATCACATCCTGTACTTCATCCCCAAGTGACAACACCCAGGAATGTTATACCCAAATTCAAGAATTATCAGACCAAAGAAAAAATATTACAAGCTGCCAAGAAAAAGTCATTCAGATACCACGGAAACACAGTGAGGATAACACAAGATCTGGGTGAATCTACACTAAAGGGCTGAAAGACATCTAATATGATATTCCAGAAAGCAAAGGAACTAGGTCTACAACCAAAAATGAACTACCCAGCAACACTGACTATTTTCTTACAGAGGAAAGTATGGTCATTCAACAAAATAGAAGAATGCCAAGAATTTGTAAAGACCAGATCTGAGCAGAAAATCTGATGTCTAAGCACAGAACTCAAGAGAATCATCAAAAGGTAATTTAAAAAGAGGGGGAAAAGAAAAACAAAACAAAATAAGAAAAAAAATTTTTGTGAAGAAACTCAATAAATTAAAATGATATGTATCCCTATAAGAAAAGAGGTCTTTGGTTACCATTAAAAACTGTTATTATCACCTGGGCAGCTAGAAGAATTACACTTAGAGTGAACAGTGACAAACTGTATAGGATGAAATAAGTAGGTATATAGATATATTTATGCATAAATACATATACGTGTGTGTGTGTATATATATATATATAAAACTAGAACTAAAAAATAGGTTAATACTAAAAGAAACAACAGGGGATAAATATAAATGTAGGGTTAGAAGCTCATGGTTGCAGGGGGGAGAACATCAATACACTGGAAGTGTAAAGAAGGTGGAGATAGGAAATATTCAACTCTTACATGCATTGAAATTGACTCAAAGAAGGAAGAATAATCCAATCCATTGGGGAAGAGAATAGATTCGCTCCCTATAGGGGAGTAGAAGGGTAACAAATGGACTGGTGGGGAGGGAAGCAGTATAAGGGAGGGAGAGGGTGGAGGGGGTAGTTTTAAAAAGACTGCAAAGAAAATAAGGGAGGGAATAAAAAGGGACCGGGGTAGAAAGGGTAGTAAAATAAGGGTGGGAACTAGGGGAACTGATTAAAAACAAACATTGGTGTAGAACAAAATAGTGAAAGAAGAAAAGGCAGGACTAGGAGTAGAAATAAAAATCCTGGGAAACACACAGCTGGCAATTGTAACTCTGAATGTGAATGGAATGAACTCACCCATAAAATGCAAGCAAAGAGCAGAGTACATTAGAATCCAAAACCCTACCATATGCTGTCTACAAGAAACACACATGAGGAAGGTAGATAGGCATAGGATGAAAGTAAGAGGATGGAGCCAAATCTATTGGGCATCAACCGATAAAAAGAAGGCAGGAATTGCAATCATGATATCTGACAAAGCCAAAGTAAAAAAAAATCTACTGAAAACAGATAGGGAAGGTAATTGCATCCTGATAAAAGGCAGTATAGACAATAAGGAAATATCAGTACTCAACATGTATGGACCAAATGGCATAGCATCCAAATTTCTAAAGGAGAAACTAGTGGAGCTCAAGGATGAAATAGATAGAAAAACTATACTAGTGGGAGACCTGAACCTTCCTCTAACTAGATAAATCAAACCAAAAAATAAATAAGAAAGAGGTAAGAGAAATTAATTAAATCTTAGAAAAATTAGAATTAGTAGATATGTGGAGAAAAATAAATAGGGACAAAAAGGAATACACCTTTTCAGTAGCACATGGAATATTCACTAAAATTGACCATGTATTAGGGCATAAAAACATTGCAAACACGTCTAAAAGGACAGAAATAATAAATGCAACTTTCTAAGATCACAATGCAATGAAAATAATAATTAGTATGGGTACATGGAGAGGTAATCAAAAATTAATTAGATATTAAACATTATGATTCTCCAAAACTGGTTAAAGAACAAATCATAGAAACAATTAATAATTTCATTGAAGAAAATTACAATGATGAGACATACTTTCAACACCTATGAGATGTAACCAAGGCAGTAGTCAGGGGAAAATTTATATACTTGAGTTCATATATTAACAAATTAGGGAGAGCAGAGGTCAATGAATTGGGCGTGCAAATTAAAAAACTAGAAAGTGAACAAATTAAAAATCCTCAGATGAAGACTAAATTAGAGATCCTACAAATCAAAGGAGAAATTAATAAAATTGAAAGTCAAAGAACTATTGATTTAATAAATAAGACTAGAAGCTGTTACTTTGAAAAACAAATGAAATAGACAAAGTACTGGTCAGTCTAATTAAAAAAATGAAAGAAGAAAACGAAATTGACAGTATCCAAGATGAAAAGGGAGACCTCATCTCTAATAATGAGGAAATTAAGGCAATCATTAAAAATTATTATGCCCAATTCAATTATATGGCAATAAATATGGCAATCTAGGTGATATGGATGAATACTTACAAAAATATAAATTGCCAAGACTAACAGAGGAAGAAATAGATTACCTAAACAACCACATATCAGAAAAAGAAATCAAACAAGCCATCAAAGAACTCCCTAAGAAAAAGTCCCCAGGTCCAGATGGATTCACAAATGAATTCTATCAAACATTCAAAGAACAACTAATCCCAATAGTATACAAACTATTTGACAGAATAAGCAAAGAGGGAGTTCTACCAAATTCCTTTTATGACACAAACATGGTACTGATTCCAAAGCCAGACAGAGCCAAAACAGAGAAAGAAAACTATAGACCAATTTCCCTAATGAATAAAGATGAAAAATCTTAAATAAGATACTAGCAAAAAGACTCCAACAAGTCTTCACAAGGGTTATTCACTATGACCAGGAAGGATTCATAACAGAAATGCAAGGCTGGTTCAATTTTAGGAAAACCATCCACATAATTGACCATATTAACAAGCAAACTGACATCAATTACATGATTATCTTAATAGAAGCAGAAAAAGCCTTTGATAAAATACAACACCCATTCCTATTGAAAACACTAGAAAGTATAGGAATATAAGGGTCTTTCTAAAAATAAACAGTATATATCTAAAACCATCAGCAAACATCATCTGCAATGAGGATAAAGTAGAAGACTTCCCAATAAGATCAGGAGTGAAACAAGGATGCCCATTATCACCTCTATTATTTAACATTGTACTAGAAACACTATCAGTAGCAATTAGAGAAGAAAAGGAAATTGAAGGTATTAAAATTGGCAATGAGGAGACCAACAAGAATCCTAGAGAATCAAGCAAAAAGCTAGTCAAAATAATCAACAACTTTAGCAAAGTCACAGGATACAAAATAAACCCACATAAATCATCAGCATTTCTATGTATCTCCAAACCATTTCAGCAGCAAGAATTAGAAAGAAAAATTCCATTCAAAATCACCCTAGACAATAAAAAATACTTGGGAATCTATCTGCTGAGACAAACACAACTACAAAACACTCTCCACACAATTAAAACTAGATCTAAACAATTGGAAAAACATTGATTGTTCATGGGTAGGATGAGCTAACATAATAAAAATGACATTCTGCCCAAATTAATTTGCTTATAGTGCCATACCCATTGAACTACCAAAAATCTTTTTTACTGAATTAGAAAAAAAATAACAAAGTTCATTTGGAAGAACAAAAGATCAAGGATATCCAGAGAAATCATGAAAAAAAATGCAAAGGAAGGAGGACGTGCAGTCCCAGATCTCAGACTATATTACAAAGCAGTGGTCATCAAAACAATTTGGTACTGGCTAAGAGACAGAAAGGAGGATCAGTGGAATAGATTAGGGGTAAATAACCTCAGCAAGACAGTATATGATAAGCCCAAAGATCCCAGTTTTGGGGACCAAAACCCACTATTTGACAAAAACTGCTGGGAAAATTGGAAGACAGTATGGGAGAGATTAGGTTTGAATCAATATCTCACACCCTACACCAAGATAAACTCAGAATGGGTGAATGACCTGAATATAAAGAAGGAAACTATAAGCAAATTAGGCAAACACAGAATAGTATACTTGTCAGATCTTTGGGAAAGGAGACTTTAAAACCAAGCAAGAGCTAGGAAAAAAAAATCACAAAATGTAAAATCAATAATTTTGATTACATGAAATGAAAAGTTTGTGTACGAGCAAAACAAAGACATCCAAAATTAGAAGGGAAACAAAAAATTGGGAAAAAATATTCATTATGAAAACCTCTGATAAAGGTCTAATTACTCAAATTTATAAAGAGCTAAAGCAATTGTACAAAAAAATCAAGCCATTCTCCAATTGATAAACGCGCAAAGGACATGAACAGGCAATTTTCAGTTAACAAAATCAAAACTATTAATAAGCACATGAAAAAGTGTTCTAAATCTCTTATAATCAGAAAAATGCAAATCAAAACAACTCTGTGGTATCACCTCACACCTAGCAGATTGGCTAACATGACAGCAAAAAAATGAATGCTGGAGGGGATGTGGCAAAGTCGAAGCATTGCTGGTGGAGTTGTGGAATTGATCCAACCATTCTGGAGGGCAATTTGGAACTATGCCCAAAGGGTTTTTACCCCAAAGAGATAATAAGGAAAAAGACATGTACAAAAATATTCATAGCTGCGCTCTTTGTGGTGGCAAAAAATTGGAAAATGAGGGGATGCCCTTTAATTGGGAAATGGCTGAACAAATTGTGGTATATGTTGGTGATGGAATATTATTGTGCTGAAAGGAATAATGAACTGGAGGAATTCCATGGGAACTAGAATGACCTCTAGGAATTGATGCAGAGTGAGAGGATCAGTACCAGGAAAACATTGTACACAGAGACTAATAATACACTGTGGTACAATCGAATGTAATGAACTTCTCCATTAGTGGCAATGCAGTAATCTTGAGTAACCTCGAGGAATCTGAGAAAAACCACTATACACATTCAGAGGAAACACTGTGGGAGTAAAAACACCGAAGAAAAACAACTGCTTGAATACATGGGTCAAAAGGATATGGATGGGGCTGTAAACTCTAAATGAACATCCTAGTGCAAACAACAACATGGAAATAGGTTCTGATGAAGGACACAAGTAATACCCAATGAAATTGAGTGTCGGCTTCGGAATGAGTGGGTGGTGGGGAGAGGGGGAAATAAAGTGATTATTGTAACCAAAAAAAAAAAACATGTCTTTCAACAAAGAGAAGGAACAAACATATTAATCAGTTAAATAGAAAAGCCAGTGTGATAGATGATACCAATCAAGTCATGTACACACATTTTTAGCAACCAAATTTCATTCCAAATATCAAAATTACTAAACATA
Organism: Monodelphis domestica; assembly: GCF_027887165.1. Taxonomy (NCBI): domain Eukaryota; kingdom Metazoa; phylum Chordata; class Mammalia; order Didelphimorphia; family Didelphidae; genus Monodelphis; species Monodelphis domestica. Next base: position 217,464,254 of record NC_077234.1, read on the forward strand.
CAAAACATCAGGAACTAATTATGACTTTATATAAATATATTATAATAAAAATGTGCTAAATATATAATATCATAGAATATAAAGCATAATATATTTTATATATTTATGTATATATTTTATATAACAAATAATAAATCTGAGATTTCCAACAGAGTAGGTAGGAAGTTCCACACTGTATAAATTCCCTTAACCAATGAAAATGAGCAATTATCTATAGGTTACAATCTTACAAGTTGCCCAGGGCACTCAAATACTATATGTGAAAGCTGGGACTTGAATCTGGGTCATCCCAACTTCAAGCTGGTCTCATCTATTCACTTATAGAGTAGAATTTATATAAAGAAGATCCACCTTGTACCCCATCCAAAGAATACAAATTAATAAAGTGACAAAAGATCCACACTATTGTACTTTTGCTATATCAGTTTTACCATTTAATTATTTATCATTAAGCTTGTGAGAGTCTTAAAAGGGCTCTACTCACCCTCTTAAATGATTATCCTTTCCTGCGTAAGTAACTAGGCTTAAAGGATTTAATTCAGGTATGACTTAATACTCTTAATATCTGTAGCCAAGTTGTGACTCAGCTTTACACTCCTTGAGAGAAGGGACCATGTTTGGTGTACTAGCCAGATCCTCAACATGAGGGTCAAGTTGTGAGTACCCAATTTAAAAGATTAATGTTTATAAAGTGGAGGAATTCCATAGAGACTGGAACAACCTCCAGGAAGTGATGCAGAGCGAAAGGAGCAGAACCAGGAAATCATTATACACAGAGACTGATACATTGTGGTACAATCGAAGGTAATGGACTTCTCCATTAGTGGTGATGCAATGTCCCTGAACAATCTGCAGGGATCTAAAAACACTATCCACAAGCAGAGGATAAACTATGGAAGTAGAAACACCGATGAAAAGCAACTGCTTGACTACAGGGGTGGAGGGGATATGACTGAGGAGAGACTCTAAATGAACACTCTAATGCAAATACCAACAACATGGAAATGGGTTTGAATCAAGAACACATGTGATACCCAATGGAATCGCGCGTGGGCTATGGGAGAAGTGGTGGGAGAGGGGAGGGAAGAAAAGAAAATGATCTTTGTTTCCAATGAATAGTGTTTGGAAATGACCAAATAAAAATTAAAAAAAAAAGATTAATGTTTCATAATGTTTCATAAAAGATTAGGATGGTCAAAGAATATGGAAATTGTTCATGCTATATAAGAGATATTTGAAGGAACAAGAGATAAAACATTTCTTCAATTATCTTAAGGGCTTTCTGGTTAAATAGGAATTAGATTTACTCTGGTAGTTCTGTGGACAAAATCAGGACCAATGAGTAGACATGACAGGCAGGCAGATCACTTAGATCATTAATCAGAATTGAAATAGACCTTAGAGATCTAACAATTTTACCTCAAGTAATTCAGGTAATCCTTAATAGGTGGTAATCAAGCCTCTTCTTGAAAAGTTCCAATGATAAGCTTACCTCACAAAGCAATATATCAGAAACAGAATTTATGAAAACCATTATTAGAATAGTTCTTCCTCACATTAAGCCAAAATCACTATGCCATGTAAAGGAGATAATAAAACATGGCATTTTGCCTAGGCTTTTTTTTTTTTTTAAACAAATACCATTCCATCAAATTTGGAATGGTTGATAGAATGTAATACTTCCTATGGTGACTCTACATAAAATAACTACTCATTGAGATTCAATTTCTGCTCTAAAAACAGAGTCACAGAATATTAGCATTGGGGAACTTTTGAGGTCACCCTGTTCAACTCTACCTGTTCCAGCTCTTCTCTTTTCTCTCTCTCTTTTTAAGGGGAAGGAAGGGAAATCAAGGGATGAAAGGAGTTCAGTGAACCTGTGATTTCATCCATAGAAAATCTTGGAAATACTCTAGGCAACTATCTATAATATAATCCAGGTCTTTCTGACTCTAAAACAAGTCATCTTTCTACTATACAAAATTCCTTCTCATTTTATAAAGAAAGAGAAATTAAGAAAGATAAGATAAATTGTCCACAGAAAGTAGGTAGAAGGACCTGAATTCATGTCTTTAAAACACCAAGGCCAGAGTTATAACTTGTGAATTTTAGTTTTACTCCACCCTGCTTAGTCTTTAGAATTCTAGCAACCAGGAATGTATACACCCCCACTTAAGGATTGGGTGTGGGGAAGGAAGGCCTATGACCGGCATGTGCTAACAAGTGACAAATCAGAAACTGACTGACCCCCTGGGCTGTCCTAAACCAATCTTAAGCCACCATTGGTATATGTGTGACACAGGAAGTGATGTAAAGAACTGCCATTATATTTTGTGTCACTTCCTGTGAGAGGGACCCTTTGCAGACTTGGCCCTGGAACTCGACCCTGGAGGTGCTCAGCAGGAAATCTCAGACTGCTTTTCTTTTAGATGGTCATGTGGTTAGTGATAAGGCTGACTTCCCTTTCCCTTGGTTTCTGGAGAGGCCTCTTAACTCCTGCCTGGCTCAGCCTGGGCCAGAGCAGTTCAAACCCTCTCCCTCTCCCCCTCCTTCCTCTTCTCTCTCTTCTTTTCTCTCATTCTTAATTTCTTCCTGCTATTGTAAATAAACCACTATAAATTCCATTCTGACTTGAGTATTTCATTGGGATTTAGAATTTAAATCCCTGGCAACCAACTAAAATTATATTCAGTCTCAACCATAAAATTTACCCTTACAATCTTCAAAAAAAAAAGAGGGGTTCTTATCTTAGCCCGGGATCCATGAATTTGTCTTAAAATATTTGCAGTATAATTTGTTTTCTTTATAATGCTAGGAATTTTATTTAATTCATTTAAAATCTTTTATGGGATATGATCCATAGGCTTCACCAGATTGCCAAAGGGGTTCATTACCCAAAAAAAAAAAAGGCAAAGATGCCCCTCATCCTCAAACCCATTTCCAGAAGAGCAGTATTAAAATTGGGTAGGAAATTTACAAATCTATAACAATGTAAGCAGAAAGAACAATAAAATGATGAATATTGTGTAACTATATCAAACAAGGTAAGAAAATTCACTTCCTTTAGTTCTCAGCAAAAAGGGAGGAGGGGGTCAACAGATAGTAAACACTGACTATACTGTCATGCTCAGTGGTTATGCTAGTTGGGTTTGCTAATTTGCTTCCTGTGCTCACTTTACTTTTAATTTTGTTTTTAAATGATAGTCCTCTGGGCATAGGAGTAAAAGTACCTTTGATATAAAGGAAAAATAAAAGATCTCAATTTTTTAAAAAACTTTAAACATTTTGAGATATAACAGGATAAACACAATTTAGACATCATAAGTGATTTATAAACAAATTAAAGGTGCAAGGAAGAAACTGACTTTAAATCTAGGAATCCTGGAAGAGTTCATAACCAAACAAGCAATAGAAAGGCTAATAAAGATAAAGATGGACAATTTTGGATAAATGAAATCTAAAATGTATATACAAATTTAATGCAGTTAAGATTAGAAAAGAAATGGGTAAATAGTAGGAAAAAATCTTTGCTGCAAAGTTCTCTGATAAAGGTCTTATGAAAAAAACATATAAGATTTGATTCAAATTGATAAAACTAAGTAATCTCCCGAAAAATAGTCAAAGAAACTGAAGGAGTACTTTCAAAGGAAAAAATTCAAGCTACATTGAAACAAGGAACAGAGGGGGAAAAAATGCTCTGAATTAAAGAAATGCAAATTAAAGCCACTTTGGAGTTCCACTTCCCACCCATCAGATAGGCAAAACTCTCCAATTTCCATTTGCAGCTCTACTTGGTTTGAGCTTCCAGGATTATGATAGCCTTCTCTTAGAATAACCTGAAATCTCATACTGTTTAACTCAGTTTCCGATATTCAACTAACTTCCGAATACCTGTAGCTGCCTCTCTCTTCTTACTAGAGAGCTAGAGGATGAAGCACTAAACTCCTTCCAAAATGTTCCTTTATAGAAGGCTAGATGTGAACTTTCCAATTAACCCTCTTTACTTTAAATCTGCAGTTTTGCTTGTTTTGAACTCCAACATGATATCCTGCCCCGCTACTGTATACCCCAAACCTCCTAGCTTTTCCCGTTTGCTTTTATCTGTTGTCTTCCCCCATCAATTCTAAGTTCCTTGAGGGCAAGAACTATCTTTTTTTTTTATTTGAATCCCCAGTGCTTAGCACAGTATCTGGCGCAAAGCAAGCACTTTAATAAATTTTTACTGAATTAAACTGAAAATGACAAATGTTGGAAAGGCTGCAGAAAAACAAGCACATTAATGAAATGTTGATCGAGCTATGAATGGGTATAGCCAATATGGAAAGCAATAACTCCCCAAAAGGCAATAAACTATCTATAACCTTTGACTCACATATACAGCACTATTGGATCTACATTCCAAAAATATCAAAGAGGAAAAGGACTCATAAGTACAGAAATATTTATATTAACTGTTTTTGTAGTAGCAAAAAAAATTTGAAACAGAGTCAGGCCCATCTAATAGGGAATGGCTTAATAAATTATGATATATAAATGTAATGAATATTGTTGTGCCATAAGAAATTATTAAATATGTAGTTTTCAGAAGAAACTGGAAGACCTCTATGAATTTCTGTAGAACAAAGTAAGAAGAATAAGGATAGCAATTTACACAATTACAGTATTATAGAATGAAAGTCACTGAAATACTTTAGCATTCTGATCAAAGTCACATAACTGGTTACAAAAAGGCCTTAACTGAGTGAGATAAGAGGGCAATCCAGGTCTATTGACTTCATATCTGTACTCCCTCCAGTGTCTCTCAAAACACTTTGTTGTCTGAAGTTTCAAAGACTTAGTCAACAAGTATTAATGAAGTACTAGGTACTGTGTATTAAAAAAGAAAAGACTTTCCAAAGGATAATTCATTATGCAAAAAGTCAAGAACATTATACATTGTCTTCATAAAATGTAGCTTCATATATAGAAAAGTAACTTTCAGATCAGCTATCCATGTAGGGGAGAATCTACTTAAAGCAAGATGAAAATCCTAGAAATCACCAACAGAAAGACTGATAATTTCAAGTTTATTACTTTATAAAATCATCACAGCCTAAAGCAAAGAATAGAAGATACTCCAATTTTAAAATGAAGACACACAGTATGAAGACAATGTATATACTGAAGAAATATAGTATAAAAAGGTGCTTACTAAGTTCTTGAGTTGGACTGGATTCTTATTTTCATTTCTTTACAAAACTATTTAGAATTTCTCCAAATGTCTAACAAGTTTCTGAACTACAGAGAATATAATCAGACAGAAAGTTGTTCTGTTAGAAGGAAAAAGTCATTCAGACAGCTTCTGTACTGAATAACAAAAAGCCATGAAGAAGAAGTTGTAGTACTCCTGTCTCCCTTATCTCCCAAAGCCCAATTTTATCTCCAAAATATTCTTAGAGACCAGGTAAAACATTCATACCACTTCTGGATTCTGTGGTCCACCCTCAACTAATTTAATTTGATTATGTGACATACATAGTAAATCTATTATGTTCAACCCTTAAAGTCTTGTGACATTTTAGATCAATACATTTTTCCCCCAATCTTTTCATTTTCCTTATTAAAAAGCAGGCTTTTCACTTCTCTAATCTCAGCTATCTGAATTTGGACTAAATAATTCTCTAGCTTTCGTCACTGAACAAATAAAATGGCTAGGAAATTACTTCTCCAATTCATGAATGTGACTTAAGAATTTGGGGTACCTAAGAAATTGCAGTTCTGTAAGTGAAAAGAACCACTGATTGGTGATGGAATACTATTGTGCTAAAAGGAATAATAAAGTGGAGGAATTCCATGGAGACTGGAACAACCTCCAGGAAGTGATGCAGAGTGAGAGGAGCAGAACCAGGAGAACATTGTACACAGAGACTGACACATTGTGGGCCAGTAATGGCTTTACAATGTCCCTAAACAACCTGCAGCGATCTACGAGGAAAAAAAAAACAACTATCCTCAAGCAGAGGACAAACTGAGGTAGTAAAAACACCGAGGAAAAGCAACTACTTGACTACAGAGGTTGAGGGGACATGATTGAGGAGAGACACTAAATGAGCACTCTAAGGCAAATACCAACAACAAGGAAATGGATTCAGAGCAAGGGCACATGTGATACCCAGAAGAATCACCCATCGTCTAGGGAAGGGATGGCAGGGTGTGGGGGGGAGGAAAAGAAAATGATCTGTTTCCAATGAACAATGTATGAAAATGACCAAATAAAATAATGTTTTAAAAACTAAAAGAAAAAAAAGGAAAGGAAAGAACCACTGGACTTGGAGTCAGATAGGAAGATATGAATCCTGCAGATTTCTTCAACCACAAAAATAAGTGATATTTCTTCAACTACAAAAATAATCGTGATATTAAGTTCTCTATAGTTTCGTCCTAGTCTCAATACTTTGAACTCAGGATTATATTCTCATTCCTACCCTATACCAACAGATATACCCTATACCAACAAAGCTATCCTAAACCAAGAGTACCATTTGGTAGCCAACAGTAATTCTCTTCCTATCTTCCTTCTTTCATCTTCCCCACACTCTGAGATATTATATACACCCAACTATCCAATGGACAGTTACTTCAACATCAGTCAATAAACATTTATTTAGTGCCTACTATGTGTCAGATACTGTGCTAAATGATAGGAATTCAAAAATAAGTAAAAGATAGTCCCTGCCCTCAAGGAGCTCACAATCTAATGGGGAGTCAAGCAAAGAAATATAGACAAACAAGCTATACACAGGCTAATAAAGGGAAGGCAGTAGAATTATGAAGGATTGGGAAAGGCTTCCTATGCTTAATGACTTCCCAGACTTAAAGATGCCTCGGAAGCTAATAAGGGAGAGATGAAAACAGAAAGCATTTCAGGAAGATAGAAAGACTGACAGCCTGGAGCCAAGAGATAGAGTGACATGACCCAGGAACTTCTAGAGGTCAGTGTCACTGACTGAAGAGTACATAGAAGGGAATAATGTGTAAGAAGACTGGAAAGGTAGAGGGAGCCAAGCTATGAAGGATTTTGAACACTAAATGGAGGATTGTATAGTAGATCCTAGAAGTCAAAGGGAATCATGGGTATTTATTAACACAGCCGTTTTGGCTCTTTAAGAAAATCATTTTTGTGGCTGAACTGGAAGGGGGGAGAGATTTGAGGCAAACAGACGACCCCTGTAGGCTATTGCTATAATCCAGGTGTGAGATGGTAAAAGCCTGCACTAAAATTATGGTAATGACAGAGTAAAGAAGGGGGGCATATTTGAGAGATATTTGAAAGGTGAAATTGTCAAGCTTGGCAAAAGATTAGATATAGAGAGTAGTGAGGAGTCATGGATAACTTCTAGGTTGCAAGTCTTATTAACTATGAGCATGATGTTGACCTCTACAGTAATATGTAACTTGGGCATGGGATTGAGTATATATAATGGGAAAGCAAATGAGTTCAGGTCTGGATGAATTTAAGATGTCTACTGGATGTCCAACTTGAGATATCTCAAAAGGCAAATGGAAATTTGACATCAGCTGAATACAGAGCATTAAGATGGAAGTAATTCCTATGTGAAACAGCATAGAAGGAGAAAAGGATCCAGGAGACAACCCTGAAGGACACTTGCATTTAGAGGAAGATCTTGCAAAGGAGACTAAGAAGGTATTCACACAATTTAATTCAATTTATGAACATTTTGTTTAGTCTTCTTTTCTCTCCTTAAAATTTCCCAGAAAAAAAAATCTCTATATTTTTCTGTACTTTTCTTAACTCCATTTAAGAACTGAAACCAAACTCTAATTATGGTTAACAGTATGAAGTATAATGCTAGTAAACACCTATAATCAAGAAAAAAGAAATGTTTAAAATTTTTCAATGAGATTAGAACATAATTTTAATGAACATTGTGATCCATCTACTTTCAAAACTCAAAAGTTACCAAAAGTTTTTTTGTCTCATTTCATTATACCTGCTTTTCCTCAAATATAGAATCAAGAATAAAATTCCATTTCTTATTTTTATTGCTTTTTTCTTAGATACAAGCATTGAAACAATATTATTTTCTATTTTTTCATAGCAAATATTCAGTATTAAAGTTAGAGAATGAATAAAATCCAGACTTTGAAGGACTAGTTAGTTAGAACCTGACTGCTATTCACAAAGGACCATGTCTCTGCAAAAGGGCATTCTCAGTTCCAAACTCCTAACTTATAAATGACCTTTTAATTCAATTTATTTGAATTGGAGGTTTTCTGTGCTATCTTTGAATAGTCCTGTTACGGTAATACCTGGCGCATATATATATATATATATAAGAATTTCAAAGTACTTTAACATGTTATCTGATGTAGTGGTCACAATATATGTGAGATGAATACTACGTATATAGTTACTTTGGGGTTTTTTTGAAGGAATAAATGGAGGCTCAGACATGTTGATTGAGTTACACACTTTGAATCCAAGCCTCTCCTATCTCCAAGCCTAGTATTCTTTCCATCATTCCTTCCACTGCTTTTGAATAGGAAAGATTTTTCTTCTCTAATGCATTTCAACCCTTTCTCTAAAGAAAGGAAGGAGGGAAAAGAGAACTTAAGTTTATCATTTGCAATACTTTGTTGTTCAGACAAGAAAAACTATTATATTTATATAATAATTATACTTGATACTTAAGACAACTGTATAAGGTAGTTAGAGAAGTGTCATCTCTATTTTACACAAAGGAGAATGTTCAAAGAAATTCAGTATTTTGTCCACAGTGACAAGGTTTAAGTGGGAAACAGAGAGTAAACTCCAGATCTTTTTGACAATTATTCTAGTGTTTTTCCACTTTTCCACAATGGCTCCCTGAAGCAATGTCAAGGTCCAAAAAGTTCCTTTCTGTGGTAATGAACAAAGACAAGTTATATTTAATGCACACAATAACAGAACACTAAAAAATGTGTGCTAGTTGAAGAACCTACCATTCTTATTTTTATTAATTCACATTAGTGTGTGTGTGAGAGAGAAAGAGAGACAGAGACAGAGAGAGGGAGGAGAGGGAGAGTTGGTTCTGGAAATAGAGGAAGAGTGGGTTTATTTACATTTGAAAAATATGTATTATACTTTCAGTGACTCTAAGGCTTCCCTAAAGCAAAAATGCATCATTTTAACAACAGTATTTTTCTGAAGATGTTATAAGACTGTGATATTTAAAATAGCACAATCTCTGGAGAATCAAAATTGCAGGTCATCAAAAGGCCAATGAAGTTACAAACAGCGTACATCCCTGGACTACAATATATCTCCAACTATGAATTTTGTGCAAAAAAGGGAATATATATTAAAAATATATAAAACCAGAAAAGGAGACAGACCAGATATAGAGCAAGAATGAAAGATTACAGATAGCCACCATCCACCTTCTCTGTTCTTAATTTTATGCTACTAAATGCATCTGGACGAAGTCACTCAACCCTGCAGACTGGTTTCACTACAAACTTGATAATTCATCTCAGAAGGACTATAACCACTGAACCACAATCTTTCCTCTCTTCCTGATTAACCCTTATTTAACTTTCCAAAGCATTCATTTCAATTCTTTTTTCTCTCACCTGATCAACAAATATTAATTAAGTGCTTATGATGTGCTACATACTGTATATCTATATCACCATTGCTCCATTGGTTTTTTTTTTTGCAAAAGAACTCAAGTGTCATACTTCATGAGAAATTGAGGTGACTGGTTGTGATATTTCTCTTTTCACCAATTTTCTACCTCAGATATCATCATAATCATATCATCTCTCAGTCTCTTTTACTTTTTTCCAACTTTGGAAGAGAAAATGATCCTTCCTGTCAAGGCTTACCTCATTACTTATTTCCTTGTTCCCATTCAAACTCTATACCTCTAGAAGCTTGTACTCCTTATTCATACACACTTCCACTCCATCTTTATCTTCATTCAAATCTGCCACCCTCTCTCCAACAATCAACCCATAGCTGCTCTCTTTTCCTGCCAAATCCTAGGGAGAAAAAAAGTAGTGTACATATCTTACCTCCACTTCTTCACTTCTTGTTCACTTCTTAAATTCCCTTACAATCTGGTTTTCAAACTGGTCTCTCCAGGGTTAGTTACCAAGTCTCTTAATTACTAAATGGAACATCGTATTATTTTTTTTCTTTGACCTCTGCATAGTATCTCATACTACTAACCACCTCTGGGTTTTCATGACACCGCTCTCACTTTATTTCCCTCCATATTGTTCAATCATGCCTTCTCATTATCCTACTCTATGTCATCCATCATTTACATTTTAACCCTCTTTGTAGTGAGTATACAAAAAGGTCCTGAATCTTCTTTTCTTTTTAACCTCTATCCTGGTGATCTCATCAGTTCCCATGAGTTCAACTATCACCTCTAGGCAGATGATTCTAAAATCTACATAGCCTTCATCTCTCTTCTAGGCTTCAGTCCCATATTTCTAGCTATCTGCCATATATCTTCCATGTGGATGCCCTATCTCAACATGTCCAAAACAGTATTATTTTCCCCACAAAATCTACCCATCTTGCTAATTTCCTTGTACTTGATAAAGGTATTACCATCTTTCCAGTCACTCAGGTTTCCAACCTTAGAGTAACACAACTATCCATTCTCCTTTATTTCCCATATCCAATCAATTGCTGAGTGCTATTGGTTCTACCACCAGAATCTTTTACACTTAAATATTCTTTCCTCTCTCATGGCCACCACCATAATTCCAGTCCCTAGACTACCAGTCTTCTTACTTGGGCCAAGTCTCCCCAATCTATCTTTTATCTTTTTGTTTATCTATCTTTTAAAAAATTGACATTCTTAAATCATCAGCCTAACCAACCATATCATTCCCCTAACCAAGCAAGTCAGGGATTCCTATTGGCTCTAGGATTTAGTTTGGTATTAAAAGGTATTCACATAAAGACCTTAACTGTTCTATTTTCCAGTCAAAATGGTCTACTTGCAGTTCTACAAAATTCCATCTCCCATCTCCCTTTGCCTGATATACTCTAAATCTATTCACCTTCTTTTCTTGTAATCCCTATATCAAAATTCAATTTATCATCCCATATAATCCCCCACATCCTACCATATAGCAAATTACTTTGTATTTACACATATTTTTGTACATTATTACCCCATCTTTACCCCCTGCCAGTGGGATGTAGGATAATTGTGAGCAAAGATTATACATCTACATTGCACAGCAGAATGTAGATGTTCAGTAAGTGCAAACTGAATTGAATCGATGGCTTCTGCGCTGCACCAGTATCTACAAATCAAGAGGTCCAGCAGGCCTTCAGAATATTGTTGAAGATATGAGTCACACAGGATGATGTACGACTGGTTTGCAAATCGCATCACAGGAAAGAGGATCAATATTGATGAACAGTTCTATTAAAGCGTAAGTATGATTGTGTCTATTTGTATGTTTATTTGGAAGTGAAGTGGTAACATTCCTCATGTCGCAGACCCAGAAAAAAAACATCTGCCAAACAAGAGAGTGGAAAGAATGGACTTCACTGATCTAGAACATGAAAGAAGGTGATAAGAAATCATAATCATAGGGTGATTCAGCAGAACTGAATCTGCCTCCATCCCTGGCCAAAATTTCAGTTTTGATCCCTAAATAAACTTTACAATATGTTTTCTATTTAATTTCTTATTCACCCATATACTTCAGGGAAGGTAGTCTTTTAATTCTCAAAGCAGTTCAAGTATAGTGCATTACAAAGATAAAAAGAGAACCCAAAAAGAGCAGGTGACAGCTGTCTTATTTTCCCAACACTTGCTGCTACCAACTGTTCTATGGCAGATGGGCACAACTGCTTGGAGTGTGTCTGGAAGTGTTGAGTACACTAGAGAAAGGGGTTGTGTGTAAAAGCTGGTCCTTAGAACAATCATGGAAAGAAAATTTATGACTCAGGAGAAAAGGGACAAAAGCCAATCAAGTTCAAATCACAGGCATCTCTAACACAATGGATCATTTAAATAATCAAAAGGGGGTGGTACCACAACTGTGCTGCAATGAAGTTATTATACAGAGAAGAAAGACAGTTGTTATTCTTAATTATTTCGTTGTCAGAATAAGTAATACTTTCCTAGCATGATTGTTAGGTTCTTGCAACTCCAGAGCAACTCTCAAAGTCTTGTTATTAAGACTATCAGTCCTATACCCAAATATATTAGTGATGAGTTAGTTAAATGGTTTGGAGTTTTGTAGTGGTTGCGATAGTAGTTTCACTTTCTCCCAATGACTGCTGACCATTATAATATGTCTTTCTCCAGGTTCAGGTTTAGGCAAAACTGAAAATTGTTTTCCAGGACCTCAGCCCCAGATGGTATATCCTATAGGGGATTCCTTTCCTGGCAATTTTTCTGATATTGCTATCTAAGGTTCCAAGGTTTTGACTGAAGTGTCCAACTTGAGCACCCCCATTCTCTCCTGCTGCCCTGACTGGTCACACAAGGTTTTGTGGCTTTGCTCCCATCCTATCCTTAAATGAGGTTTATCTGTCATCTCAGGACCAGACTATACTCTTGCAGGTAATAAACAGATGATCTGACAACACTAATGAGAAAAGAATATAGTAAAACCTTTCTTTCTTCCAGTTAAAATTAATCTTAAACAGCTTCCTGGAGACAATGGCTTCAACTTCTTTTTAATTACCAAAGTAATCAAAATAATTTCCAAGGGTCCAATGTCAAGGTAGACCAGTAGAAAAAGATATATTGGGCATGTAGGTTCTTAATACTCTAGTAAAATGGGCCATAGCCTTAGCAAAAATGCTAAAAAAAAAAAATCTAAGTCTTTTATCATTCGTTGCTTATGTATATTTAGAGGACATAGGGGATGAGACAGAGCATAAGGAGATTGGTAATTTTATCATATGCTTTCTGATAAATCAATTAATAAACATTTTTAAATGTCAATTATGTGTTAGGCATGAGGGATACAAATATGAAGAATGAACACAATCCTTACTTGAATTATAAAGAGGAATAGAATAGGTACATATAAAAGTAGATCCAAAATAAATACAAAATCATTAAATATAACAAAATTTAAGGAAGAAGCATCAACAGCTGAAGGAATCAAAAAAAGCTTCATGGAAAAGGTAGTGATTGAAATGTGCCTTCCAGAAAGTGAGGATTCTGTGAGGCAGGCATGAAGAGAGCTCCTCTAGCACAGGAGATTGACTACCCATGCAAAGGCAAAGAAATGGGGTATGGAGTACCCCATGTTAGGAAGGACTAAGACAGTGTGGCTAATCTGCTATAATGTTCAACGAAGCTGAAAACACAACTTGGTTGTAGAATTTGAAAGGCTTTAAAATTTAATCAAAAGAGTTTAAATGTTACTCTAGAAACAATACTGTCTAGAAACAACCACTGGTGTTGCTTAAGTGAGGGCATGGCATAGTCAGAGTGCTCAAGGAAAACCACTTTGGCCACATAACAAGAAGACAGAGCTCACTGGGAAGAGTTGAAGGCAAAGGGAGAAGGGGACAGCAAAGAATGAGATGGAGAGAGAGTGTCATGGAAACAACTACATGAGCTTGGACAGATTTTAGGAAATACTCAAGTATAGACCAGTCTGGCAGGCTATGGGGTCACAAAGTGCGGGACATGACTGAACAAATGAATGATGGCAGCAATGTATAGGACATACTATAGTGAGAAAAGTCTTGAGGCAAAGAGATCAGTTAAGGAAGCTATTATATTGGAGTGGGGTCAATGTGTCAATAGGCAGCAGAATGGGTCAGATATTGGACATAGAAATGGTGAGGGTGAGCAGCATTGGAAATGCTGGATGAGAAAATAAAGTTTCAATAGTTTATCTTCAATAAAAACAGGGAAGTTTGGGATATGCTGATTTTGAGATGTCTATGGTATATCTAGTTTGAAAATGATTAGTGGTACAGGAATGAAGTTCAAGGGAGAGGTTGAGGCTGGTTATACAGATCTAGCAATTGGCTGTTTTAAAATGATGAGACCCATGAAAGCCAACGAGGTCAATAAGATAGGGAGAGTAGAAAGGTGAGAGGGAGTTCATAATGGAACTGAATGACAGTTTTGAGGAGCAATAGGGATAAGCCCACAAAGTACAAGAAGGAACTCTTAGGTTGGAGAAGTAGGAAAGAATATTATCACAATAAACCCAGAGAGAAAAAGGATGTGAATTGCAACCAACAGACTGAAAAAGATCAACAGTTAGTTGTCAAATAAAAGATTTTTGGCAATTCAGGAGAGAGACCATTTCAGTTGAGTAATGAGATTTAAGTGGATGGCTGGATCTTGTACAGGTTTTACAGATGGGTAAGATGTGAGCATGTTTGAAAGTAGGAGAGAAAGAACTAGTAGAGAGCTGTTAAAGATGTGAGAAACAGGTAGACTAAAGCTATCTGGTGTAGGGGAAGGGATAGGGCATAGAGAAGTGTTTTCTTAAAGACAGGGAAAGGAAAAGATAATACATGTCAGGAGGAGGAGGGAATGGTAAGGGGTTTTGAGATGAAGAGCAGAAACAAGGGGAGCTCACATTAAATGGTCATGCCTGAAAGTGAAATGGGTTAAATTTAGAAAGACTAAGGAGGCAAGGGAAGGTCTAGAATAGTTTCTGTGGCCAGTGATATAGGATTCAACTAAAGAGGATGGTCCTGGTACAGTAAGGACACATTTGAGGTTGTATCATATAAATTTATAATGTAATCATTTAGCATGGTTATGTCCTTAGGTTCTATTGAGCAACATGTGAGTAGAAGTAGAGAAGATGAATGTGGTAGTAATCCAGTACTAAAGTTTGACAAGCACTTAGTGGCTATAGGCCAAAGGAGACAAGGAACTTAAGAGAAGGGGATAGTATAGGACAGTGATGGTGAACCTATGGCACTCAGAACACTCTCGGGAGGCAGACATGCCACCCTTCCCTCCCCACCCCCCAGAGTAAGTTATTGGAAAACCAGAGGGGCTTGGGCAGAGCTGTTCCCCTCCCTCTCTCCGTGTACCTCAGGACATCCTCACTTCCCTCACCCCCTCTACCCAGCACCTCAATGGGAGTGCTTCCTTCCTCCCCCATTCCCTGTTTGGGGTAAGGGGACAGTCTCTGAGGGGAAGAGGCATGGGCATGGCACTCCATCTCTAAAAGGTTCGCCATCACTGGTATCAAACAATACTGGAAAAGAAACTACAATGAGAGCAGAGGTACATAAATAAACTATCTTCAGAAATGGACTGATTAAAGATGAGGGCAACGAATAGGTTGAGATGGGGTGAGAGTCACAGAATGAAGGAATAACAAGAGGTTATGATCAGATTAAAGAATGCTGGAGTTGCTCTGTTTGTTGTCATTGTTCTTGTTTAAATAAGGAAGTAGAAAACATGTGGGTAAGGTCTAGAGTTAGACTATGCCTGTATGTGACTAAAAGAAAGTGAATCAAGGAAGTCAGGGAGACTGGGGGCCTGGGAGGTTAGAAAATTTGAAAGAGCATATAGTTGTTGAAGTTCTTTAGTATAAGGATTGGGGAAGGAGAATGGCAAGCCCAATGCTGAACTTCTTGAGAAAGAGACAGAATGAACTCGTGGCTATGACACAATAGTCACCATGATTTAGATTTGATGGAAAATTTTCATAACTACCAAAAAAAAGAGGTGGCTAAGTAATTTCAATAAAGGGAGGGTCTGGAAGTTGCAGTGAGGAGCAAGGAGCATCTTCTCTTCTAGGACCAGTAAGTAGGAGTAAGGGGACTGAATGAAGGCATATAGTCAGTGCTAAAGAAAATATCCAGGGTTGCAATGTCATCAGGAAGGGGGTGGGTCTCAAAAGGGACTAGTAAATAGAAAGAATAGTGTATAGGGAGTATATAGTATAAGAGAGTGAAACAATGAAAACTAATTTGTTTAATGGGGATTCCAAGAGTGGGGAGGGCTTGCGTGGGACATGGATAGGGGAGAATTGAAGAGGATAGGAATGAAAGAACCAGAAACTGAACGAGTAATAGAATGCTCCTATAGGGTCAGTGATTGATTAATACAAGAATAGGAAGGTGAGAGATGATTATCCACAAAGATATGTGGCAAATGGATAATACTGCTCAAAATCTCCACATATGAGATTTTTAGAACAACACCTTTAAAACATGTGCTTCTTATAATGGCCACAAAAATAGTATTGGTTCCACAATATGATGTAATGGAAAAAACAACATTAGCTTGAGAGCCAAAAGACCTGAATTTTCATTCAGGTTCTTTCACTGACTAGCAATAAATCATTGGACAAGCCAAAACTATTCTGAGTCTCTGTTCCAACAGCTCTAAGATGAAATAGTCACACTAATGATCTCTAAGGATCTATTGATTCTGAAATCACAAAATTTTATATGTTTTACCAAGGTAGTTTAGAAAAGAGGGAGTAAAAGTATCAAAAATTTTCTAATCTGATGATCTATTTGCCAACAAAATATCAATCAGGTCATGTGAGCAACATAAGAGAATTAGACATCTTCTTCAATCCCTACAGCCTCTCAAATCTCTCCCAAAAAGTCCTTATGAACCAAAGATGAAGTAACTTCAGCTGAGTCCACAATCTAGGACACTGAGAATTCCAAAAAATGTTTAAAAAAACACGCACACAAAACATGAATTGGTGCTCACTGGCTAAGCCTTCTTGGTACTCCTCTCCTACCTCCTATATTACTAGCAGTGAGGATTCACCAGCAGGCCCAGAAACTACTTTGGTAGAGGCTTATATATAACAAAACCCAATGCCAAGCCCAGTCCATATGATTTGATATATGTCTTAAGTAACTCAATCTGTAAAGGAACTATCAAGGGGAGGTGGCGGGGGTGGGGAATACTCATCGTGAGAAGTTCACAGAATTCTAAATCAAAATTTTAAAGAACAAAAAGTTCCTATACTTCATAAATTATTCTCAAAAAATGAGGAGAAAGTGCCCTACCAAAATCCTTTTATGAGACAAATGTAGTGCTAATACCTAAAATAGAGAGAGAACTCAGAAAGACAAATAGGCTAATATCATTAATAAACATTTGCTCAAAAATTTTAAACAAAATCCTGTCAAATAGACTATAATGATTTATTAAAGAAATCATTCATTGATGACCAAGTGAGAATTCTATCAACAATATAAAGAATAGATCAACATTAAGAAAATAATATTATTAATTCTATTAAAAAATTAAAACATTCAAAACTATAATAGTTACAGAAAAAAGTCTTTGACAAAGTACAATACTCTTTTAAGATAAAAACCCTACAAAGTACAGTGGGACCTTTTATAATATAAAGATTTACTGAAAACATAAAGCAAGAGGGGCAGCTGGGTAGCTCAGTGGATTGAGAGCCAGGCCTAGAGATGGGAGGTCCTAGATTCAAATCTGGCCTTGGACACTTCCCAGCTGTGTGACCCTGGGCAAGTCACTTGACTCTCATTGCCTAGCCCTTACCACTCTTCTGCCTAGGAACCAACACAGTATTGATTCCAAGACGGAAGATATGGTTTTAAATAAATAAATGAATGAATGAATGAACGAATGAATGAAAAGTATCATATGCAATATAGAGATGAACTAGAACCTGTTCTAATGAATACAAGAGTAATGCATAGATGCCTACTCTCCTATTATTATTCAATAGAGTTCTGGAAACACCAGGAATATAGTAAAGAAAGAAAAGAAAGAAAAATTTAAAAAAGAGATAAAATTATCCCCCCTCTATGCTTACGTGATGGCTTTCTTGAACAATTTTAGGGAATCATCAAAGGTATTCATCAAAACAATTTTCAGTAAAGTTTCAGGCTACAAAATAAATCCTTAAAAATTAGCAACATTTCTACATGATAATAACAAGAAGCAATAGATAGGAAAATTTCATTCAAAATAGTGTAACTATATGATACATAGCACATCTGGAGACTGATCTACCAAAGCATACCAATATAGATTCACTTATAATATACTAAAAATAATAATGCTTTCCAAATTCGTTTACACTTTTAAAGTCCTAACAATAAAATTACTAAGGTGATACTTTATAGAACTTCATAAAATAATAAAATTCATTTGGAAAAGTAAAAGATCTAGAATATTGAGGGAATTTTAAAAAGTAGGGATGATGGGAGAATGCCACTTCTAGAACTCAAACTATAATTACAAAGGGGAAATCACCATAATCACCTAGTGTTAGTTTAAAAATGGCCAAAGAGAATCAGAAACAACTGAACTCAGTAACCCAGTGTTTGATAAAATAGAAAATACAAAATCCCTTAGAAAAATTCCTTATATGATAAAAAAAAAACTGCTGGAAAATATGGAAAACAAAAACTAGGCTTAGACCAAAAATTTACACCATATTCCATAATACATCCTAAGTGGATATGTAATCTCAATGTTAAAAGCTAATACCATAAAAAGTTTACAAGAGAAACAGATCATATAGTTCTCGGAGGCATGAATAGGAGATATATATTTTAACCCAACAAAAGATAAATGCAATTTTAAAAGATAAAATAGAAAATTTTTAATTATTTGGAGCTAACAAGCTTCTGTCCAGATATTAATGTACCTAAGATAAAAAAGAAAAGTGGACAAATGGGCTTATATCAGATTCCTCAGATAATGGTTTCGAATTCAAAAAATATATAATTTATCTATATGTATATAAACAGTCATATCTATATGTTTATATTGCTATGACAAATAGCCATTCCCTGATAGTCAAAAGATATAAAAACAGATCTCAAAAGAAAAATTGCAAAATATTCACAAACCCTTGAAAGAATGCTCCTAGTCACAAATAATAAGAGAAATGCAAATCCAAATAATGCTGAGATTTCATCTCACATTCTGCAAATTTTAAAAATGATTAAAAATGGAATAATAAATGTTAACAAGGAGGTGGAATGATCAGCATTATAGAGCTATTACAGTCATTTTAGGAAGCAGCTTAGAAATATGCAAAAAAAAATACTTCTTTAAGATAATTTAAAATCCTTCAAATCCAGAGACTCCATTGTTGAACTTGTTCCCTAAAGAAACCAGTGATAAGAAGAAAACCCTCACAAAACCAAAATATTTCTAGGAACACTTTTTGTGAAAGCTAAAAATTAGAAACAAGGTCAATCAGGGAATGAGTAAATAAACTGGCAAATGAATGTAATGAAATATTATTGTATTCAAGAACTGATGTGTGTGCTCAATTCAAAGAAAGATGGGAATATGAACTGAATCAGAGTGAAACAGAGCTAAGAAAAAAATATACCCAGTAAGTACAACAACAAAAATGTAAAGAACTACATACCAAAAAAATAAAAATTGAATGTAACAAAATCATAAAAACCAAGCAGGATTCAGTTGAAGAGATATGAGGAGACTCTCATAACTCATTCTTTCCAAGAGATGGGAGGTCCATAGGTGTACCATTTGGATAAACTTAGGTTCTGAACAGAATATAACCGCTTCAGAATGCAATGCCAACTATAGCTTCTCAGGGAATTAAGAAGCCATTTTTACTTAAATGTAGCATCCCAAGCATATTCACATCTATGAAATATAAATGACTGTATGATTACTGTGTCTCCAAGCATAAGGTTATACCAATGAGGTTTGTGAATGTAACCTTGAACTGGCCATGCGGCCCTTGGCTAAAGACAAACTCATTAACATGCTCGGACTCAATTCTTCCCCCCCCCCCCCAAAGCGCGGTTTGCAATCTACACGCCCAAAGGTGTTCCCTCTACCTTGCCACCCAATCTTAATTGTCTATACTTTGTGATGTGGTTACTACGTGCTTGGGAGTACGGCCCAAGCAGGACAGGAATAAATTCAGAGGCAAAACCATGAACTTCCTCTTGGCTTTTCTCCCCTTCCAATGGAGCTCCACTGGGCTCCTCAATGACTCTGTCTCTCTCTCCTCTTAACCTTCTCCTTCCCCGAGGCTGTAACCATCTCGGTCTGCATTTCCTACCTTAATCTCCTCCTCCGCCTCATGTTCCTTTGTACTCATACTCTCCTATCAAAGGGAGTATCATAGGGATTGCCTGCCCTATCCAACCGCTGACTTGTCCCTGTCTTTCATTTCCACCCTGGTTCTCGGTTCCTACCTCTCCTCGGGTCCCATCACCAAGGTGAGCCCCTTCCCTTCTGGGACCCTGCTGGTCAGGGAAGTCCATTAAGGAAAACCCCACATTAAAAAAAAATTTTTTCCCTCAAGAAAGTAAACTTAGTATTTAAGTAATTACTAGATATTCTCTATAAACAAAAGACAAATTCTAGAGGCATGCAAAAGTGAAAATAATGAATGGAAAAGAAAGAAATTTCTAAGTCAAAGTAATGAATGAATTGGGAGAAAAGAAACAAAAGACTAGAAGGATAGAAAGGGAAACAGATAGTTGGATACATGACATAAATACTGCCTACTATAATATTCTTCATCCCTTTGAAACAAACACTCCACTTTACCACTTGGGATAGATAGATAGATAGATAGATAGATAGATAGATAGATAGATAGATAGATAGATAGATAGTGAGCCAAAAGATCATGAGACTATTCTTAAAAAAAAAAAAGACAAGATAAGACAAGACAAGACATTTTCAAAGGAAATTTCTTCTCTTCTTTTCCATAAAATTATGAGGTCAAAATGGAATGTGCTACCTTAAAAGGCAATAAATTTCTTATTACTTAATATAACCATGGGGCCATAGATCTGAACTCAGAGGATAACAGGTTGAGAGAGAAGTAGAAAGAGGTTCCCAGGTCATCTAGTCCAACTCCTTCATTCTACAGATGAAGAAAATCAAGCGAGAGAAAAGAAACAACTTGCACGAAGTCACAAGAGTGCTACATACATAGTTTTCACTTTAAATCCCAATACCTTTCCATGACATTCCAACAGAGAAGGTGGACTTTGTAGAAAGGATTCATACCTAGTGTAGAGACTAAATTAGATGACCAAGTTTCAATGATCTAAAGCTATAAGAAACTAGAGGGAAAATATGTATCTCCAAATAGTTCCTAGGCTACCCTTCACTAATATGTACTTCAATTGTACCCCTCACTGCAGCAAAGCCATCCTTTTAGTCATCTATACATTATTCCTATAATTTCCCTAAATTATGCTAAAAATAATAGTGATACCTCAAATAACAAAGCCAGCCTGTACATAGAACATGATTAGGAAATGTCAGGTCCTTTAGCACTGGGTCACCTTAAGCAGTGTCTACTATGAAGGCAGAAGTGGAATTCTCTCAAAAGCAGGTGAGAGCCCAGGCCTGGCTTAGGGAAAGAATATTTTCCTATGGCTTACATAACCAAGGTCACCTATAGTAGGAATGAGAGAAGAGCCTGGCAGGCTTACACCACTCACGACACTGCACAGTTGATAGTCCTAAGAAAAGCTTGAGGTCCCTCTAAGTGTGTGAAAAGAAAATCCAAGGATCCGCAGTCTTACTTTCTCCAGAATGGAAGGAAATAGTGTCCCACCTATAAATAGGGAGTTTGGATTCTAGGACATTCTTACTGAACCAGTAACTTTTATTTCTAATAATAGAGTTTCTGAAAACCACACACAAGGGACACAATCTCCAGAGAAAAGGGACAGTGTGGGATGGGTTTTGATTGTGGATATTTCATTATTAAACTAAGCAACCATATTCCTTTGCAAAATACTATTTCTCATTTCTCTTCTTTCTTGTCTTCCCATTCCATCTTTCCTCTGACAAGAAAAGAAGAAAGAAGAAATTATAAAACGGGTTAAAAAATTGCTGGTAAGCACATGTAAAAGTGTTCTACATCTCTTATAATCAGAGAGATGCAAATCAAAACAACTCTGAGGTATCACCTCACACTGAGCAGATTGGCTAACATGACAGCTATGGAAAGTAACGAATGCTGGAGGGGATGAGGCAAGGTAGGGACACTAATCCATTGTTGGTGGAGTTGTGAATTAATCCAACCATTCTGGAGGGCAATTTGGAACTATGCCCAAAGGGCGATAAAAGACTGTCTGCCCTTTGATCCTGCCATAGCACTGCTGGGTTTGTGTCCCAAAGAGATAATAAGGAAAAAGACTTGTACAAGAATATTCATAGCTGCGCTCTTTGTGGTGGCCAAAAATTGGAAAATGAGGGGATGCCCTTCAATTGGGGAATGGCTGAACAAATTGTGGTATATGTTGGTGATGGAATACTATTGTGCTCAAAGGAATAATAAAGTGGAGGAATTCCATGGAGTCTGGAACAACCTCCAGGAAGTGATGCAGAACGAAAGGAGCAGAACCGGGAAATCATTATACACAGAGACTGATACACTGGTACAATCAAAGGTAATGGACTTCTCCATTAGTGGCGATGCAATGTCCCTGAACAATCTGCAGGGATCTAAAAAACACTATCCACAAGCAGAGGATAAACTGTGGGAGTAAAAACACCGAGGAAAAGCAACTGCTTGACTACAGGGGCTGGGAGGAAATAACTGAGGAGAGACTCTAAATGAACACTCTAATGTAAATACCAACAACATGGAAATGGGTTCGAGTCAAGAACACATGTGATACCCAATGGAATCATGCGTCAGCTATGGGAGAGGTGGTGGGAGGGTTGGGGGGAGGAAAAGAAAATTATTTTTGTTTCCAATGAATAATGTTTGGAAATGACCAAATAAAATAATGTTAAAAAAAATTGCTGGGCTTCTATTCTTCTAGTCTTCCCTTCTGCCTAATATTTTGAGGCCTCTGTTTCTGTAGCACTATATGAGACACTAAGTAGTCAGAAAATTCAATTAGACATTCATATAATATCAGCTGTTTTACTAGTTTTATCATCTAGGGACCACCAGCTTAAACAAAAAGTTGCTCAGTTCTAAGCAATCACACTTCTTACATATATATTTTAGTATATATACATACATGTATATATATCTATATATGCACATTAAATAATATTTTGGTTTGACTTGTTTGGGAAGTGAAATCCCTTTACCAATGAAGATCGACACTTAGTTTGCAACTAAAAATATTAAGAGTTGTCTGGGGACAACACACACACTATCTTTGAGGCAAAACCAGTTGTCTATCCATTACACCAAATAACTGATCATCAAATGAGATTATGTAAAAATATTTTGAAAGCCTATCCGGGATCCAAAGCTTTACAGCCAATCTGGTATCATGGTTCGGGATATCAGATTCAACTCCCTAACTTTATAGATGAGGAAATAGACAAAGATGACTGTAAATGATCAACATTATATAAGCAATGAGTTGCAGCAGCAAAATTTGAGCTTCTGATTCCAAAAAAGGTATTCTTTGTGCTACAGTACACTAAGTCTGCTGATTATTCTACACATATATACAACAAAACTTCAATCATTCAAACTAATTAGTGAAAAGTTGTAATAATTTTGATGAATTCAAAAATGAACTTTAAACTCAAAGACAATCAAAGCCAAAATAAACTTAATCGCTAATAAAACAACTAGGCCAAACCACAATTAAAGGATTGTTAAACTACAATAGAGAACTCTATCAAATATGTCAGAATGCTGTCAATGTACTTTTTACTTTTGCAAATACCACATAATTACAGTAATAACACACAACTACTCTAGAAAGCAAATCTTCCTACTTAGAAAATGCTAAGTTTGGTACTTTATATACTTTAAAGCAAGACTACATTCCCCTAAAAGTATAGTATATCATGAGATGGAGTGTGGAGGTGAGGAGAATTAAGTGCTTTACAATTATTATCTCATTTGATCCTCATGACAACTCCAGAAGGTAGGTGCTATTATAATCCCCATTTTACAGTTCAAGAAACTGGGACTGACAGAGATTAAATGATTTACCCAGAATCATCCATATTTGAACTCAGGTCTTCCCAAGTCTAGGCTCACTCTGCCACCTAAATTACTTAAAACAGGACAGCTTGGCTTTAGACAACATTTCTGATCTTGAAAATGTCAAAACCTCTTTGTGCTTGAGTTTCCATATCATAAAATGAAAATGTAAAACTAAATTATCTCAGGTCTGTTCCAGCTCTAAATTCTAAAATACTATAAATATGGCTATTAGCCTTTTCATTGATTCAGACTGAACTTCCCTCCAAATTATGCAGTTTTACTTCTCTATGGGAAACCCTGTACATTGATTATCAGGAGAGAAAGAAGGAAGGAAAGAAGGAAGGAGGGAGGGAGAGAGGGAGGGAGGGAGGGAGGAAAGGAGGAAGGGAGGAAGGGAGGAAGGGAGGAAGGGAGGAAGGGAGGAAGGGAGGAAGGGAGGAAGGGAGGAAGGAAGGAAGGAAGGAAGGAAGGAAGGAAGGAAGGAAGGAAGGAAGGAAGGAAGGAAGGAAGGAAGGAAGGAAGGAAGGAAGGAAGGAAGGAAGGAAGGAAGGAAGGAAGGAAGGAAGGAAAGAAGAGAAAGAAAAGAAAGAAAAGAAAGTCACCAAACAACAACAACAAAAAAAAGACAGCCATTTAGCCTCTGGCCCCTTTTGTTTCCTCAGCTACAAAATTAGGATCTTGTGATAGATCTGTATCAAATTCTGCCAGCCAAAACACCAGAGTGTGGCCTGAGCCAGATTAAAACATAATTGGGGAAATTATTTAACAAAATAAGTAAAAATACAATACAACATAGATAATGTTAATGTGTGATTTTTTAAATCAATATGCAGTGCATTAAGAGATAATTTCTGTTTGACACCAATGGCCTAGATGACTTCTCAGGGCCCTTCCAGTTTTATATGATCCTAAAATTGTAGTTTAGTTAATGGCTTTGCCATTTTCCCCTGTCAACTCATTGTCCTCCATCATGAAAACTTTTATTTAGCCACACAACAGGTTTGTTCCCATAAACATATATTCTCCTAAATTAGTTCCAATTCCACCACTTGACTTCCTGGCTCCATTATATAGGCCACAATCCTTTATAATGTTTACCTCAATTCATTTGCAAATCCTTTGAAGGCAAATTTAGAGGGGCCTTGGGTCATCCAGTCCAAAATTTTCATTTTAAAGATGAGGAAACTGAGGCTTCGAAAGTGACTTTGCCATAAACTGTCAGTAAGTAGCAAAACCAAGAGTCAAATCAAAATCCATCAAAAGTTTTTCCTAACTATACCAGGATATCTCCCCCAAACCCAATTTAAGCATTTTCAAACTCTTCTACTCACTCTGCCAATCATCTAGTCCGAATTTTGTTCAGCCCTGACTGGGGTGGGAGATTGCAAGTCTTTTTCAGTTTTTTATATATTATGATCCTTCCCAAATTCCACAGCGTAGCCAAACTGACCTTTTTGCTGTTTCTCACCCAAAACACTCCAACCTCTGTCCAGGTGCCTCTGATCACATCACCCCCCTTCCTGGAAGGCACTGCCTCCTCTTTTTCCAGTCTTAGAATCTCCCTGGTTCCCTCAAAATTTAGCTCAGGTACCACCTTGTACATGAAAACTTTTCCTCATGGCTGGTGCCCTCTCCACCAAATATTACCAAATATATACTTTGTATATAATTAAATATGTGCATATCTCTTTAGATAGAGCTTAGGTTTCTTGACTGATGACTGGGACTGCTTTATTTCTGTCTTGGTATTCCCAGGATGTGATACATAGTAGTCATTCAATAAAATCTTGACTGACCCACTCTAAATTTTTAACCATTTGCCACCCCCAGCCAGGAATGAAAGTGAACTGAAGAGTAAACAAAATATTTACTACAAAAGAAGTGATTCTCTACTGGTGAGATATTTAGGAGCAAAAAGACTCTCCTGAGACCTCTCAAAAATCACATACAATTTTCCTACTTATAGAATTGTCCATAAGCAATATCAAATCCTCACATATGGAAAAGCAAAGTGATATGATGCATTTTTAAAGGAAAAAAACATTTTCAGTCAAAATTAAAAGTAAAGAATCTCTAGAGCATAATTTAATAGTATTAAAAATTTATTGAAGATTAAGGTGAAATCCATAACTTGGTTTGAAAAATACACAACTTGAAACATGGTGAATAGAATAAAGGAACTGGCCTGGTATCAAAACCCTAATATTCTTATGGGTGCTATTATTTTCCCCCACCACCCTTTTAAGTATTCTGAAGCTAAGGAAGAGGCAGCTTTCATTCTGTTCTCAACTATTTTTGTGTGTACATAGCACAAGTTAGCAACCATGCAGAGAAATCAACCAATAAACATTTATTAAGTGCCTACTATGTGCTGGGGTTACAAAAAGCAGTAAAAGGCAGTCCCTATCCTCAAGGAGCTTACAATCTAATGGGAGAGACATCATAAAAACAAATATATAACAAGCAAGCTCTATACAGGATAAATGGGGGGGGGGGGGGTCAACAGGGAAGGCACTGGAACTAAGAGGGGTTGGGGAAGGCTTTTTTGTAGAAAATAGGTTTTTAGTAGGGTCTTAGAAGATACCAGAAAGGTCAGCAGTAGGCACAGAGAAGGGAAAATGTTCCTGGCACAGGGACAAAAGAATGCCCAGAGGATATCTTGTTCATACAACAGCCAAGAAGCTAGTATCACTGGACTGAAGAGTACATGTTGGAGAGTCAGGTGTAAGAAGACTGGAGCTAGGTTATAAAGGGCTTTGAATGCCTATATAGGTATTTGTGTGTGTGTGTGTATGTGTGTGAGATTGATAATTGTATACATATGCACATGTAATAGTTTTAGCTGTAGCTCACAAATACTAAAGGAACAGCCTGATAGAAATTTTATGTTCTAAGTGAGAAGACATAGGAATGGAGAATGAGATGTCAAAGAAGAGTTATAACCTTTTCTAACCTTAGTGCTATATTTAGTTCCTTTAGTAATTCTACCTTCTAGCCTGGCTGACTAATGAAGTAGAAAGAAAATAAAAAACAAAAAAATTTACCACTGGCAGATCTGTGTGACCAGCTGTGCCAAGGTAAACTGTAGTTTCAATATTAGGATGAATGTGATCTCATCAATGTGGGCATTTCCTTCAATAGTTATGGAGCAAGTCAATTGAACTTTCTTCTTCTGTGATTTTCTCATCTATGTTTTCTACGCTGGGAGTGGGGGGGTTTGGTGGTCCTGGGAAGAGTGAGATGTTGTACAGGGCACAAGAGAGGACAAACCAATATGTGAAGGATCTTCCACTTAAATCTCATGACACCACACATATAGTACACATACAGACTGATCAGTTATCCTTCACATTATAATCAATGCACCTATTTTCCAAACACACAAGTCATGATATTTTTATGCCGTTTCCTTTCTATAAGTCTTCTTTGTGACAATAATTCTCAAAAATCAAATTAACAAGTACTGATTATAGGCTTTTATGTCCAGCAGATATGCAAAATATAAATGATTCAGTGCAATAGCTAGCCTCAAGAATTTTCCAATCTCCGTGGGAAAGGACATAATTGGAGCATAACAGTATGGTACAGCAGAAAGAGTAGAGAATCTGAATTCAGATGTTCAAATCCCACGTCAAATATTCAATCTCTGTATGATATTGGGCAAGGCATTCAATTCAAGCTCCCTAGACTTCAATTCCCTCATCTGTAAAATTAGGAGAATGTACTCTAGGGTAGAGATCCCAAAACTATGATCTAATAGGAATAGGCAATAACAGATATATGATTTCATTAGGAAAGGGATCTCCCAGATAAGAAAACGCTATCTATCAAAGCAGATCCCCACTCTCCAAAACTTGTAGTCTTCAAACAGTTCAGTGAGAGAAGTGTTTTGCCCAGGGTCACAGCCAGTATGTGTTAAAAGGTAAACTTCAACTCATAGCATACTTTATCTTGTTTCTGTTGTTCCCTCTTTCATATTTCTCTTCCAGGAAATGCCTGTTTGCCTATACAAATTCCAAAGATACTTTAAGACCTATCAAAAATTCTATCTATGTGCTTCATTAAATCTACCC